>NC_133704.1:7891020-8111436 GCF_048934315.1 Petromyzon marinus
TTTGACAGAGGCAGTGCTAATTGTTGTCGCTAATTGCTGGTTTGGGCACCGCTCATTAATCCAATCGCACGTGTTTATAAACTCACACCTGGTGTCTGGCCGGCGCCACGTACACACACGCGGTCACACACACACAGACATACACACACACAGACATACACACACAGTCACACACGCGGGCACACACACACAAGCATCAACACAACCACATAGAGACATCGTCACTCACAGATGTACAAGATTCCCCAGTACTGTTGGGACAAGCGCTAATTAGCGAGCATCTTTGAAGGTCGCCACGGCGCACCATGCAGTGAGTGGCCAATAGAAGGCCCGGCTTCAATCGTCTCCCCCGTGCTGATGGTTACACATCCCACTGTGGGGGGCGACACTCGCTCCTTTACGTCTGAGTCGACCTAGGGAAGGCCCAGGACCGATTCGAATATTCGCCAAATGTGTTTCTCGTGAGCGGGAATCGAAGTCGGGGTCGTACGTGACCACACACACACGTGGACACACACGTGGAGAAACACGTAAAGACACACACACACGTGGACACACGTGGACACACACGTGAAGACACACACACACGTGGACACACACACACGTGGACACACACACACGTGGACACACACACACACGTGGACACACACACGTGGACACACGTGGAGAAACACGTAAAGACACACACACACGTGGACACACGTGGACACACACGTGAAGACACACACACACGTGGACACACACACACGTGGACACACACACACGTGGACACACACACACACGTGGACACACACACGTGGACACACGTGGAGAAACACGTAAAGACACACACACACGTGGACACACGTGGACACACACGTGAAGACACACACACACGTGGACACACACACACGTGGACACACACACACACGTGGACACACACACACACGTGGACACACACACACGTGAACACACGTGGACACACACACACACGTGGACACACACACACACGTGGACACACGTGGAGAAACACGTAAAGACACACACACACGTGGACACACGTGGACACACACGTGGACACACACACACACGTGGACACACACACACGTGGACACACACACACGTGGACACACACACACACACGTGGACACACACACGTGCACTCCAAATCTCATCGATGACAAAAAAAAAACCCCACAAAGTTGCGCTCTCTGCCAATCATCGGCGCCTCCCCGTGAAATTCACGGCCGAGCCAATGAACGGGAACTCTCGCGGGCAGCAGAAGCGGGCGGCCAGAGAGCAGCAGCGGTGACTACGGATTTGCGATTGCATGGCCGTGCGGAGACTGTGGAGGGGGCGTAGGAGGAGGAAGACAAGAAGAGGGGTGGAGGGTTGTGAGGGGGTGGGGGATGAGGTGGTGGGATGGGGTGCCGGAGTGAGGTGTGGGAGTGCTGTGGTGTCGGGAGAGACTTGGGATTGGGCCACGCTGCGATTGCTAATCTATTCCCAGCTGTTCCCTCTCGAGTACAATTCACCCCCGCGGTTTCCGTCCGCGTGGTGATTACGAGATTACCTGTCATCATCGTCGTGTGTAATGGTTACGACCCGAAACGTCAGCGCGTTATATATAAATATAAATGGAATAATTCGTTTCAAGCTTTATTTTGTCCAGCCCATGCGGGTGAGCACGCAAAGAGACCCACGGCGAGTCTCTTTAATTTGCGAGAGTCACCCCGGGAGGTGTAATGCGGCTAAAGGCGCAGCCCTGCAATTGCTGTGAGCGCGCGCCTGCTGGCGGAAGGTCCCTCCACCGGGAGGGAGCTTCTTCTGAGAGTCTTTCAATGGCCAGCTCCGCCACGTTGGGGGGGGGGGGGGGGGGGTGGGGGGCAGACAGACAGACAGACGTCACGGAACTACAGGAAGTCTTTTTTTTTTTTTTACCCCACTCTACATTTAGAAACATGCATTGGGATTATATTCGATTATTTGTCTGCAATAAATGTCCAAACGATAAGACAGCCGCTCGCTCAACCCCTGCCCCCGTCCTTTATAAATGCCCCGCCGAGGGATCGAACCGGCCGGCCCGTGGGATCGCAAGCCCAGTGCGTCGAGAGACAACGACGCAGCGGCAGAGTCACGCGCAAGTCACGCGGATGGGACACGACACAGTGGGAGAGCGGTGGGGGTAGAATCAGAATCCGCATCAGAGTATTTATTTACGCTGGAGAAATCCGACGGGCTACGAAGCTCTTTTTTTCACAGATGTCCAGTAGGAGCGAGGTAAGAACGTTGCAACAAACGATACAAAAAGCACGATAGGGGAGTGCACAAGAAATGTAAACAAATCACCATGAACGCATGCAGATGCAACACTAAACCATCCTCATCCTACCAGGCAAAGCCCATTTGAGCTATTAACTTATTTTTCAGAAGCAGCCTGGCCACAAACGACAGCTAAACGAGAAGTAGCTTATCACGTGAACATTTTATAGCGGCCAAATATTCTAAACGCAAATGACGAGTTCCCCTAGAATACTGAAGACATCAATCACGGAGTGAATAATTGAGAGTGAATAATGTCATAATCATTAATCATTTAATCAGTTTCATTGCCGTCATCATTAATACCGTAATATCACGATTGATATCATTTGATTTCATCGCGAAAATTATCGAAATAATTTGTTCCACAATAACGTGTGTCATCATCATCGAGATCAGAATAAATTTTATCATCGTCATTACTTTGATTAACATTCCAATCATCACTATCACCATCCCCACTGCTTCCAGAATGACGTTCACTATCTTTAATAACGCCATCGACGTTACAAATCAGCATCGTCGTCCTGATCATCATCAATGTCTAATCACAGCGAAGCCCCTCCCCCCTCCCCTTCCCCGCTGAGTCTCGGCGTGTTGATCGACAGCTGTCCGTGTCGCGCCGACTGTGACGGCTGCGTCGCCTCGCACCGCTTCTCTGAGTCACCAGAGACTCCCCCCCCCACTCCCTCCCCTCTTTTCCAGAGGCTCCCTCCCCACTCCCTCCCCACTCCCTCCCCACCCCTCCCCCACTCCTCCCCCACTCCCTCCCCCACTCCCCACCCCACTCCCCACTCCCTCCCCTCTTCTCCAGAGGCTCCCTCCTCCCCACTCCCTCCCCTCTTCGCACGGGGAGGGATGGACGCGAGGCTGTGGATTTTAATAGCGGCCTCTCGACTGTGTGGACGCCTCGTGTCGTGATGAGGTGCTGACAGCGGGGGACGCGAGGTGGGGACGCTCCTTCCCCCGCTCCCCTCTGCCTCCCTCCTTATCCACATGCCGCCCTCCCCTCCTCCAATCACCTCCTTCCCTCCAATCACCTCCTCCCTCACTCCCTACAATCACCTCCCTCCCTCTCTACAATCACCTCCCTCCCTACAATCACCTCCCTCCCTCCCTACAATCACCTCCCTCCCTACAATCACCTCCCTCCCTCCCTACAATCACCTCCCTCCCTACAATCGCCTCCCTCCCTACAATCACCTCCCTCCCTCTCTCCCTACAATCACCTCCCTCCCTCCAATCACCTCTCTCTCTCCCTACAATCACCTCCCTCCCTACAATCACCTCCCTCCCTCCCTACAATCACCTCCCTCCCTCCGTACAATCACCTCCCTCCCTCCAATCACCTCCCTCCCTCCCTCCAATCACCTCCCTCCCTCCAATCACCTTCCTACAATCATCTCCCTCCCTACAATCACCTCCCTCCCTCTCTCCCTACAATCACCTCCCTCCCTCCCTACAATCACCTCCCTCCCTACAATCACCTCCCTCCCTCCCTCCCTACAATCACCTCCCTCCCTCCCTACAATCGCCTCCCTCCCTACAATCACCTCCCTACAATCACCTCCCTCCCTACAATCACCTCCCTCCCTCTCTCCCTACAATCACCTCCCTCCCTCCCTCCAATCACCTCCCTCTCTCCCTACAATCACCTCCCTCCCTACAATCACCTCCCTCCCTCCCTACAATCACCTCCCTCCCTCCCTCCAATCACCTCCCTCCAATCACCTCCCTCCCTACAATCCCATCACCTCCCTCCCTCAAACTGCGCTCCATTGCTCCCTCAATCCCTCTCCCCAATCACCTTCCCTCCCCCACCGATATCTACCTCTCCTCACTTTGCTTCACTCCTTTGCAATCCACATTCCTCTCTGATGTTGCTCCCTCTTCACCTCGCTCCCTCCCTCCCAAACCCATGAGGCCATGACTTTCTCTCTCCCTCCTCCCACTCTACCTCCCTCTTCGCTTCCCTCCTCGCCTCCCTCCCTTCACACCCCACAGCGCATGCCCATATCCCTAATTCACCCTCCTCTGTTGTCCGGTACCGCAGTTTAACCGCCTGCACACTCAAGATCTTCGCCGCTCCTCCCTCGCTCGGTTTGCTCGCTTGCTCATTCCATTTCCCGCCCCCATCTCTCCCTCTGTCTACGACCACACAAACCACACGTGTACACACAACACCGCATACAGACTCGTACACAGATAAACAAAAACACACACACACACAAACATACCCCCTCCATCATCACACCCTGACTTCCACACACCAGTCACACCCCCCCGTATCCTTACACCTTCATTACAAACATAACACACACATACACACCTTAGATCATTAGCTGCTTATTTCAAACTGCACGAATTCTCACAAACACACGCACCGACACACGCACACACACACACACACACTGTCCTCACACCCCTATTCGCAACATCACCCACTCGCCAACAAAGATCCCCCGTGTAGCCTTAACAGAATATTGGGGCAAGTGCTGTTAGCGTGGAGCGCCTATGAAGGACGGTTTGGTACACGAGGGGTGGGTGGTCAGCAGGACGCCCGACCGCCTTCGTCTGCCCAGTAGCGATGTTTACACATCGCACTCGGTACTCATTTGAGGTCAAGTCAACCTAGACGAGGCCCAGGACCTTGAGCGGGAATCGAACTCGGGTCGTAGCGCAGTGCGCTAACCGCTACACACAGCACCCCCCAGAGCCCATTCGCACACCGATTAAAGTCAAGCCACAGTCGTACAATTGTGGCCATGCAACCCGGACTGTGTGCCATATATAGTAAACCCATAGAAATACACAGACTGATATAAATACATAGAGACCCATAGAGATGCATAGATACTCGTAGACATCCATAGAGATGGATTTAAAGTTGTGTGACTTTGTCCATGCAACCCAGACGATGGGCCGCTGTTGGTGCGGTCTGCGCTCCTTCAACAGAAATAATAATGATGATGATGATGAGAAACTGTGGACCTGAAAATAAAAAAAGGAGGAGGAACGGCAAAGCGACACCATCTCTCTCTCTCTCTCTGTGCTGAAGCCCCTCTGGTCTTGGGGAGCAGCAGCAGCAGACCTCGACATTGGCATCGAGCTCCTGATCCACATCGCTGTCAAACGCAAGAATAGAACACACACACAATCACACCCATACAGGCACACCAGTCAATATCGACTCTCACGCGCGGCACACACACCCTCAAGTCAATACCGACGCTCTCTCTCTCTCTGACACAAAGACAAAGCTCCCCCGTATAGCATTCGCAGACGTTTAGGAGCGCCTATGAATGCCGGCAAGGCATACGAGGGAGGGGGGTGGGTGGCCAGCACCACGCCCCACCGCTGCGCCACCGCTCCCGCACCCACCAACCCACCCACTCACGTTGACGTCCGATCGATACTCTGTGGGGCCTCTGTGATCAGCTTAACTTCAAGCCCCGACGGGCACGCGTGAGCCGCCACCGCCACAGAACACACGTGGGGAGAGGACATGTCGATTAATCGATAACGATTTTTCGATCGATGATTTTGTTGCGCGTGTCGTCTTCAAATGATCGGTTTGTCTTTCGTCTGTGCCCGACGAAACTGGGGCGCTCGGAGAACACCCTGCACAGATGGATTTAGGAATCTATTGCTACTGGGGTGGTGAGACAGGAGAAGGGGGAAAGAGGGCATTGGGGGTGGGAGGGAGGGAGGGAGGCGAGGCCGTGGTGGAGGGGGGGGGGGCGGTCAGGGAGGGAGGGAGGTGAGGCCGTAGTGGAGGGGGGGTCAGGGAGGGAGGGAGGTGAGGCCGTGGTGGAGGGGGGGGGGTCAGGGAGGGAGGGAGGTGAGGCCGTGGTGGAGGGGGGGGGGCGGTCAGGGAGGGGGGCGAGGTGGTCGAACGTTCGAAAAACAAAGGTGCAGCCCTGCAATGGCCTGTTCACACTGCTCTAGAATCGAGAGAGCTCTTGCGTTCTCTCCCACCAGCTAATGTTTGGGGTCTGCTCTTCCACGCCGGGCCCCAGACATCTTGGAAGAGGTGCGGAGTATCCACGCTCCACCCGACCACTTGCGATCTGCCGATAAGACTGACCGTGGTGCAAGATGTCAATTGCCTCGCTCGGTATACAGGAGGTCGTGGGTTCAGATACCGACCCTAACGCCGCCTGTATATGTGGAGTTTGCGGTGTCTCTCTACCTGCGTGGGTATTTCTCCGAATCGACGTGCGTTTAGAGTATTCGACTGTTCTACACCTCCACGTCGTAAGCCACTTCGTTGAGCTATCACTTTTGGCCAGGTTGCTTCTGAAAAACGAGCGACGTAGATTTGAAGTTTTCGTGACTGCTGGGATCCATACTCTTTGGTTCTTTCGGCAGTCACGTAGGGCGACATAGGTTAGTGGGTCTGACCTGGTAAAGAAAAAGAACAGAAAATATTTTTGAGTTGAGACAGAGGCGTGGGGTGGGTGGAGGGGGGTGAGACGGATTTAATTAGCCCCGACCTCTGTTTCGGCTGCCTCGCCTGGAGGTCGAATCGCCAGCGCCGTGCGCTGCTCACGGCGACCCCGAAAGTTGAGCGCAGTCGGCGTAGCGGCACCGCATTAGCGAGTGACCGGAGCGGGATGTCTGTGTGTGCGTGTGTGTGTCTGTGTGTGTATGTGTGTCTGTGTGTGTGTCTGTGTGTGTGTCTGTGTGTGCGTGTGTGTGTCTGTGTGTGTGTATGTGTGTCTGTTTGTGTGTGTCTGTGTGTGCGTGTGTGTGTCTGTGTGTGTGTATGTGTGTGTGGCTGTGTGTGTGTCTGTGTGTGTGTGTGTCTGTGTGTGTGTGTCTGTGTGTGTGTGTCTGTGTGTGTGTGTCTGTGTGTGCGTGTGTGTGTCTGTGTGTGTGTATGTGTGTGTGTCTGTGTGTGTGTCTGTGTGTCTGTGTGTGTGTGTCTGTGTGTGTGTCTGTGTGTGTGTGTCTGTGTGTGTGTCTGTGTGTGTGTGTGTCTGTGTGTGTGTGTCTGTGTGTGTGTCTGTGTGTATGTCTGTGTGTGTGTGTGTCTGTGTGTGTCTGTGTGTGTCTGTCTGTGTGTGTGTATGTGTGTGTGTCTGTGTGTCTGTGTGTGTGTGTGTCTGTGTGTGTGTCTGTGTGTGTGTCTGTGTGTGTCTGTGTGTGTGCCTGTGTGTGTGTGTGTATGTGTCTGTGTGTGTGTGTGTCTGTGTGTGTATGTGTGTGTGTCTGTGTGTGTGTATGTGTGTGTATGTGTCTGTGTGTGTGTGTGTATGTGTGTGTGTGTCTGTGTGTGTGTGTGTCTGTGTGTCTGTGTGTGTGTGTCTGTGTGTGTGTGTCTGTGTGTGTCTGTGTGTGTGTCTGTGTGTGTGTCTGTGTGTGTGTCTGTATGTGTGTGTGTGTCTGTGTGTGTGTCTGTGTGTGTGTATGTGTGTGTGTCTGTGTGTGTGTCTGTGTGTGTGTCTATGTGTGTGTCTGTGTGTGTGTCTGTGTGTCTGTGTCTGTGTGTGTGTCTGTGTGTGTGTCTGTGTGTGTGTCTGTGTGTGTGTCTGTGTGTGTGTCTGTGTGTGTATGTATGTGTGTATGTATGTGTGTCTGTGTGTGTGTGTGTGTGTCTGTGTGTGTGTCTGTGTGTCTGTGTCTGTGTGTGTGTCTGTGTGTGTGTCTGTGTCCGGCAAAACAACCCCCTACCTCCTCGCGGTGCCGGACGGGCAACTCTGTCGTGGACAGTGCTGTGGGGGGAGTTCCAATTTTGATTGGCTCCTCCCCTCATGGCATATGTGTCCACCACAGGGGCTAAACGGGGGCTCTGGACGGGTGCGAGGGGCTGGTAACCCCTCCACCTTCAATTAATTACCACAAAACCACGAATTAAAGTGAAATATGTAACAACTAAGCTTGTGCCGGAGGCCCCGGGGGGCCAGGCGTCTATGACGTCTCCTGGCCAAACCCCAATTGGCGGAGCCAGGAGATTGAATACCTACCCTCGGGGCTACTCCAGAAACAACGAAAAGCCACTACGGGTGGCCACGTGGAATGTTCGAACGCTCACTGCAGAGGAGAGGCTGCCACTCCTCTGTCGGGAGCTGGACCGGTACCGCCTGGATCTATGCGGCATTCAGGAGGTCCGGTGGACCGGCTCTGGCTCCTGCCACCATGAGGGGTGGACAGTCCTCTACTCGGGGCAGCAGACTGCCAAACAACAGGGTGTGGGTCTTCTTTTGAACAAAAGAATGAAGGGGGCGTGGGAGCGTGGCGGTGAGGTGTGGGAAGCTGTAAGCCCCAGGCTACTTTGGGCTCGCCTTCCCATCAACCGGAGGCGAGGAATGGTGGTCGTGGTTACTTATGCCCCCACCGAAGATGAACATCCGTGGAGGGATGCAGGCAAAGCCGATGAGTCAGATGCCTTCTATGACCTCCTGTCACAGGTGCTGGCTAAAGTGGCCACTCGGGATAGAGTCATCATGTTGGGTGACTTCAATGCCCGAGTTGGTCATGATACTGGCACCTGGTCTGGAGTGATTGGAGGGCATGGGCCAGATCAGCTCAATAACAACGGTAGGAGGCTGCTAGATTTTTGTGCAGCCCATGGGCTTGTAATTACCAACACGCTGTTCCGGCATCGGCGCATCCACACAACATCATGGATGCATGCCGGGTCCAAGCAAGAACATCTGCTGGACTACATAGTGACGGACCAGCGAATGCGAGCCCATGTCCTTGACACCAGGACCTACCGTGGAGCTGATCTGCCCTCTGACCATCGACTAGTCATCTGTAAGATGCGCCTGCCATTCTTCCACTCCGGTGGTGGGTGTACACCCAGGACCCCATTCCAACCTAAAGTGGCCTGGTCTCAGTTATCTGATGAAAGTTGCAAGCGAGAATTTCATCATCGCTTGCGGCTGGGATTGGCATCGTCCCCGACTCCTCCTGATGTCGAGGGTAAATGGGCGAGGTTTAGGACTGTGACTCATGCAGCTGCAATGGCTGCTTTGGGTACGCGGTCCAGACCTCCCCAGACACCCTGGATGACAGAGGAGTTGTTCAGGATGGTTGAGAAAAAGCGACAGGCCCACTGTCATCGGCTACAGAATCCCACGTCAGAGAATGAGGAGGCTTACCGCAGCCTTCGCTCGGAGGTTCGGAGAGCCGTGAGGCGCTGCAAGGATGGGTGGTGGTCGCGGGTTGCTGAGGAGATGGAGTCTGCCTCAGTGGCCCGTGATCACAAATCGCTATTTAACTCCATCAAAAAAGTAACCTGCAGCGCCACACCTATTACCATCATTAGGGGAAAAAACGGTGATCCAATTTCCGAC
This sequence comes from Petromyzon marinus, assembly GCF_048934315.1. NCBI lineage: Eukaryota > Metazoa > Chordata > Hyperoartia > Petromyzontiformes > Petromyzontidae > Petromyzon > Petromyzon marinus. The sequence continues at coordinate 7,900,626 of NC_133704.1, forward strand.
CCCCAGGAACAGGTTCGCAGATTTGCTGAGCATTTCTGTGAGGTCCTGGGGGAGGGAAAATCCCTCAGCCAGGAAAACATCGTGGCACAAAGTGAGGATAACCCTGCTGAGGCTGCGGTGCCTCAAATATTGGATGAAGTCACCCCCTGTGAGTGGCTGGCTGAGGTGCCATCTGCTGAGGAAGTATTGAAGGCGATCCGGAGTCTGAGACCAGGAAAGGCAGCGGGCAGAGATGATCTCCCAAGCGAAATGCTGAGGGAGGGTGGCGTTTGTGCACAGACTGCCCTATATGACATCATAACAACAGTCTGGACCACTGGACGGGTTCCGCAGGATTGGAAGGATGCCCTGGTGGTCCCCCTTTTTAAGAAGGGGGACCGCACAGACTGTAACAACTACAGGGGCATCTCACTCCTCAGCGTGCCGGGAAAGGTCCTGGCAAGGATTATTCAGCATCGCCTTGCCAGGCACGCTGAGGAGAGGCTTGCGGAGCCCCAATGCGGTTTCAGGAAAGGGCGGTCCTGCACAGATGCCATATTTTCTGTCCGTCTGCTACAGCAGAGGTGTAGGGAATTCCAACAAGACCTACATCTCTGCTTTATTGAGCTGGTCAAGGCCTATGATACCATCAGTAGGCCTGGGCTCTGGGTCGTTCTTCGTGCTTTTGGGGTACCTGACCCTCTGCTCACGATCATTAAGGACCTTCATGATGGTGAGCGGGCCCGGGTAAAACTACGTGGCCGGGAGTCAGAGCCATTCCCTGTACATCTTGGGGTGCGACAGGGATGTCCTCTGGCTCCCACATTATTTAACATCTATTTTGACCACGTAGTTCGTGAAGCCTTCAATAGCTGTACCGGGGGAATCTCCATATGGTACAGATATAATGGGAGGCTAATCGATGCCCGGGTGCGGTCAAGGGATGGCTCCCTATTGCTCAACCACGTTATGTATGCTGATGACTTGGTAATAGCTGCTCAGTCAGAGGAGGAGTTGGAGACGCTGCTGCTGAGACTGGAGCGTGCCACTAAGAGGTGGGGCCTTACCATCAGCCCCACCAAAACTAAGCACCTGCCTGGGTATTTTGTACCATCGGACACTCCACCCCCACAACTCCCAATCGGTGATGGGGCAGTTGTGGAGAGAGTGGAGAGTTTCCCATACCTGGGCAGTGTGCTTATGACTGGCTCCAGTTTAACAGCAGAGGTCTCACTCCGAATCAGTCGAGCGGCAATATCTTTTCATCGGTTGCGTAACGCTGTGTGGAAGCTACCTGGTCTGTCGCTCCGCACTAAGCTTCAGGTCTTCTCGGCCACGGTCATTCCCTCCCTTCTCTACGCTTGCGAAACGTGGACCCCCCTAATGGAACATCTTCGCCGGTTAGAAACATTTAGGCTGACCTGCCTACGATCCATCCTGGGTTTAACCAGACTGGATTGTGTGAGGAGCTCACAAATCCTTGAAAGATCTGGGCAGGGTCCCATCGGTGAGCTCCTCCGGCAGGCAAGGCTGCGATGGCTGGGTCATGTAGCCCGCATGCCCAGCCACCGCATGCCGAAACAGCTTTTGTTTGGCCGGATTGAGGGGGCTAAGCGGGCGCGGCACGGGCTAGAGAAGAGATGGAGTGATGTGGTACAGGAGGACGTGGAGCTGAGTGGACTTGCCGATGACTGGTACCAGCGGTGTCAAGATCGGCCTCTGTGGAGGAGGCTCGTGAAGGATGCTACTGGGCAGTTGGAGGCAGTCGCCCTCCAACAACAACGGAGGGCGGAGGAGCGACGCTCACAACAGCGAGCGGAGCGCCGGGTGGCTAAAGCACAGCGGGTTGGCACAGTAGGGGGCACAGGTGGTGCATCAGCCAGTCATCTCAGTCAGTCGACCCGTGGCACCTGGGTCTGCCCCGTGACCTCCTGCCAGCGAGCGTTCGACACTTCACGTGGCCTCAGGGTGCACATAGCCTGGCACAAGCGTCGTGGTGACGTCACCGCCACTTAGTGGCGAATGGCGGTTGTTGTTGTTGTGTCTGTGTGTGTGTCTGTGTGTGTGTCTGTGTGTGTGTCTGTGTGTGTGTATGTGTGTCTGTGTGTGTATGTATGTGTGTCTGTGTGTCTGTGTGTCTGTGTGTGTGTCTGTGTGTCTGTGTGTGTGTCTGTGTGTGTGTCTGTGTGTGTCTGTGTGTGTGTCTGTGTGTGTATGTATGTGTGTCTGTGTGTGTGTCTGTGTGTGTGTCTGTGTGTGCCTGTGTGTGTGTATGTATGTGTGTGTGTCTGTGTGTCTGTGTGTATGTATGTGTGTATGTATGTGTGTATGTATGTGTGTGTCTGTGTGTGTGTCTGTGTGTGTGTCTGTGTGTGTGTCTGACCGGCTCCAGTTTAACAGCAGAGGTCTCATTCCGAATCAGTCGAGCGGCAATATATTTTCATCGGTTGCGTAACGCTGTATGGAAGCTACCTGGTCTGTCGCTCCGCACTAAGCTTCAGGTCTTCTCGGCCACGGTCATTCCCTCCCTTCTCTACGCTTGCGAAACGTGGACCCCCCTAATGGAACATCTTCGCCGGTTAGAAACATTTAGGCTAGCCTGCCTACGATCCATTCTGGGTTTAACCAGGCTGGATTGTGTGAGGAGCTCACAAATCCTTGAAAGATCTGGGCACGGTCCCATCGGTGAACTCCTCCGGCAGGCAAGGCTGCGTTGGCTGGGTCATGTAGCCCGCATACCCAGCCACCGCATACCGAAACAGCTTTTGTTCGGCCGGATCGAGGGGGCTAAATGGGCGCGGCACGGTCTAGAGAAGAGATGGAGTGATGTGGTACAGGAGGACGTGGAGCTGAGTGGACTTGCCGATGACTGGTACCAGCGGTGTCAAGATCGGCCTCTGTGGAGTAGGCTCGTGAAGGACGCTATTGGGCAGTTGGAGGCAGTCGCCCTCCAACAACAGGGCGGAGGAGCGACGCTCACAACAACGAGCGGAGCGCCGGGTGGCTAAAGCACAACAGGTTGGCACAGTAGGGGGCACAGGTGGTGCATCAGCCAGTCATCTCAGTCAGTCGACCCGTGGCACCTGCTGGGTTTGCCCCGTGACCTCCTGCCAGCGGGCGTTCAACACTTCACGTGGCCTCAAGGTGCACATGGCCTGGCACAAGCGTCGTGGTGACGCCACCGCCACTTAGTGGCGAATGGCGGTTGATGTTGTCTGTGTGTGTGTCTATGTGTGTGTCTGTGTGTCGGTGTGTGTCTCTGTGTGTGTGTCTGTCTGTGTCTGTGTGTGTGTATGTGTGTGTGTGGAGGGAACGGTGGTGTCGCGATTAGTGCGCTGCGCTACGAACCTGGCGACCCGAGTTCGATTCCGGCTCACACCAGTGACGATTATCTGAACCGGTCCTGGGCGTCCCCTATGTCGACTCGGCCTCAAATAGCTGGTGCGATGTGTAAACATCGCCACTGGGAGACAAAGGCGGTCGGGCGTGGTGTTGGCCACCCACTCCCTCGTGTGCCGTGCCGGCCTTTATAGGTGCTGCTCGCCCACAGCGCTTACCCCAACAGTCAATTAGTAACTAATTGGCGCTGTCCTACCAGACAGTAACTAATTGGCGCTGTCCTACCAGACAGTCTCGCTCCCTTCACCTGATGAAGGCCGCTTGTGTTGTGGCCGAAACGTCGTGAGAATATTATTGTGTTATTTTATTTTATCAATTTATTATTTTATTCTCATTCTACGTGACTTTACCGAAAGAACCAAAGAAGATGAAACACTTACTAATTGACTGTGTCGGGTGGTGGCGGGTTTAACGACACATTTACGCGATCTCGCCTTAAAAAAACCTTTATTATGGATAACATTGGTCACGAAAACCTACTACGTGTTCAACTGTCTGTTAAAGGCTATAAGGGGGGGAGGGATCTGTATTTGTGTGTAGCGTGTGTGACGGGTGGGGGGGGGTAATAGGCAATCGCAAACTATCGGATGTCGATGAGTCGATACGAGGCGGGGATGCTCCATTGAGCCCGAGGCTCGAGGTGGGGGATGGGGGGGGGGGCTCGGTTCACGACCCATTGTGGGGGGCGGCGGCGGCGGTGGGGGCTGGTTGGGGGAGGGGTTTGGGGTTTGGGGTGGGTGGTCAATACGAGGTTGCGTGTTGCGGGTTTACTCGGTGAATGCGTGAGTTCAATGCGGCAACACCGGCGCAGTCTGTCTGCGTGTGTGTGTCTGTGCGTGTCTGTGTGTGTGTCTGTGCGTGTCTGTGTGTGTGTCAGTGTGTGTGTGTCAGTGTGTGTGTATGTGTCAGTGTGTGTGTGTGTGTCAGTGTGTGTGTCAGTGTGTGTGTATGTGTCAGTGTGTGTGTGTGTGTCAGTGTGTGTGTCAGTGTGTGTCTGTGTGTGTGTCTGTGTGTGTGTGTCTGTGTCAGTGTGTGTCAGTGTGTGTGTATGTGTGTGTGTCAGTGTGTGTGTGTCTGTGTGTGTGTCTGTGTGTGTGTCAGTGTGTGTGTGTCAGTGTGTGTGTCTGTGTGTGTGTGTCTGTGTCAGTGTGTGTCCGTGTGTGTGTCCGTGTGTGTGTCAGTGTGTGTGTGTCTGTGCGTGTGTCTGTGTGTGTCAGTGTGTGTGTCTGTGTGTGTCAGTGTGTGTGTCAGTGTGTGTGTCTGTGTGTGTCTGTGTGTGTGTGTCTGTGTGTCTGTGTCAGTGTGTGTGTCTATGTGAGTGTGTCTGTGTGAGTGTGTCTGTGTGTGTGTCTGTGTGTGTGTGCATTTGAAGGAGGAGGTTTGCGGGTTTGGGGGCTCCTCGGTGTGGGTTGCCGGGCGCAGCCTCTCGCAGTGAGCCCACAGGCGCGGACGCACGCGTGCGGTACATTTTTTTTTTAAATCTCTCAATCGGTCCCGAACGAAATCTCCCTGGCGCGCGTCTTCCAGTTTCACCTTCCCTCGTGCACACGAATCGTCGCTTTTTTTTTAAACAAAATTTTGCGCTGAAATACACGGCTGCAAAAGCCTCAATACTTTAATTGCGTCATGTTTGCTTTACGCCTCCCGAGTCGGTCCGTGTCTGCAGGCTTAGGGGCCGTCCATAAATGACGTCACGCGATTTTGGACGATTTTTACCCCCCCCCCCTCGTCACACGGCGTCACAAAAAGTCAGACCCCCCCTCCTCAAATATGACGTCACAAAGCTCTGCCCCACCCCCCAAAAAATATAAAACATGCTTCAAATCGCTTAAAACTATTGTCATTGTAGTGCGTATTTAATGTGGCGCTGCACTCTGATGTTGCAGGAGAAAACATTTATTAAACAGTCTATTTAATTAAGTAGAACGTGCTGTCTATATTTATTTAAAGTTGCGCATTTTGATGTGACGTCACATTTCTCAAACCCCCCTCGTCACACATCGTCACAAATGTCTGACCCCCCCCCCAGGTGCGTGACGTCATTTATGGACGGCCCCTTTATGCGTTTCATTCGGGTCTGAGTTGGCGCTCGGCTGCTTCGGTTCTGGCTCAACAGAGGCGCGCTTGCTGTGTGGGTCTTTTCGATTTATTTAACGATTCCTGTCTGCTTTATTTTGATGAAGTATCACCAATATCATCATCATCATCAGGAGCAGAATCAGCAGCAGCTAGGATCTGTCCACTGCTGGATAGAGGGCTCGATAAGCCGTCTTGGGCATAAGCCGCCTTGAGCTGATTTCACGCACGCACACACAAGGCGCGAGACGAAGCTCCCCCCCCCCATAACCTTAACAGACTGGGGGGGGGGGCAGGAAACACCACGCCCCGGCCGCCTTTGTCTCCCTCGTAGCGAAGATGTTTGCACATCGCACCAGGTTACCCAGCACCGGTTCAAATATCCACCACTCGATATTGAGACGGAATCGCCGCACCCGGGTCGCCGGGGCGCTGCCAACCGTGACGACAACGACAACCACGACCACGATCACGACAACCACGACCACGACAACCACGACAACCACGACTACCACGACAACGACTACCACGACAACGACGACTACCACGACCACGACAACCACGACCACGACAACCACGACCACGACAACCACGACCACGATCACGACAACCACGACCACGACAACCACGACAATCACGACAACCACGACAACCACGACCACGACAACCACGACCACAATCACGACAACCACGACCACGACAACCACGACCACGATCACGACAACCACGACCACGACAACCACGACTACCACGACAACTACGACTACGACCACGACAACCACGACCACGACAACCACGACAACCACGACAACAGACACCCCCCCCCTCCCATACAGACGCGCGCCCAACTCGCACTCCCAACGCTGTCTGTCGGCGGACGTCGCGACGCTCAGAGCCTCCGCGCGTTTATTTAAAATACAAAAAAATGTTTCGCTTCATCCGACCGCGGGCGCGGCGCTTAACGAGGCGACGTCCGCCGCCGCCTCCTCCTCCTCCTGCCGTGAAGTCGCTCTCGGCTCGTCGAGACGTCCCTACGAGCGAGTGGAGTCGGATCCGTTCCGATTGTTAGCGCCCCCATGGGGGAGGGGTTTGTTGTCGTCCCGCAGACGACGGTAATTGTCGTGACTGCGCCCCCCATCATCACAACCTTCCCTTGACGCGTGCCCCCTGGGGGGTGTGGCGGGCGGAGGGGGTGGGCATTGGGTGAGGACGATCCATTGGGAACACGTTTCGCGGTGTGGTCGCTTTTTGTGTGGGGCCCGTGCCACTAGCGCAGGAATCCGATGGACTGTCAATATCTTGTTTTGTTCCTCTCTCGCAGATGTCCTGTTAGGTCGGGTGGGAAAGTCACAAGTTGGCAGAGTAGGGTGGGGGGTGGGCACAGCTGGGCTGGTCCATCTGCCCTTCGTCGCAGTCGGTCGACCCGTGGCACGTGGGTCTGTCCCGTGATTTCCTGTAAGCAGCGAGCCTTCGGCGCTTCACGTGACGGCCTCAAAGTGCACCTTGCCTGGCACAAGCGCCGTGGTGATGCCACCGACACCTAGTGGCGAATAGCGGCTGTTGTTGTTTATTGTTTCGTCCGTGAGGACAATTATCTGAATCGATCGCGGGCCTCCCCTAGGTCGACTCGGCCTCAGATGAGGACCTCGTGCGACGTGTCAACGTTTACGTTTGGGAGACAAAGGCATCCGGGCGTGGCGCTGGCCATCCAACCCCTCGTGTGCCGTGCCGGCCTTCATAGATACTTGCCCCAACAGTCTGTGTGAGGCTATCGGGGGAATCTTTTGTCTCTGTATGAACACGTGTCTGTGGTCCGCGTTCTGTCTGAATGTCCGCGGCCACTTTGTCCGCGCGGATTTTCTCACCGGGGGATCGAGAAGCGAAAGACGCGAGTCGGTCGGGGCCGTGCAGTAACCCAGCTCTCTCTCTCTCTCTCACACACACAAAGATGCCCCCTGTAGCCTTCACAGACTGTCAGGGGCAGGAACTGTTAACATGTAGCACCGGTGAAGGCCGACACGCCGGGCCGCTGATGGTGTACACGGCGCTCCGAGTAGGCACTCATTTACGGCTGAGTTGACCTAGGGGGAGGCCCCATGGGCGCTTCAGATATCCGTCACCGATGTTTGGCCGTGAGTCAGAATCGAACTCGGATTTCCCCCCCCCCCCTCTTCCCACCCACAAACCCGGGAATCCGAGTTCGATTCTGACGAGGGGGGGGGGTTACTATTTACTATTTGGGGGTGATGTGAATGGTGGGGGGGAGGGGGTGAGGATTGGGAATAGGGGCGGGGTGGTGGAGGGGTGGGGGTGGTTAGGGGGAGGGGTCGGGGGTGGGCCCGCTGGGGTCATCCTGCGCCTCTTGCCCGCGGTGGTAATCGTTGCCTCGTAAATGAGGTTTGATCGGTGGGACCGTGTCGTCAATACATTATTAAACTGCGCGCAGTGGCGTGCGGCGCGCCGGGGAGAGAGAGCCGCGGACACAGGGAGCAGAGACAGCGAGAGGGGAAGACAGATAAGAAGAGACAGGAGAGTGGGGGGAAGAGCGCGCGAGAGGGAGAGAGATAAGAGGGAGAAGGGGGAGAGCGAGAGGGGGGGAAGAAGATAAGAGACCGTAGAGAGAAAGAGTTGAGTTTGGCAGAGTTAGAAATAGAGGAGAAAGAGGGAGAGGAGGAGGGCGAAGACGGGGGAGAGGGAGAAATGGAAATGTGAGAGAGATAAGAGAGCAGGGAGAGCGTGAGCAGAGAGGAGAGAGAGAGGGCGAGTCAGAGAGGAGGGGGCGAGGGGTAGTAATGCGAACTTCTCAACAACGACCCTCAATCCTCAGGCCCAGGAAGAGAGATGGGCTGGTGAATACGCGCATGGCCTACACGTGGCTCACGCATGACACACGCATGGCCTACACGTGGATCACGCATGGCCTACACGTGGCTCACGCATGACACACACATGGCCTACACGTGGCTCACTCATGACGCACGCATGGCCTACACACGGCTCACTCATGACACACACATGGCCTACACATGGCTCACTCAAGGCCGACGGGAATCTGACAATTTAGAGGGCGGCGAGGAAGGCGGGGAGGGCAGGGCCCTCGTGTCGGCCACGGTGTGGTGCCCAGGGGCCACCAACGATAGCAGAAGACACCACACACATGTTTTATTTGACCAGGTAAGGCCCACTGAGCTGTACAGGTACTTTTTTCAGAAGCGACCTGGCGATCACAAATCTTAGCTCAACGAAGTGGTTTATCGTCACGTGGACATTTATAGCAGGAGCCAAACAGTCTAAAACGCGTGGTGATGTTGATTCTAAATGTAGAGGGAAAACCCGGAGGACCCACCGAAAAGTCCACACGACCACGGGGAGAGAGGGAGAACACGCAAACTCCAAATATACAGCAGTCGTTGGAGTCTGGATCAAATCCACGACCTCCTGTATACCAGGCGAGGTAGTTAACATCTACTAGCTACTGTGATGATGAGAGAGACACGCAAACTCCAAATAAACAGCAGGCGTCGGAGTCAGGATCAAATTCACGACCTCCTGTATACCAGGCGAGGTAGTTAACATCTCCTAGCCACCGTGATGATGAGCGAGACACGCAAACTCCACATAAACAGCAGGCGTCGGAGCCTGGATCAAATTCACGACCTCCTGTATACCAGGCGAGGTAGTTAACATCTCCTAGCCACTGTAATGATGAGAGAGACACACACACTCCACATAAACAGCAGGCGTCGGAGCCTGGATCAAATTCACGACCACCTGTATACCGGGCGAGGTAGTTAACATCTCCTAGCCACACGAGCGGAGCAGAGGGCTCAAAGAGGGGGCCTGGGCGATTCGTTCCTGCGTTCAGGATCTCTCCGACCGCATCGGATGTCACTCGCCACTGCTGCGACGTCACGGCCATTGCCAGGCATCAAACGAAGGCACGCCCGGCTCGTAGTGCAGCGCTTGGACCGCAGCGCTCTGGATTCCCCTTCTCCGCTCCAGCCGACGAAACGGACTACCCCCCAACATCCTCCCAACCATCCACCACCACCACCCCCCCCATCATCTCCCAGGGCATTTACCGAAGAAGGCCGGACGGCCGAAACATCGTGATAATTTCTTTCACTCTGACAATGTGTCAAACACCGCGTCGTCATTTCGTCATCAACCAGGGTTTTTTTTTTCTTCCTACAAAACATCGCGTATATGTGTAGATCCATTGGGTCACTGTAATTAAAATGAATAATAATTAATAGGTTATTTATTTACACACAAAATAAAACACGCACATTGCCCCCCCCCACCCACCGCCACTCCCCCCAACCCCTCCACCCCCCCCCCCCCCCCCCCAGGCAACCGCCTTGGTTGAGGCCCCCAGTCGCGTGTTAGACCGGGCACTCGATATCAGCACTTGTGCCTGGGTCACGCACGTGCCCCCTCCACAACCCCCACCCCCCCACGTAGAGGAGCCCTCATGGTCTCCTCCCCCCCCCCCTCTCGCCCCCTCACCCTCCTCCCCCCTCTTCTTCTCCGGCCCCAAACTACCCGCCACTCTACTGCCACACGTGCCCTGCTGTTACACGGAGTGGACCCAAATTCAATTAAAAAAACACATAAGCGCGTGGGTTGCGAGTTTATTTTGTTTAACCGTGAATCTGAGAATTTAAAAGAGACACGAGAAAGAGTATCGTTTGTAAGAGTGGTTCCAATGAGCGGAGTGGTGGCGCAGTGGTTAGGGCAGGGTGCTACGAGCTAACCAACCTGAGAGTGATTCCTGGTCATGGCGAACTTGACCTATCTGTACTGGTCCCGAGCCTCCCTCCCCTACCGCGTCACCCGCCGGCACTGACCAGAGTGGTGAAGTATGGTTCATAAATGGGGAGCTGCGATTCGAGTTAACAGACGTCTTGTTGTTACGTGTGCGCGCAACTTTGTAACCGCGACCACGCACCACGAGTAGGGAGTAGAGTCCAGGATGTTTAGCACGGAGAGAGAAAGGAACGGCAGGCCACGTGGTTTACGGAAGGCCACGTGGTTTACGGAAGGCCACGTGGTTGACGGAAGGCCACGTGGTTTACGGAAGGCCACGTGGTTGACGGAAGGCCACGTGGTTGCCGGAAGCCCACGTGGTTTACGGAAGGCCACGTGGTTGACGGAAGGCCACGTGGTTGACGGAAGGCAACGTGGTTTACGGGAGGCTTGAGCTGAGTGTGGAGGTGTGGGCACCACGTGTCGTAGAGAAAGCTACTAAAGCAAAAACGCCTCTGGTAATCAGCTCTCTGTACATCACGTGGGACGCGTTTATCAATCACTAGGCTTGTGTAGCGTGTGAACGACAAATTCCAATTAAAACAAAAGGTACATTGAGCAAATATGTGAATTACTAGAAAGACCCATCGTTATATATATTTATATATATATAAAGTCCGCAATACTTTCACCTGTATCTAACCTATTCTGATGCCTCTTGCTTTCACATCTTTGCGCTGTTTTTTTTCGATTCAGAGTGCGTCTATGTCACTTTTGGACTAAAATACAGAGCTTGCGTGCACCTGTGCCTAACTCCTTAATATTGGAAATAACTCTTTCGTTAGTTGTGCGCTATTCCTCAGAGACCCTGCTCTACGTTTTTCGTCTCCGTTTCGTTACTGCCGCACCACGCATCTCCCGTGCAAAATAGCCGGGCAACTGGCTGCGCGGGCACCATCATCCGTGTAACAAGTAACATCAACTTAAACAACGCAGGTGTTCGTGAATTGCCGATGCGTTTTGTTTTTATGAACAGAGCGAACAAAAGCTGAGTGCTGTTCACGCGTGCTTGTGTGCTGTGTGAAAGTTACCGGTGGGGGGGGGGGGGGTAACCGGGTAACCGGGTAACCACGAGGAGCTGTAGACGCGCGTGTTGGTTGTTACCGTCCTCGTTTACAGTCGACATCACGCGCTCCGAGTAAATGGCTGCAGTACATTTCTCAGCACGACGATGAGCCACTTCGCTGAGCTATCATCGCGCGTGGCCCAGGTCGCTTCTGATTAAAAAAAAGTTTCATAGCTCAGTTTGGAGGGGGGCGATGGGGACCTTTCCTGGTTAAATAAAACAATGTATAGCATCGCAATAGCGTTGTGGGGGGGGGGGGAACCCATTATTGCCTCGAGTCAAACGCATCCTCCCTCGCTCATCGCGTGGCGAGAGGGGGGAGCGAGAGGGGGGGGGGGGGCGAGAGGGCGGGAGAAGCAGGAAAGTTGAGGCTGTTAAATAAATAAATAAACGCAACTCCAGCCCCGCCGCGTGGCCGCTTTGATTGACACTTACAAATTACTCGCCTCGCAGCGTCTGGCCCCTGGCGGGAGGGGTGGGGGGAGTGGAGGGGTGAGGGAGGGGGACGACGGCAGGGGGGCCGGGGGGTGAGGGTGGGGAGAGAGTGGGGGGGAGAGAGGGGGTGAGAGTGGGGGGGTGAGAGTGGGGGGGGGGAGAGAGGAGTGGGGACCCAGGGGATGAGAGTGGGAGGCGGGGGGTGAGAGTGAGGGGGGGGGGGGGAGTACCGCAGGGAAAGGGGCAAGGGTGGAGGGTGGCAGAGACGGGCAAAGTTACGAGGATATTTACTTGGATATCGACGTTGTAAAGATGCGTCGATTAAATCGTCGATTGTTATACTCATCGTCGATTGTTACGCTCATCGACGCACGCGCTTCGAATCGCGCGTGCAAGGAAGAAGACGTTCGTGCGTTTGTTTAATTGATTCGGTTGTCTGGAAGGAGTGCTCGTGGTTTGCGTTTCGAGGAACGGAGCGACCGGCAAAACTGCGAACGAACGAGGCCTCGTACGGAGCGAGGCCTCGTACGGAGCGAGGCCGCACGGAGCGAGGCCGCACGGAGCGAGGCCGCACGGAGCGAGGCCGCACGGAGCGAGGAGGCGGCTGGCCGGGGTCGGCTCGCGACGTTGCTCCCCGCTGCGCTCACTCCTCGTGCTTTCGTTTCGGCTGTTGGAGAACCTTTGGGGTTTGCCCCCCCCCCCCACACACCTGAATCGCGAGGCACCGATCAACTCGAATGAAACTTGACTTGGATTGCACAATTCGTGAGAAACTATACAATACAAAGCGCTTTACAGGACAAAACTAAAGCGGCTAACACAATGTAAACAACAGTAAGAATCATTAATTGAGTTAAATGATGACGTCACCCTGCTGCTCTGTTTAAGACTGAGAGCAAGTGGAGGGCTTTACCATTCTGGCGAATTGCCCGATGATGCTGGATGTAATTACCAGCGAAACGTCGTACTCAAACTGTAAATGTTGTGGATTCACTCTTCAACACACCGGTAGGCTAAAGTAGTGAATTATTTGTCTTTTGTCAACGTGACACTTTTTTGCTGATTGGCCGTGTCGGGTGGTGGAGGGTTACGACACATTTATAAATAACGCGATCTAACCCAAAAACCTTTATTATGAATAATATTGGTCGCGAAAGCCAACGTGTGCTAAACTGAGTAAGAATGATACACACAAACAATACTTAACATAATGAACTAAAAGTATAATAAAAAAAGTATAATAAACACAGAGCTTCCTAATTAAAACCCAATCTAAAAATGTATATTCTTTGGATCTTTCGGTAAAGTCACGTAGGTAGAAAAGTAATGGATTACGACGTTGCGATCGCAACACAAACAATCGTCGTCAGGTGGGGACAACCACAGCAAGAAAAAGAATCTGCTGAAGTAGAAGACAGTTTTTTTTTTATATGCTGGAAGGGAGAGAGAGGCGGCAGTTTTTTTCTTGCTGTGGTTGTCCCCACCTGATGACGGTAGCTTGTGTTGCAATCGAAATGTCTTCTTTGGTTTTTTCGGTAAAGTCACGTAGAATGAGAATAAAATAATAAAATAAAACAATAAAATTCTCACGACGTTTCGGCCACAACACAAGTAGCCTTCTTCAGGTGAAGGAACAACACTGTCGGGACGACAGAGCTTTAATGGACGCTGCCAAGATTCGTAGCGTCTTTTAAGCTGGTTGAGAGAAGTGAGGCACCTTGACAAAGGGGTTTACATATCAAACAGGAGAATCTATCATTGAAATAGCTGAGGGATTAGCTTGTGACTGGTCACAGAAATAGCTATGTTAAAGTCAAAGCCTACACATCCACAGAGGCACCTAGTACAAATCAAACAGGAGAATGTATCATTGAAATAGCTGAGGGATTAGCTTGTGACTGGTCAACGAAATGGCTATGTTAAAGTCAAAGCCTACACATCCACAGAGGCACCTCGTACAATGACGCCAAACGGGGGCTGCAACAACTCAAATATCATACAGTAAACCGATGTGAAAAAACATGAGTCTAAATTACATCAATATAATAAATGTACTAAATATATTCTTCAATAAGCAGAGCTATTAACAGCAACTGGGTATACACTACACTATATAATGAATACCATATAGTAAACAGATAAAAAAACTAAAATATAAACTACCTCAATGTTATCAATAAACTCTATATATTCTCCTATAAGCTGAGCTACCAACAATAAGTCGTTATATATCACGATGCTATATGGCGAAAAAATGGGTGGATTCTTATCCTCCACGTCAGCACCACGGACAGCTACGAGCCCCGTTCAGACGGACGAGTCCATCCATGGTCGGAACAGAGGAGGGAGGAGAGAAACAGCTGCGAGGCGCTGTTATAATCATGTTGTAAACCATACCATTAACCGTGGTGTTAGAAGTATTAAGAGTCAATGCCAGCGAAAGAGCTGCGGTCTGAAGGTCACCATAACATACAATTAATTAAGAACCGAAATGGCTTAAAATATCTTTCCAATGGTTACTAAGCCAGAATCCATCTTCTCGGTTGAAATTGTCTCTGTGCTTGTATATGTGGATGGCCTCATGAACGAATCTCTCATGGTAGCCAGATGGCTTGCAAAGAACCTCTGTCTTGGAGAAGTCAATGTCATGTGAGCCCACTGAATTATAACAGTGATCTGCCACGGCAGAGAAGTTCGTTCTAACGTGTTTCAAGTCTGCTTTATGTTCGCGGATGCGGTCCGAGATATGTCGTTTGGTTTCTCTAATGTAGCTACTACCACAGAGGCACTTTAGTTTGTAAACGCCCCGGGTACTGTGTGTATGGAACAGCATCTTTTACAGATGGAACCAGATCACGGATTTTATGTACTGTATTGAATCGGACCTTATTGTTGGTAGCTCAGCTGATAGGAGAATATATAGAGTTTATTGATAACATTGAGGTATATTCTTAGTTTTTTCGGTAAAGTCACGTTGAAGAGAAACAACAAAATAATAAAATATATATAAAACAATATTGTTTTATATATATTTTATATATATATTTTATTATTTTGTTGTTTCTCTTCAACGTGACTTTACCGAAAAAACTAAGAATATGATTTACTGCAGTCACGAAAGCTTTAAATCAAAATGTAACATTGAGGTAGTTTATATTTTAGTTTTTTATCTGTTTACTATATGGTATTCATTATATAGTGTAGTGTATACCCAGTTGCTGTTAATAGCTCTGCTTATTGAAGAATATATTTAGTACATTTATTATATTGATGTAATTTAGACTCATGTTTTTTCACATCGGTTTACTGTATGATATTTGAGTTGTTGCAGCCCCTTTTTGGCGTCCTTGTACGAGGTGCCTCTGTGGATGTGTAGGCTTTGACTTTAACATAGCTATTTCTGTGACCAGTCACAAGCTAATCCCTCAGCTATTTCAATGATACATTCTCCTGTTTGATTTGTACTAGGTGCCTCTGTGGATGTGTAGGCTTTGACTTTAACATAGCTATTTCTGTGACCAGTCACAAGCTAATCCCTCAGCTATTTCAATGATAGATTCTCCTGTTTGATATGTAAACCCCTTTGTCAAGGTGCCTCACTTCTCTCAACCAGCTTAAAAGACGCTACGAATCTTGGCAGCGTTCATTAAAGCTCTGTCGTCCCGATAGTTTTTGTTCCTTCACCTGAAGAAGGCTACTTGTGTTGTGGCCGAAATGTCGTGAGCATTTTATTGTTTAATTTTATTATTTTATTCTCATTCTACGTGACTTTACCGAAAGAACCAAATAAGATGAATCCTTGCAGTCACGAAAGCTTTAAATCGAAATGTCGTCATCTATCATTTTTCTATCTACGTGATGACTTTAACGAATTAACCAAAGACTATGGACTCCTGCTGTCACGTGAGCTTCAAATCAAGACTAAAAATGCATGTTCTAAGCTTTCGTCGAAAAACAATTCACTGCATTCTGATGCCCCTCAGATCCTCCGGCTGGCCGCGCCAAAGGCGAGGATCACAGAAGCCGAAGGTTTCCTCCCCTTCAATGTTGGCCCCGGCCTTTGGCACAACCAAGAGACCTGGTGCTGATTTGGGCAACTTGCCGCAATTGTGAGCGACGTTGCTATTAATGGGATTTTTTTTCTCTTTCTGAGGTTTTCTTAAATACAATTATATTTTTGTTACCAGCATTGTACAAATATGAGTGTTATTATTTTTACCATTGTGGGGCGCCACGGTGGCGAGATGTTAACTACCTCGCCTGGGATCCATCCCGACCCGATGCCTGCTGTATATTTGGAGTTTGCGGTGTCTCCCTCTCTCTCCGCGGTCGCGTGGATTTTCCTCCGGGTCCTCCGGTTTTCCTCCGCATTTAGAATCACTTAACGCGTTTAGAGTACTTTGGCTGCTGTATATTTCCACATGATGATGATAAGCCACTTCGTTGAGCTATCATTTGGTCAGGTCGCTTTTGGAAAAAGAGCCATATAGCTCAGTGGGGCCTTACCTGGTAAAACAAACATTGGTTCAGTTTAGTCTTGCGCTCATCGCTTCCCGTGCATCACCACGAGATGGAGGTGTCACTCAGCAGGCTCCACCCTCATCTGTGTGAAAAAAACCCCCCAATCTACATCGATTCAAGCCTTCCGTAGATCACGTGACTTTATGAGACCTCCTTTGCCAGTAACAAGATATAGTAATAGGGTGTACCCTTTTAACTGGCACAAAAACTAACACCTTTATTCAAGGCATCATTTTTGCAATAACCACAACACAAGCAGTCAAAATGCAATTCAAGGACAGTGCATATTATTATCAGAGTTGTCTCTTTTGTTTGCATTTTGACTGCTTGTGTTGTGATTATTGCAAACATGATGCCTTGAATAAAGGTGTCAGTTTTTGTGCCAGTTAAAAGGGTAAAACCTATTACTATATCACGTGACTTGTGTGTAAACCACCCCGCCTCCTCCCAACTCTGAATCCCTCCCCTCTCCCTGCCGCCGCCCACTTTGAAAACAGACGCCGCTTCGTGCAGCTCACTTCTGCTTGATACCTTCCCGCTCCCATCTCCCTCCCTTCCCTTCCAGCATCATCATCATCATCTCCTCCTGCCTCCATCTCCCTCCCTTCCCTTCCAGCAACATCATCATCATCATCTCCTCCTGCCTCTCATCTCCCTCCCTTCCCTTCCAGCAACATCATCATCATCTCCTCCTGCCTCTCATCTCCCTCCCTTCCCTTCCAGCATCATCATCATCTCCTCCTGCCTCCATCTCCCTCCCTTCCCTTCCAGCAACATCATCATCATCATCTCTTCCTGCCTCCAATCTCCCTCCCTTCCCTTCCAGCAACATCATCATCATCTCCTCCTGCCTCCCATCTCCCTCCCTTCCCTTCCAGCAACATCATCATCTCCTCCTGCCTCCATCTCCCTCCCTTCCCTTCCAGCAACATCATCATCATCTCCTCCTGCCTCCATCTCCCTCCCTTCCCTTCCAGGAACATCATCATCATCATCTCCTCCTGCCTCCATCTCCCTCCCTTCCCTTCCAGCAACATCATCATCATCATCTCCTCCTGCCTCCATCTCCCTCCCTTCCCTTCCAGCAACATTATCATCTCCCCCTGCCTCCCATCTCCCTCCCTTCCCTTCCAGCAACATCATCATCATCTCCTCCTGCCTCCAATCTCCCTCCCTTCCAGCAACATCATCATCTCCTCCTGCCTCCCATCTCCCTCCCTTCCCTTCCAGCAACATCATCATCATCATCTCCTCCTGCCTCTCATCTCCCTCCCTTCCCTTCCAGCAACATCATCATCTCCCCCTGCCTCCCATCTCCCTCCCTTCCCTTCCAGCATCATCTCCCCCTGCCTCCCATCTCCCTCCCTTCCCTTCCAGCAACATCATCAACATCATCATCTCCCCCTGCCTCCCACCTCCCTCCTTCCTGCTGCCCATCTTGAGCCGTGTGACTCCCATTCTGGTGATGTACCACGGGCAAAAGGTTTTTTTAGGGGAATTTGACATCTCATCGACCAATGCGTTTATCCATCAGAGCGTCTCGTCTGCCACAGACGCACGTCAAGACGTGTGGACCGAATGAGATTTGATCGTCATAATCAGCCCCCCTCTCCATCCGCCGCTGGACGATGGCTCTTGAAGCCGTCGCCATATCTCACAATAACAATAGTCACGATGTCAACATGTAACATTGCGCCACGGCACAGCGTTCGTTCGCTCTCGGAGAGAGAGAGGACGACTCTCAGAGAGAGAGGACGACTCATAGAGAGAGGACGACTCAGAGAGAGAGGACGACTCAGAGAGAGGACGACTCGGAGAGAGAGACGACGACTCGGAGAGAGAGAGGGCGACTCGGAGAGAGAGTGAGGACGACTCAGAGAGAGAGAGGACGACTCGGAGAGCGAGAGAACGACTCAGAGAGAGAGAGGACGACTCAGAGAGAGAGAAAGGACGACTCAGAGAGAGAGGACGACTCGGAGAGAGAGAGGACGACTCAGAGAGAGAGAGGACGACTCAGAGAGAGAGGACGACTCAGAGAGAGAGGACGACTCGGAGAGAGAGGACGACTCAGAGAGAGAGAGGACGACTCAGAGAGAGAGAGGACGACTCAGAGAGAGAGGACGACTCAGAGAGAGAGGACGACTCGGAGAGAGAGAGAGGACGACTCGGAGAGAGAGGACGACTCGGAGAGAGAGGACAACTCAGAGAGAGAAAGGACGACTCAGAGAGAGAGAGAGAGGGACAACTCAGGGAGAGAGGACGACTGAGAGAGAGAGGACGACTCGGAGAGAGAGAAGACGACTCAGAGAGAGAGGACGACTCAGAGAGAGAGGACGACTCGGAGAGAGAGAGGACGACTCAGAGAGAGAGAGGACGACTCGGAGAGAGAGAGGACGACTGAGAGAGAGAGGACGACTCGGAGAGAGAGAGGACGACTCGAAGAGAGAGGACGACTCTGAGAGAGGACGACTCAAAGAGAGAGGACGACTCTGAAAGAGGACGACTCAGAAAGGACGATTCGAGGAGGAACCACAAACGAGGAGCGGTAAGTCAGCAGCAAGCAGCAGTCACGTGGTAAGGAACGGGCACCGAATTTTCCCTTCATCCCCCTCGTCCAAGCTCTGCCGTCCTCTACATAGTAAGGTGTCTTCGACCAGTTAATGAGTGTTTACATGCGGCAGGCAACCGGAGCACTTGGAGACAATCCACGCGTGCGAGGCAGCAACACTGTATCCCCTACAGATGGAGTGCACGCGGGTTTCTCTTACAGCCTCTACTGGCGAGCGTGGGAGGTGCGGGAAGGGAGTTTTGCAACACCTGTGTGTGTCGGTGTGTGCGTCTGTGTGTCTGTGTGTGTGTGTCTGTGTGTGTGTCTGTACGTGTGTGTGTTTGTGTGTGTGTGTACGTGTATGTGTGGGTGTGGTTATAGTGTAGCAGTTAGCGCGCTGCGCTACAAACCTGGCGACCCGGGTTCGATGCCCGCTCACGGCCAACACCGCTGACGATTATCTGAATCGGTCCTGGGCCTCCCCTAGGTCGACTCGGCCTTAAATGAGTACCTGGTGCGGTGTGTAAACATCGCCACTGGGGAGACAAAGGTGGCCGGGCGTGGTGTTGGCCACCCACCCCCTCGTGTGCGGTGCCGGCCTTCAGGTGCTGCTCGCTAACAGCACTTGCCCCAACAGTCTGTTGAGGCTATACAGGGGGATCTTTGTCTTTGTGTACATCTGCCTCGATGTCCGTCGCCCGCGTGTGTTCCCTCATCCGTGCGCCCTATGAAATCCCGTCTCGCATGTATTGTGTTAGTGTGTGCGTGTGTGTTCAGTATACCAAACGAATATGCCAATCTCTCCCCCGTGTGAGAAACTAAACAGCGTAGTCGACACGGGCAGTTAAACGTAAAACAATAATATTCGATTCATCTTCTTTGGTTCTTTCGGTAAAGTCACGTAGAATGAGAATAAAATAATAAATTGATAAAATAAAATAACACAATAAAATTCTCACGACGTTTCGGCCACAACACAAGCGGCCTTCATCAGGTGAAGGGACGAGACTGTCTGGAGGACAGCGCTGTCAGAATTTTATTGTGTTATTTTATTTTATCAATTTATTATTTTATTCTCATTCTACGTGACTTTACCGAAAGAACCAAAGAAGACGAATCCTTGCAGTCACGAAAGCTTTAAATTGAAATATTCGATTCACTAATTGAATATTGCTTTTGTTTGCTTCTTTCGAAAATCGAATCGCTTGACTCCGACCATGACCGTTTATCGAATTGGTGGGGGGGGGGGGGGGTGCAAGGTGAAGGGAGGGGGTGCATGGGGGGGGTGAAGTTACCCCCTCCCTCCCCTTCCCACTCCTACCGCCTCCCCCATCTCCTATTCACGTCCGAGCAGGCGCGCACGCACACACACACACACGCGTATCACGCACGTGTCACACACGTGTCACACACACGCACGTGTCACACACGTGTCACACACACGCACGTGTCACACACACGCACGTGTCACACACACGCACGTGTCACACACACGCACGTGTCACACACGTGTCACACACACGCACGTGTCACACACACGCACGTGTCACACACACGCACGTGTCACACACACGCACGTGTCACACACGTGTCACACACACGCACGTGTCACACACACGCACGTGTCACACACACGCACGTGTCACACACACGCACGTGTCACACACGTGTCACACACACGCACGTGTCACACACACGCACGTGTCACACACACGCACGTGTCACACACACGCACGTGTCACACCACGTGTCACACACACGCACGTGTTACACACACGCACGTGTCACACACGTGTCACACACGCGCACGTGTCACACACACGCACGTGTCACACACGTGTCACACACGTGTCACACACACGCACGTGTCACACACGTGTCACACACACGCACGTGCCACACACGTGTCACACACACGCACGTGTCACACACACGCACGTGTCACACACGCACGTGTCACACACACGCACGTGTCACACACACGCACGTGTCACACACGTGTCACACACGCACGTGTCACACACGTGTCACACACACGCACGTGTCACACACGTGTCACACACACGCACGTGTCACACACGTGTCACACACACGCACGTGTCACACACGCACGTGTCACGCACGTGTCACACACACGCACGTGTCACACACGGGCAGAGACGGCCCAGGTCTCACCCCGCTCCCTTCTTTCTTCTCTCCTCTCCCAAGAGAAGCTGTCTCCCGTTTTGTTCGCGTAATTACACTCCCTCCCCGAGCAAACCCCGACCTCCCTCCCTCCCTCATCTCCCCCTTCATCTCACCCCTTCCCCCCCCCCCCAGCCCAGCTACCCCCCAGCCCCTACCCACACTCCTGCACTTCTCTTGTATCAAAAGGAGACTCTCTCTCTCTCTCTCTCTTGACGGACATGACCCATTTGGAAAGGTATTGTTGTTGTTGTTGTTCAAGATTCGGTAGCCGGACCTGTGTTGTTTATATTTATGCATTGCGAGTAGAGAAGCCGTTGCTGATCTGCAGTGGACGTTAACAGACGACTGTCCTTGGTCACGATGCTGTGGTCACGATCTTCCTGCTCTTTTATGTAATGATAAAATGCTAAGATCATGTGCATTGTGATTATTTTTTGTTGCTATATTCTGTAGGATTTAAAGAATATTTCTGGCAAAAGAATTACATTTATAGGAGCATATTTAAAAGTTGTAGCGATTGTACATGAGCCGTGGTAGGTCTTATGCATTCGTTATTCCCACCTCTTTATTGTCGCTATCATTGTTCTCATCATCATTACGTCTTCCGAACCTCTTCTTCCGCCGTTTCAATCCAATCAAATGTTTATTCGTCACACGGGGAAATCCCGTGTAGCCAGTTACCCAGCTAGCTTCGGTGGCAACGGCCCGCAGCAGCTAATAACTAACAACTGAGTTAGCGTTGTTGAGGTGGTGGTGGTGGAGAGGATCCCAGCCAGCAGCCAGCCAGCAAACTCGAGGCGTAGATGGTCTTTAATAGTAGAAGTATAATTATCGTCATCGTCATCAGCAGGAGCCATAATCAACTGGCTCATTGGACTTTCAAGTAGACATTGATTGATTGATTTATATTGGTGATTGACTCATCCGTCTCTCGGTGTAATTCTGCTTCCTTCCGAGCGCACTTTTTTCATATTTTGTTCCATTTTATTTTTGGTGGGGGGGGTCACTGTCCCGAGTTTTTAACCGATATAACCCCAGTAGCGGGGTGATAGGAACTGATTGAAAAGTTTCCTCTTCCGGCACAATGTTGTGCACGTCCTCTATTCATTCTCTCTATTCATTCTTCTCTCTTCATTCCATCAGTTTGCTCCCCGTCCCGCCTTTCCACGTTCCATCACACCCTTCTTTGAACAACATTCGCTTTACAAAGTTCTTCACTCATTTCCTGCAATTGGCTTTCATCGGTTGTTATAATGACCCCGTCATTAATATACAGTACTAGCTGTACTACCCGGCTTCGCCCGGGACTTGGATCCACCACGCGCGGCCGCCTTTGTATCCCCAGTGGCGATATTCACACACCACAGCAGTTACTCGTTTGAGGCTGAGTCTACCTAGAGGAGGCCCAGGAGCGGTTGAAATAATCGTCACCGGTGGTGGCCGTGAGCGGGAATCGAATTCGGGTCGCCGGGTTCGTAGCGCAGTGCGCTAACCACTACACTACAATGCGTGACGCTTCCACATGCGCGAGTCACATGACAGATTTGACGTCACAGCTCACTTGCCGTGCAAAAAATATATGCATTATTGAGCTCCCCCCCCCCCCCAATAAAATAACCAAAAGTGTATTTTTATATTTTTTGCATGGTGTACAGTCTGGAAAGTACCCACATGGAAAATTTCAAATTTGTTACATGTCGGGAAGTACGCTAAACATTTTGAACAGACACACATATTCACAATTTTGCCTTTTATATATATATGGAGATGCGTACATATATACACGGTATACAATATATCATTACTTTAATTCCCAGCCCTTAGTTGTCGATGCACTGCTGATTGAAGGCCTCCCCACGCGGCGCGGGCCACTACGGGGGTTGTTTGAGACCACCATCCCACACTGCTTGGCTCAGATCCCGTTGATGAATTGCTGCACGGGAGCGTGGACGTTGACGCATAGAAGTGTAGTGACGTAAATGGAGTCACTATGGCGCTAGCGCCAGCTGCTGTCACAGGAGTGTAACGTCTTGAGGCTCTCTCTGGCACCAGAGTAGCTATGGCATGGAAGCGGGCCCTAGAGGGCATGGTTCTGGTGACGGCCAGAGAGAGGGCATGTGAGGGCGTGACAGTCTCGGTGACCCCGGGGAGGGCACGTGACCGGCAGAGGGTAGCGAGGGGGCCCACAGGGTGGCTTGAGGGACACGTGGTGCTCGGTGGAGAACCTTCTGGTGAGATCCAGAAGGGGGGCGTGGCCGAAGGCGGAGCGAGGCTACGCTCGGGAGAATAAAAGGGAGGTTCCCTCGAACAATCGCGGCTGTCTGTTGGAATGGAACACGTCGGTGCTACGCCTCTTCGATCCTCGGTCCTTGATCTTCGGTCTTTACGCTCGGCTTCGTGGGTCAGGCAGTATGTTACTGAGTGACCCGGTTATGTAGTTACCCCGCTGTGGTCTAGTTAACCAAGTGTACGTTTATGCAGTTACCCTGTTGGCGTGTTACAATAAATGTGTTGCCTCCAAGTTCTCGTGTGTGCCTCCGTGAAGAACACTACAGAAGTACAGGGCAACAATAGATGTTGCTGCACTGCCCTCGACTGATCCACCACGTCGCCCCGGATCCCTATGGTGCACCCTGTTTGTGGAACTAAACAGTTTTTATGCTACCAGGTAAGGCCCACTGAGCTGTATAGCTCTTTTTGAGAAGCGACCTGGCCACAAATGATAGCTCAACATTAGTGGCTTATCATGTGGACATTTATAGCAGCCACATACTCAACGCATGTTGATTCTAAATTGCGGAGGGAAAAAACCGGACGACCCGGAGAAAAATCCACGCGACCACGGAGGAGAGAGACAAATATACAGCAGGCGTCAGGGTTGGGTCGGGATCGAAACCACGGCCTCCTGCATACCAGGCGAGGTAGTTAACATCAAGCTACCGTGGTGCCCTGTTCCTAGGCATATAGGGATAAAGGGTACAATAATATAGGTTTATTTATATTACTACTACCTTGAATTCTCGTGGTAGTGCTTTATGCCAGTAATCCCTACTTCGAGACAAACCAGACAGCGTTCTGATAAATATCAAACGATAATTGAAAGCCCAGCACGTAAACCTTTTGCATCCAACACATCACGATAATAAACGTAGGGTAGATTCTTACGCACGCGATTCGATGCATTCACCCAGGCGCCTAAGAATCTATCCTAGCGCATTAATCATTGCCTCCTTACATCCTTACCCTTCCCGGCTAGCACCCACACACACTGAGCTCCCTCCCTACCCCTCCCAACTCTCAGCACGCGCGAGTTGGGAGATGGAGACAGATGGGGAGGCGATGGCAGGTAATCAACCCGTGCGGCCAAGCACCCCCCCTCACCCAAAGCCCACTGGCTCCACCCCTCCTCCCTTCACCACCTTACTCCCCCACCCCCCCCCCGCTGGCCCCACCCCCCCGCTGGCCCCACCCCTCTCTCCCCTTCCCGCTAGCCCCGCATCTCCCACCCCACCAACTCTCCCGACATCCACGGCCTAAGCGCCGTCTCGTGAAGTTGCGATTTTTGCGCGCTGGAGATGCGACGAACTGTCACGGGTGCGGTCGTCGCGATTCGAGGGTCGACGCGATTCGAGGATCATCGACTCCTGCGCGTGGAGCCTCGTAATGTGACCACCCTGGTGGTGCTCTGGTCGACGGAGGAGGGGAGAGCACTTTATTCGGCAGAGACAAAGGTCCACCGTGTAGCCTCAATGGACTTTTGGGGCAAGTGCTGCTAGCGAGCACCTATGAAGGGGCCGGCCCTGGTGCAGACACATTCGGCCGTGCGGGCTTAAGAGTCAACTGCTGTTGTTTAAACGCTCGGAGCCGGTATTTACCCAAACTAAGTGCAGAGCCAAACGTAACGACATACGCGTTTAGCGTATTTAGCTGCTGTACATTTCCACGTGATAATCCACTTAATTGGGCTATCATTTGTGACCAGGTAGCTTCTGGAAAAAAAAAGAGCTACATAGCTCAGTGGGCCTTACCTGTTAAAAAAAAGGTAAAATAAAAACCAGTTTAGTTTCAGTGAATGAGTTTAGTTTTAATGTGACGGGGCTCTGCGTGAGTCATCAGCGAGACCCATCGAGTCGCCACACTCGAGAGCCCGCTTTTAATCGCGCTCTGCGCCGCTAAGACCTGAATTCGAACCCAGGATTGTCAGCGGTGCTGGCTCAGCGCCGAGAGTGAATCCCGCTCGCACCAAACCCCCGAAGCTGCAGGGATTCGACGGTGGCGGTGTGAGTGTGTGAGCGAATTGGGTTCGTGGTGGGAGGGGAGCGAATTTGGTTCGTGGTGGGAGGGGAGCGGGGGAGGGAGCGGTGGGAGGTGTGGGGATAATCTGGAGATGACGGAGAGGGATGGAAGGAGTGTGAGCGGGGAGGCAGTGTGATACGAAACGCTCCTTAGGGCATCAATGGGAAAGGGGACGTGAGTGAAGGGGGGGGGGGAGTGGTGGGGTTTTTTTTTGGGGGGGGGCACCTATCGCCGCAAGTCCCCCCATTAAGCCCCACGACGCACCATCTGTGCTCGAGGAGACGGTTTGTAAATTTTCGAGGCGGATTAAGACGAGGAAAAGGCAAAGATGTTTGCCCCAATCAATCAAACAATCAATCAAACAATGCGCCTATAATTCGTTCGGTCAATCACTTCTGGAATTCGTTTATTGCACGCCAAAGCGTGTACGTCATTGGGTCGGTTTCGCCGGCCGGCTTTCATTCGTTACCACGATTCGTTCGTTCGTCGTTGTCACGAAAAAAAAATCGCTGGTTATCGGTTCATTCCGTCAGGCTGGCTATCATTAATGAAATTAATCGCTCCATACACGAATGCCTTTATTCTCAACCAATTCGTGTATCGTTCAAACGGTCATTGTTTTCTCTTTCTCCATTCATTGATTCAATCACGAACAAATTCGTTATCTTTCGATTTAAAGCTTTCGTGACTGCAAGGATTCATCTTCTTTGGTTCTTTCGGTAAAGTCACGTAGAATGAGAATAAAATAATAAAATTAATAAAATAATACAATAAAATTCTCACGACGTTTCGGCCACAGAGAATTTTATTGTGTTATTTTATTTTATTAATTTTATTATTTTATTCTCATTCTACGTGACTTTACCGAAAGAACCAAATATAAATTCGTTATCGTTTAACCTATCGGTGCGTATCATTCAATTCGTGAATCACTACTTAATTGTATTCATCGTCATTCCAACCGATCCGTGCACTAATCACCCATTAATTCGGCGTTAATGTGTTGTCTATCGCGTCACGTGGGACGTGTTTAACAATCATCGGGCGCGTGCAGCGTGGAACGAGTTATTTTGCATTTGAATGGGTACATTGTTATTGTAATAGTTGAATTAATCAATAATTAAATTGTATATATCCGATTGGTTCAGTCGTGGTCTGATTCAATGGAATCATTAAAAACTTGACATCAACTAACCAATCCGTAAATAAATAAATCACTGTTTCACATCAATCATTAACCAAATTATAATGAATTTGTTCCATCAATATACAATGCAACAATTCATCCGTTCATCGAACACGTGAATTGATACATCATAAGTGAATTCATACAACAATTTAGTGAATCCACCAAATCCATTCATTCATTCGTTCGGCAAGTCACTCGTTTAGGATAAAACGTATTAGTTTACAATTAGTTAAATAATTACATCCATCAATGACTGTCAAGGAAATTAAGTGGGACTTGGTTCAGGGCCCCTTGCATCGTTCGCTAAGGAATGATGACTGAGATGGACAAGGCTGGCAACGGAATGGCAGCCAAAGGTGGGAATCATCATCCTCATCATCATCATCAAAGACGATGATGTTACTCATGATAAAAAAAATCATTTGGGGGGGGAGGGGGTAGGTCGCATAAATGTGTCGTACACCATCCTCCACCGGACACTGCCAATTATAAGTGTGTTAGTCCCTTGTGAACAAAACGCGTGCCAATTTGCCACGGCTTCAGGGCCACTGGTTGTGCCCTCGAGAGTAACTTGCCTCTTTAAGTTCCACGATGTTCACATTGACGAGATCTGACACAACAAACTTGATCGTGAATACTATTGGTCGCGTGTTATATTGACGATAATTATGTTGCCAACACACTGATTACAACGATGATGCTGCTGATGATGATCTTAACGATGATGGTGATGGCGTTAATGAGGATGATGTTGCTGATGACGATGATGTTAATGGTGATGTTGATGACGGCAACGATGATGATGATGATGCTGCTGATGACGGCATTAATGATTAAGGTGATGGCGGGAATGATGATGGTGCTGCTGATAACAATGATATTAATGAAAGTGATGACGGCAATAATGATGATGACGCTGCTGCTGATGACGATGCTTTACCTATGATGGTGATGATGACAATGGTGATGATGATATTAACGATGGTGATGGCGGCAATGATGCTGGTGATGACGACGACGATGATGATAACGACGATTTTGATGACGATTAATCAAAGTGACGTAATCTAACATATCTCCGCGAAAGTCATTCCAGTCCTGGTTGAGTCTCACTCTCACCGCACGCCCATCGCTCTATCGCCCGCTCTCGCTGTATTATAATTAGAGCGCGGGAGGAGAGCGGAGTGTGATGTGGAGGGTGTGGGGGGAGAGGAGGAGGAGAGGTGGGCGCCCGCCTATTAATTATGCTGATTGGTGGGGCTCGCGGCTATTAATTACACTGAATGGAGGCTTAGAGCTATTAATTACATTGATTGGAATCATACAGCAA
Organism: Petromyzon marinus; assembly: GCF_048934315.1. Taxonomy (NCBI): domain Eukaryota; kingdom Metazoa; phylum Chordata; class Hyperoartia; order Petromyzontiformes; family Petromyzontidae; genus Petromyzon; species Petromyzon marinus. The sequence continues at coordinate 7,928,461 of NC_133704.1, forward strand.
TTCATTACGTGGGAGAGGGGAGACGAAGGGGGGTGCGGAGCAGAGTCGAAAGGGGCGTACGGGGAGTGAGCTGGTGGAGTGGGCACCACGGGGGGGCGGGGCCGGGGAGGGGGGGGGCGGGGGTGGGGCCGGGGAGGGGGGGGCAGGGGTGGGGCCGGAGAGGGGGGGGGCGGGGGTGGGGCCGGGGAGGGGGGGGGGCGGGGGTGGGGCCGGGGAGGGGGGGGGCGGGGGTGGGGCTGGGGAGGGGGCGGCAGGGGTGGGGCCAGGGGTGGGGCCGGGGAGGGGGGGCGGGGGTGGGGCCGGGGAGGGGGGGGCGGGGGTGGAGCCGGGGAGGGGGGCGGGGGTGGGGCCGGGGAGGGGGGGGCGGGGGTGGAGACGGGGGGGGCGGGGGTGGGGCCGGGGAGGGGGGGGGCGGGGGTGGGGCCGGGGAGGGGGGGGGCAGGGAGGGGGGGGCCGAGGAGGGGGGGGGCCCGGGGAAGTGAATTTGGATGGAGATGGAAGTAGCAAGGTTGGTGCTTCGTGTGGCTATCGAATACCCACACCTCTCCGTGTGTGTGTTGATCTTCTTTCGCCCCGTACGTTGCCAATCGTACTAATCGGAGGTGATAGCGAGTGAATGTGGGCCGCGAACGAGTGTGGTAGTGAATGCGTATGTGTTCAGTGGATGTGTGCAGCGTGAAACGAGTTAATTCGTATTTCGATGGGCAGCAGTGAATTGGCAAACGTGGAAATACGGAGCGTAGTGGTGGGTGGGCCGCGAGTTTGGGAAAGCCCATCCTATCCTTTCTCCATCCCATCCCTGCTCCAGCCCATCCCATCCTTTCTCCATCCCATCCCTGCTCCAGCCCATCCCTGCTCCAGCCCATCCCATCCCTGCTCCAGCCCATCCGACCCCTGCTCTAGCCCATCCCATCCCTGCTCCAGCCCATCTCTGCTCCAGCCCATCCCATCCTTTCTCCAGCCCATCCGACCCCTGCTCTAGCCCATCCGATCCCATCCCAGCTCTGGCCTCAATCCCTGGACACGGATGGATCGAATCTCTTCTTCTCGACTCGGGGGAGGAGACGCGCGAATTGCGCGCGTGGTTTGTTGGCAAATCGGCGTGGCGCCCACACAATGGGCGAGGCGGTGAGCTGATGAGCGTCGTGATGGAGGTATTGGAAGTGTAGCTACGAAATAATATTCTGATGATGATGGTGGTGATGGTATTCGTGATGCAGCTACGAGTTAAGATTATGATGATGATGGTGGTGATTAATGGTGGCGATGGTATTGATAATGCAGATGATTAATGCTGCTGCTGTGAACGATAATGCTGCTGTTGATGATGATCGTGATGATTGTGATGATGGATTAATGATTAATCTGGTTGCCGATTAGTGGCATTAATGCCACCGCGTATTATTTTGCTGATGCGTCTTCTCTTGCTGGGAGCTGCTGCAGCTGGAACTCGAGGTGATGGTGGTGGTGATGGTCGATATCCCCCCTCCCCACCGTCCCCACCCTCCCATGCATTGTTCGTGACGTCATCCCAGCAGCCACAGGAGGCGCTAATATTTCCCAAAAGAAAATTCACGCACCGTATAAATAGACAAAGGCGTTGTATTTGTGGAATCGAATCACGACACGAACATCGCCGCAATATGATGTTGGTACCCATCGCTTGCGTGTCCGGCCCGCACGCACTTTGCAGTTCCTGATTTACTAAAACTAAACCATAGGAATAGGTTTTACCCTTTTAACTGGCACAAAAACTGACACCTTTATTCAAGGCATCATGTTTGCAATAACCACAACACAAGCAGTCAAACAAAAAAGACAACTCTGATAATAATATGCACTGTCCTTGAATTTGATTGGTCAAGACCCAAGACAGCTTTTCTTAGAGCCCAGTCTCCATTGGTGTTGGACCAGAAGACGCCAAAAGGCGTACCAAAAATAAAACTAAACCATTGAACATTTTCTATTTTATTTTACCAGGTTAGGCCCCACTGAGCTATGTAGCTCTTTTTCAGAAGCGACCTGGCCACAAATAATAGCTCGACGAAGTGGCTGATCACGTGGACATTTCTAGCAGCCAAACACTCTGAACGCGTGAAGTTGATTCTTAATGTGGAGGGAAAAACCGGAAGACCCGGAGAAAAATCCACGCGACCACGGGGAGAGGGAAAGAGACACGCAAGCTTCAAACATACAGCAGACGTGAGGGTCGGGATCGAACCCACGACCTTCTGTATACCAAGAGAGGTAGTTAATATCTCGCCACCGTGGCGCCCAGAACATGTGTGAACCCATCGGTGTTGTTATCGAATCGTCACCAGGAGGAATAGGGGACGTGGGAGGGGGGGGGGGTAATGGGGGAGGGGGCAGCTGGACGGGGGAGTGAGGCAGTGAGTGGGGGGGGGGGGGTAGGGGGCTGCAGGTGGCGGGGAGTGAGAGAAAGGGGGGCCGGGTGGGAGAGCGGAGGGTGATGGAGTCCGGGCTGGGATGAGAGTGGAGTGGGAGGGACGGGGGTAGTTGAGGGGTAGGGGTGGGGGCGCGATGCTCGACGCTAATGTGATGTGACGTGGCTGAAATTAGATCGCTGTTGCCTTGACAACTGCGTCCTGTGGGAAGCGAGACTCTGATCCCGGTCCTCCTCCTCCTCCTCCTGCTCCTCCCTCACTCTCGATCGCCGCTTCATTAGAATTTAGACACCGGACACTCAGCGCGCAGCGCATCACACGCGAGATGATGTTGTCGCGTGTAGAGTGGCGGGGGGTGGGGGCGGCGGCGGGGGAGAGTGGGAGGGGGGGGTGAAGCGGGGGGGGGGGGGGCGCGAAGCGGGAGGGGGGGGGCGAAGCGGGAGGGGGGGGCGAAGGGGGAGGGGGGCAATCTTCCAAGGCGGTATCTCAACTCCAGCCCTCGTTACCTCCACGGAGACGGCTCACGACTGCAAGACTTTCACGTCCCTGGGGAAAGCTGTGAAGTTGGACCAAGAGTCAATTCTTTTGGCGAAATAAGTTCTCGAGTCCAGCGGCTAGTTAACGAGTTCAATGTTATTGTTATTAACCTGAAGGCAACGGCGTTTCTGCGTTTTGAACACGAGACGATGGGAAGGCATGTTCTTGGTTCTTTCGGTAAAGTCACGTAGAAACGAAATAATGACATAATAAAAATTCAACAATTTTATTGTTTTATTTTTAAACAATTCAATTGTTTTATTATTAAATTAAACAATTTTATTGTTTTATTTTCATTAGCGGAGGGTTATTATTTCCCTTCTACGTGACTTTACCGAAAGAACCAAGAATATGAATCCCTGCAGTCACGAAAGCTTTAAATCGAGATGGGAAGGCAGTTGAGGCAATTCATATCATCCACAAGATGCATATTATCACCGGTTATTCTTGACCGAGGTTAAAGTTCGTCGACACAGATCAAGACTCATCAACCTGCACTGTGCTTTTAGTGGTTCCTTCCACTCATAAACGAGCCCTTAAACGTAACACTTGTCGGCTTTCACGATCGTTGCTGTGATTCAGAATTGTTGCGTTTTGTGTGAGATCACGTGTCACCATAAACTGCCTGATGATGCTGGTTGTAGCGAAACTTCGTGTTACTTCCCAACGAGTGTTTCGGTCACGCACGTCTTGCCTGTCAGTCCGTCTCTCTGTAACGGGAGGAGAGGTCACGACAACTCATAAGGTTGATCCGTTGCTTATCAAATCTGAGTAAGGCCAGTCCTCGCTTAACACGTGGTGTTAACACAGTGCCTTTTTACTCTGACTTGGTTCTTCCACAAGGCAGCACTTGTCGCAACAACGCGCCCCGTTATAACGCGGTTTTTGAGCGGTCGACGACGAACTACTTTCTCGATCTGCGTGGCTGAGCGCTACGATATAGTACGCGGATTGATACAGTAACAGGGCGGCCTACCCTCGGTTATTTGTCCTTTGTATGCGTGCATGGTATTTTGCCGTATTATATTGTTACATTATTTATCGGGAAAATGTAACGCGGCGCTTGCGATTACGGACTTGCTCCACAGAAACCCCCCACTAAATTGAGACAAGTAACTAAGCAGGCAACGTACTGTATGTCTCCTGCACGTATCCATCTCACAACGTGAATAAAATAAACAAATGTCCCTTGCACAACCCGTCAACCACTGCGTAGCCTTCTGGGAATGCATAAATTCGGCAGCATTGATTAAAGACAAGCAAAAGTCAGCGTTTCGACACGCAGTGCCTTATCAGCAGAGTGAGTTCAGGCTTTTTTGAACTAATGCCGGTGAACCCGTCCAGGTGTGACATAGAAGAGACCCCTCTTGTTACCATATTGGGGTCATATATATGGCAGGGCCCTCCTGAAAAAGAGCAATGCGACTCGGTGTGGCTTTCCTGGATACATAGTTAATTAAATAAGTCTTGGTTATTACGCAATTATTATTTATTAATGAAAATAATAATTTTTATTTAATTATCGTGCGAGTCCGTGTGGCTTTCCCTGGATAAATATTTACTACTAATAATAATTTAATTATTTGGACTCTAGCGTCCCTCGCCGCCGTCACTTCCCCACTCGTCTCGTAGCTCAAGAGGCGCGCCCGCTCGTCCAAGTGGACATGTAACTCCAAGGCTTGCCCGAGTTGACATTCTGCCGACCCTGTCAACAGCGCGACTGCCGACTCCCCAACACAGCGACTCTTCTCCCCCCCCCCCCCCCCCACCTTGGTGGAGGAGAGCGGCAGTCCGTGGCGTCCCCCGACGGATGCCACCGAAATCCAAAATAAAAAGTGCCTCGTGTTCGGATCCCACAGCTCCACACACTGCACGCTCACCTCAACACCAGCCACCACCGTCGCCACCACCAGCCGCCACCAACACTAACAAACACACCTCGACTCTCAAATTGGAACACGCTGTCCCGGCACTTACGCAAGGCTTAATGAGCGAGAACTTTTTTTGTCTTGAATGTGCGCTCAGAGTATTGGTGATTCACAACCACCATGCATCCTCCCTCCCAGCTATGATGATGATGATGTCCTTCGAAAGTCAGTATGATGTCTCCAACTTCGTGGATTCACCATCATCATCATCATTAGCAGCGGTAATCAATCCACTGCTGTATGAAGGCATACCCACGCCGTGTGAGTCGTGGGGATTATTTGACCATACTGCTTCACGCTGGGTTCGTGAAGTGGGGTGGCGGGGGTGTGAGAGGGGGCAGGGGGTGGCAGGACAATTTTCATTTTCGCTGCCAACCAATGTTAGCCATGACCGGGAATGGAATTCGTGGCGTCTGGCGTGGGGAGGTCTTCCTCCAACAGAAGCAGTGCCAATGCAGCTGCAAATGGGGCTTCAATCGGAGTGGAAAGTTACAGGGAAAGTCAGAGCCGGGATGCGGGAGGGGATCTGTCGCGCACGTGACAATCGCTGCGCTAGGAGCGAGCGGGCGGGAGCTCTGGCGGCTACCGCTGGCAGCGCCGCGGATGCATGGAGCGGGCAGCGGTGGCCAGAGACTGGGACAACAACACGGCTAGCCGGATCTCGACGTTAAATGTTCGAGACTCGTGTCTCGCTGACTGTTCAGCCTCGTGTTTGCTGCCTTTTCTTTAAATCAGTGACGGTCCCCTCCCTCACCCCCACCCCCCCTTTAAAACAGGGGGCCCCCTGAGAGAGCCCTGGCGATTCGAGAGATATTTCACGATTCAGTCGCGATTCGAATCAAGAATGGAGACGGATTGCATGGCTAGATATATTCGTGTGTGGAGAGAGACACACCAAGAGAGACAGACTCGTTTACAAGAGCGTATAGAACACGATGGGCAGAGATAGATGCCGAGAGACACCAACGGGGATACGAACAGGGAAAGAAACAAAGACGAAGATACCCCGTTCAGCCCTAACGGAGTATTGGTTCTTTCCGTAAAGTCACGTAAATAGAAAACAACAAAAAAATTGTGATAAAAAATGCAAATAATAAAAGCAAAAACTCACGACGTTCGATCGTAACACAGAAGACCGCTTGTGTTGCGATCGAAACGTCGTGGGTGTTTTTGCTTTTATTATTTCCAATTTATTATTTTAATTGTATCTTTATTTATTTTTCCCCATTTACGTGACTTTACCGAAAGAACCAAGAATATGAATTCTTGCAGTCACTAAAGTTTAAAGTCTAAATTTAGCCCTCACAGACATTCGAGGCGAGTGCCGTTAGCGAGTAGCGGCACGGCTGACGAGGTTGGTGGACGGCCAACACCACGCCCGGCCTTCTTTTTGTCTCCGCTACACTACAAAGGACCCACACAATTGGGGGGTGAGCTACATAAGTCTTGGGGTGCGTGGGGTGAGGAGGGGGGGGGGGGGCTGTGCACGTGTAAGGAGAATGCGCGTACAGACGACACTAATCACACCGCCCCATCATCGCCATCATCATCCCGGCTCCCGCAGAGATTGAGACATCGCGAGTTTCCTCCACGCTCCTTCGCGCGAACCGCTCCTGTTGATGGCGCTCCACGTTTTTTTTTTACAAAGGCAAAGATCCCCCGTATATACCATTTTTACAGACTGTTGGGTGCAAGTGCTGTTAGCGAGTAGCACCTCCGAAGGTAGTCACGGCAACACGTAGGGGGTGGGTGGCGAGATGTTAACAACCTCGCCTGGTATACATGAATGCGTGGGTTCGATCCCGACTCCTGACGCCCTGTATATTTGGAGTTTGCATGTTCTCCCCGTGGTCGCGTGGATTTTTCTCCAGGTTCTCCGGTTTCCCATCTATTTAAATACGCGTGTTTAGGGTATGTGGCTGCTATACATTTCCACGCGAAAAGCCACCTCGTTGAGCTATCATTTGTGGCCAGGTCGCTTCTGAAAGAGAGCTGCATAGCTCAGCGGGCCTTAGCTGGTAATTTTGGTTTTTCATAAAATAGTTCAAAGTTCACGAGCCTTGCTTGACCGGGCTGGCATCTCCTCGCCACGGCCTTGAGGAGGGGGAAGGGGGGGAGGAGGGAGGGGAGGGAAGGGCGGGGTGAGTAGTTGAATAAATCAAATCTGCGACGTGATCCACCAACCCTGCCATGCCAGGCGTGTGGCACGATACCCCGTTGCAATAAATTCCGACCGCCAACCACCCCACACTGCAAGGACTCTCTATCCACCCCCTCCCGCTCCTCTACCCCATCCCCCTTTATCTCTCCTGCCCCCCACCCCACACATACCCCCAGCCCCCCACCCCACACACTCCGCCCCCCACCTTCCCAACAAACCGCCCTCCAAAAAAAATATGGAATGAGGCTGTTTAGCTATTCATGAGTCTGGGTGTTTGTCGAGACGCCGGCGCGTATGGAGGAATCAGAGAGAGATTAGTGCCGGGACCCTACCCGCCTATCTGCTGCTGCTGCTCCCTCTCTTGCATCTCCCCACACCACCTCCCCTCTCCCTACCCCCCCCCCCCCGCCCCCCGTGTTCGCTTCATGCAACTGCGCGGGGAAATGACCCGGGACCCTCGACCAGCTGAGATCCAATCCGGCTCAGATGGTGGGCTTCATGTTGTTGTTGTTTTTTTTTTTGGAGAGGACCTCAGAAGTAAATGGAGGGCGTTGATCGAGATGAGAAATGAGAAATGCATTAATGAAGAAAGATCGCGCGCCTGTGTAGGCGGAATAACGCGCGCGCGTGCGGCTGAGTGTGGGGAGGGGGGGGGAGCGGTGACGCATTGCGCTACGAATCCGGCGACCAGCATCGGTGAGGAATATTTTGAACCGGTTTTGGGCTGACCTTAGGTCTACTCAGTCTTAAATGAGTACCTGGAGCGGTGTGTAAAACATCACCACGGGGGGGGAGGGGAGACAAAGGTGGCCGGGCGTTAGTTGGTGTTCGTGAACAGCACTCGCTCCAACAGTCTCAGTCTGTTAAAGGCTGTACGTTGGATTTTTTGTGTCGTGCGTTATATTTGTTCCGCTTTTTCTTTCTAAACGTTGTCTATCTGTGGAGGAGGTTCGTGAAGGTCGCAACGGAGGGCAGAGGGGCAACGCTCACAACAACGAGCAGAGCGCCGGGCGGATAAAACGCAGACAGTTGGCACAGTGGGTAACCATTCTTATGCCAATTAAAAAAGAACCCCTAAAACAATGAATTTCTCATCAGGCCCCACGGTGTCAAGTTCAGACTCCAGGATTATTACGCTTCACGCTCACGGTTATCCGACAGCTGCTGTCCATGGTGTTCAGGTCTTATTGTCAATTCCCCCACACACAGTTGTTATATGATAAAGAAGTGGGAAACTAATCACAACTATCACACGTTATTGTTATTAATGGAATCAAATGCTATAGGGGTGTTCACTAAGTGGTGGACCATTAGTCCGCTATTGCTACTGCGAAAACTCATTTAGTAATCTAATTTTCATCGAGTCACCTCAAAACAGCATTTTCCCCAATGTTGGACGCGTCCTTGCTTCTGAGACCGTGAAATGTTTCTATCAGTATATTGGGGTTCTCTCAGTTTCTTGGGTTTCTCAATCGGGTTCTTGGGTTTCTCTCAGTTTCTTGTGTTTCTCTTTCAGCTTCTTTGGTTTGTCTTTTAATTAATTGAGTTTCTCTCTAAGTTTCTTGGGTTTCTCTCTCGGTTTCTCTCTCGGTTTCTTGGGTTTCTCTCTCGGTTTCTTGGGGTTCTCTCTCGGTTTCTCTTTCAGTTTCTTTGGTTTCTCTCAGTTTCTTGGGTTTCTCTCAGTTTCTTGGTTTTATCTTTCAGCTTCTTCGGTTTCTCTAAGTTTCTTGGGGTTCTCTTTCAGTTTCTTGGGTTTCTCTCCCAGTTTCTTGGGTTTCTCTCTCGGTTTCTTGAGTTTCTATATCTGGTTCTTGGGGTTCTCTTTCAGTTTCTTGGGTTTCTCTCAGATTCTCGTGTTTCTCTTAAAGCTTCTTTGGTTTGTCTTTTAATTTATTGAGTTTCTCTCTCGGTATCTTGGGTTTCTCTCTCGGTTTCTTGAGTTTCTATATCTGGTTCTTGGGGTTCTCTTTCAGTTTCTTGGGTTTCTCTCAGATTCTCGTGTTTCTCTTAAAGCTTCTTTGGTTTGTCTTTTAATTTATTGAGTTTCTCTCTCGGTATCTTGGGTTTCTCTCTCGGTTTCTTGGGTTTCTATTTCAGTTTCTTGGGTTTCTATTTCAGTTTCGTGGGTTTCTCTTTCAGTTTCTTGGGTTTCTCTCTCAGTTTCTTCAGTTCCTTGGGTTTCTCTCAGTTTCTTGGGTTTCTATACTCTATGGTTCTATTCGGTAAAGTCACGTAGGTAAAAAAATAAACAAAAATCACGACGTTTCGGCCACAACACAAGCGGCCTTCATCAGGTGAAGGGGCCAGACTGTCTCGAGGACAGCGCTGGAGTGAAACACAGCCAAGCTCAGACCGCGACCTTTAAGCTTGTGTGAGAGGAATCAAGGTGTCTTGACAAAGGAATTAGCATAAAAATAGCATTTAATTTGCGGACTTAGCATGATGAAAGGTGAACATGTGCAGGTCGGCGAGGGGGGAGGTGTGAAAGGGAAGAAAAGGGAAGCACGAAGGTTTGGGGTACCACTACTTGAAAAAATATACTGTACCATTGAAAGTTAGTTTAATGTTTGGTTCGATTTAGAACATCTTTCCAATGGTTGCTTAATTTGAAACCATCTTCTCGGTTGAAATTGTGTCTATGTTTGTAAATCTGAATTGCCTCGTGAACAAATCTCTGATAAAAACCCGTGGGTTTGCAAAGAACCTTGGTATCGGAGAAAACTATATCGTGATCACCCACAGCGTTGTAACAGTGATCAGCTACGGCAGAATAATTCGTTCTGCCGTGTTTCAAATCTGATTTGTGCTCGCGAATTCGGTCAGAGACATGTCGCTTCGTCTCCCCGATATAGCAATCACCGCAGGTACAACTCAATTTGTAAACCCCGGGGTACTGTAAGTCAGGAATGACATCCTTCACGGATGGGATCAGATCACGAATTTTGTGTACTGTATTGAACCGGACCTGGATCTTGCGTTTGTTTAGAATTTTGGAAATATTTTTAGTGACGCCTGCTATATATGGTAGTGTGATGGTTTTGACCGGAGTATCAAGTGGTTGTTTCTGTATGGAGGGAGAGACAGCTTGGCGGATGGTACGGTCAGAGCATCCATTCCTTTTGAGGGCCAGATGTACATGTTTTAAGTCACTGGTCAGGTGGTGTTGGTCCGAAATGCATGAAACCTATGGTATAAAATTTTGATGAGAGAATTCTTTTGAGCTGGGTGGTGGTGGGAATCAGGTTTCAAGTAGGAATCTATGTGGGTGGGTTTCCTGTAGACAGAATGCCCCAATGAGCCATCAGGTCTCCTCTCAAACAGAACATCCAAGAATGGTAGCTTGCCATCTTTCTCCACTTCCATGGTGAATTTGATGGTGGGATGTCTGGAATTGATGTGGTGTAGGAAAAGGTTCAGAGCTGGGAGGCCATGTGGCCAAATGACGAAAGTGTCATCCACATATCTCTTCCACAGGGAAGGTCTGAGGGTGGAAGTCGGGATGACGTCCGATTCAAATTTCTCCATGAAAACATTGGCTATCACTGGTGACAAGGGGGAACCCATGGGAGTACCCTCATTTTGCTTGTAGAACGAACCATTCCAGTTTCTTGGTTTAATCTTTCAGCTTCTTCGGTTTCTCTTTGAGTTTCTTGGGGTTCTCTTTCAGTTTCTTGGGTTTCTCTTTCAGTTTCTTGGGGTTCTCCATCGGTTTCTTGGGGTTCTCTAAGTTTCTTGGGTTTCTGTCGGGTTCTTGGATTTCTCGGTTTCTTAGGTTTCTCTTTCAGCTTCTACGGTTTCTCTTTAAACTTCTTGAGTTTCTCTTTAAATTTGAGTTTCTCTCGGTTTCTTGGGTTTCTCGGTTTCTTGGGGTTCTCTTTCAGTTTCTTGGGTTTCTCTTTCAGTTTCTTAGGTTTCTCTCTCAGTTTCTTAGGTTTCTCTTTCAGCTTCTTCGGTTTCTCTTTAAATGTCTTAAGTTTTTCTCAGTTTCTTGGGGTTCTCTCTCGGTTCCTTGGGTTTCTCTCAGTTTCTTGGTTTTATCTCCCAGTTTCTTGGGTATCTCTCTCGGTTTCTTGGGTTTCTCTCAGTTTCTTGGGTTTCTCTCAGTTTCTTGGGGTTCTCTATCGGTTTCTTGGGGGTCGCTTTAAGTTTCTTGGGTTTCTCTATCGGTTTCCTGGGTTTCTCTCTCCGTTTCTTAGGTTTCTATTTCAGTTTCTTGGGTTTCTCTCAGTTTCTTGGGGTCTCTCTCGGTTTCTTGGGGTTCTATCAGTTTCTTGGATTTCTCAGGTTTCTCTATCAGTTTCTTGGGTTTTTCTTTCAGTTTATTGGGGTTTTCTATCAGTTTCTTGGGTTTCTATCCCAGTTTCTTGGGTTTATCTTTCATTTTCTTGGGTTTCTCTCAGTTTCTTGGGTTTCTCTCAGTTTCTTGGGTTTCTCTCAGTTTCTTAGGGTTCTCTTTCAGTTTCTTGGGTTCCCTCTGTTTCTTGGGTTTCTCTCTCAGTTTCCTGGGGTTCTCTCTCAGTTTCATGAGTTTCTCTCGGTTTCTTGGGTTTCTCTCTGTTTCTCTCTCGGTTTCTTGGGGTTCTCTCAGTTTCTTGGGCTTCTCTCTCAGTTTCATGGGTTTCTCTTTCAGATGCTTGGGGTTCTCTCTCGGTTTCTTGGGTTTCTATCAGTTTCTTGGGGTTCTATCAGTGTCTTGGGGTTCTCTCTCAGTTTCATGGGTTTCTCTTTCAGTTTCTTGGGTTTCTCTCTCGGTTTCTTGGGTTTCTATCAGTTTCTTCGGTTTCTCTTTAAATGTCTTGAGTTTTTCTCTGTTTCTTAGGGTTCTCTCTCGGTTTCTTGGGTTTCTCTCAGTTTCCTGGTTTTATCTTTCAGCTTCTTCGGTTTCTCTTTAAATTTCTTGAGTTTCTCTCTCAGTTTCTTGGGTTTTCTTGAGTTTCTCTATCGGTTTCTTGGGTTTCTCTCGCAGTTTCTTGGGATTCTCTCTCGGTTTCTTGGGTTTCTCTCCCAGTTTCTTGGGTTTCTCTCTCGGTTTCTCTATCGGTTTCTTGGGGTTCTCTATCGGTTTCTTGGGGTTCGCTTTAAGTTTCTTGGGTTTCTCTATCGGTTTCCTGGGTTTCTCTGTTTCTTGGGTTTCTTTCAGTTTCTTGGGTTTCTCTCAGTTTCTTAGGGTTCTCTTTCAGTTTCTTGGGTTCTCTGTTTCTTGGGTTTCTCTCTCAGTTTTTTGGGGGTCTCTCTCAATTTGTTGGGTTTCTCTTTCAGTGTTTGGGGTTCTCTCTCCGTTGCTTGGGTTTCTCTCTTGGTTTCTTGGGTTTCTCTCAGTTTCTTGGGTTTCTCTTTCGGTTTCTTGGGTTTCTCTATCGGTTTCTTAGGCTTCTCTATCGGTTTTTTGGGGTTCGCTTTAAGTTTCTTGTGTTTCTCTATCGGTTTCCTGGGTTTCTCTGTTTCTTGGGTTTCTTTCAGTTTCTTGGGTTTCTCTCAGTTTCTTAGGGTTCTCTTTCAGTTTCTTGGGTTTCTCTATCAGTTTCTTGGGGTTCTCTCTCAATTTTTGGGTTTCTCTCTTGGTTTCTTGGGTTTCTCTATCGGTTTCCTGGATTTCTCTCTGTTTCTTAGGTTTCTCTATCGGTTTATTGGGTTACTTTCCCAGTTTCTTGAGTTTCTCTTTCAGCTTCTTGGGTTTCTCTTTCAGTTTCTTGGGTTTCTCTCAGTTTCTTAGGGTTCTCTTTCAGTTTCTTGGATTTCTCTTTCAGTTTCTTGGGTTCTCTCTGTTTCTTGGGTTTCTCTCTCGGTTTCTTGGGGTTCTATCAGTTTCTTGGGTTTCTCTTCCAGTTTCTTGGGTTTCTCTTTCAGTTTCTTTAATTTCTCTGTTTTTTGGGGTTCTTTAAGTTTCTTGGGTTTCTCTTTCAGTTTCTTGAATTTCTGTTTATTGGGTTTCTCTCTCAGTTTATTGGGGTTCTCTTTCAGTTTCTTGGGTTTCTCTATCAGTTTCTCTTTCAGTTTCTTGGGGTTCTCTATCAGTTTCTTGGGTTTCTCTCTGTTTCTTGTGTAGAGGTGCTAACTACTCACTGTTCGGTAACCTGCATTGCCACTAGGTATCAAAGGGGCAGTGCAGCGTTACCTCTGTGTGAATAACGGTTGGGGTCTGACGTGGTGAAGTGATCACAGCCACAGTTTGGTAAGAACCAATCAGACAGTTCCACGTGTGAATGTGGGATTGGTTAGACCTGGCCACAAATGGGTGAGCACGCAGAGCGCGAGGAGTTCTCTCCCTTCACGAAGATCGAAGCCCGGGCTGAAGATAGACAGGACCCTGGACCCAGCCTTCCAGCCCTTCTGAGGGATAAGGCTCGGCGTATCCAGTGGTCAAGTCCCGCCGGGCCAGCAGTGGGTCAGATAGCCTCCCCTGGGTCCAAGCCGGAGGACTCTAGGATAGCGGTAGACTCGAGAGTAAGTCTCGCCAAGACAGGAGGCTGTACCTCCTTAGGTTAGAAAGAGACCTGTTTGTAAGTCCCGAGGCTGTACCTTCTTAGGGTATCTGGTGAGTAGTCCGTATACCCCTTTGTGTATTAGGCACTGTGTAAGGGAAGAATTACAATAAACAGCGTGTGCCTCATGAGAAGTTTATTCGTCATTATAAACACTACAACAGGAGTCAGAAGTGGTTGAAAAATGGAAACAATAAGTTCAGTTCACGTGCGAGGTCAGAATTAAGGAAACCCTGACTCACCTGCGGGAACCGCCAACTCAGTTGAAAATGCCGGCGCATTGCCAAGTTGCCCAACCACCGGCTCAGCAGCCGATCTCCTGTAAATTCTCCTGTTTGATTTGTACTAGGTGCCTCTGTGAATGTGTATGCTCTGACTTTAACATAGCTATTTCTGTGACCAGTTACAATCTAATCACTCAGCTATTTCAATGCTAAATTCTATGCTAATTCCTTTGTCAAGCGGTGCTTCTGCGGATGTGTATGCTTTAACTTAGCTATTTCAATGCTAAATTATATGCTAATTCCTTTGTCAAGGGGTGCCTCTGCGGATGTGTATGCTTTAACTTTAACATAGCCATTTCTGTGACCAGTCACAAGCTAATCACTCAGCCATTTCAATGCTAAATTCAATGCTAATTCCTTTGTCAAGGCGCTTTGTTTCTTCTCACACAGCTTAAAGGTCGCGATCTGAGCGTGGCTTTTTCACTCCAGCGCTGTCCTCCAGACAGTCTCGTCCCTTCACCTGATGAAGGCCGCTTGTGTTGTGGCCGAAACGTCGTGAGAATATTATTGTGTTATTTTGCTTTATCAATTTATTATTTTATTCTCATTCTACGTGACATTACCGAAAGAACCAAAGAAGATGAATCCTTGCAGTCACGAAAGCTTTAAATCGAAATTTCTTGGATTTCTCTTTCAGTTTATTGGGGTTCTCAGTTTCTTGGGTTTCTCTCAGTTTATTGGAGTTCTCTCTCAGTTTCTTGGGTTTCTCTACCGGATTCTTGGGTTTCTCACTCAGTTTATTGGGTTTATGTCTCAGTTTATTGGGGTTCTTTCTCAGTTTCTTGGGGTACTCTCGGTTTGTTTGGTTTCTCTCTCAGTTTCCTGTGTTTCTCTTTAAGTTCATTGAGTTCCTCTCTCATTTCCTCGGGTTTTTTTCCCTCGGCTTCTTGGAGTTTCTCCCCAAGGCTTTTCAGTCGGAGTCTTACTAATTTTCACCGTTTGAATTTCAAATATTGTGATCCACTCCATCTCTCTGGCCTATTTACGTGCTGTGCGGCTTTGGCCCGAAACGTCGTCTCTTTTATATTTACATCTATATATATTTTTTTTTTATTGACGAATGTGTTGAGTTTCTTCAGAAACAAATGGCATCGCGTTGGCTCGTGCCACGTGATGTGCATCTCTCTACAGCCGGTCGTGTCGACAAAGCCCCAGCGCCCTGTGCCTCGTCATTGGCCGTTTGGTGATTTCTCCTTCCCCAGACCATCCTCTCTAACAATTCTGCTGCCGCTGTTGCTACACATTTGTTGCTGATGATGATAATTATTGTTTCCGTAATTGAAGATGTCACTGATGATGATGATGATTGCTGCAGCGGATGATGATATCTGCTTTTACATAATTCGCTGGTGCTGCTTTATTTTGTTCGTACGGCTGCTGCCGATGGAGATGCAAAGCAAAGACTTCTATTTCACATCCTGGTGGTCAAGCCCGGACAACCAGGAGTAGCGGAATGTATCATCGCTGCGATGTCTCCTTATACTTGTGGATCGGGCGTTGCGTCGTTATTGGATCTACCATCTGGTCTCGATGACAACACTTGGGAGTTGTATTAATTCATTTCCCATTTGCGTATCAGTTATCCGCATATGCCATGGTCTGTGCACGTGAGGTTTAGGGTGGACCATGAGCTTCGTTGGGAGATGAGACTCGGGGATCTTCTGCGTTGGGTCTTGCAAGGCAGCTCACGCAGTGAACCCACAACATCACGGGTCTGCCCTGTGACCTGCAGCAGCGAGCGCCTTCCACGTGACGACGGGCCTCACAAAGTGCACCTAGCCTGGCACGAGCGCTGTATGTGACGTGGCGAATGGTGCGGCTGTTTGTTGTTCTTGTTGTTGGGGTGAACCGGTGTGGACAATAATAATCATATAATTATTATTATTATTGTTGAGCGAGGGGTTTGGGTGGGGGGGGCGATGCTGAGTACTGGCGAAGACAGAGAGGGGAGGGGCTGGTGTGGCGTGTTGGAGGGAGGGAGGGGGTGGGGCATTTCGGGGGGGGTGGGGGGCGGGGCATTTCGGGGGGGGGGGGGGTGGGGGGCTGCTGACTGCCTCCGCGCCGCGGTAGGAATCTGCGTTTGCTATTAATTAGAGGTTCGCGCGGAACGCAGCCGCGTGCACGCCGCGTGATAATAGCGTCTGTCTGCCGCCCTGCATTTATGTGACATCGCGTGCGGCCGCGCAGTGTTTACAAGCACTGACCAATGTGTGTGCGCGCGTGTGTTCATGAATGCGGGCTCCGTCTCCGTGTCGAGTGAGGGACACGTGGGTGTCGTGAGCGTGGGGGAGCGCGCCAGAGAACCCGGTGACTCGAGTTCGATTCCCGCCCACGGCCGAGACCGATACCAGTGACAATTATCTGAAGCGGTCCTCGGCGTGGCCGGGCACAGTGATGTTCAAACATCGCCAATGTTGAGACGAAGGCGGCCAGGAGTGGTGCTGGCCACCCCACCCTCTCGTGTGTTGTTCCGGCCTTGAGAGGTTTTTGCTAACAGCACTTGTCCCAATAGTCTGTGGGAGCTTTTGCCTACGTACGGTGTGAAAGAGGTTCAACATACATACATATAAGAATAGGGTTTTCCCGTTTTTCTGGCAAAAAACAGGTGTTAAGTTGTTAAAACAAAAAAATGAAACCTTTTTACAAAGAATCATGTCTGCGTTAACCACAATACGTGGTGAGAATACAAACAAAAAAACATACTCTGATAATATATGCATTGTCCTTGAAACTGATTGGTCCACATCAGAGACATCTTTCTTTTGAGCCTCGTCTCAAACGGTGTTAGACCAGAGGACGCCAAAAAATTAATATATTATCAGAGTATGTTTTTTTGTTTGCATTCTGACCGCAAGTATTGTGGTTAATGCAGACATTATTCCTTGTAAAAAGGTTTCCGTTTGGTGTTTTAGCAACTTAGCACCTGTTTTGTTGCCAGAAAAAAGGGGAAAAACCTACTCTTATATTTTTGGACTGGCAAAGGAGGTTCCATGATACATAAATCTGTTTAAAAATAAGAATGATGACGTTCACAATTGTGCACATGAAATCCTCAAGATTGAGGTTCATATATAGGGATATGCGTATGGTATGTATATTTATGTCTGTATATACATATATACCTACCTATCAGCCCCTTATCAGTGCCCTACCTTATTACAGAACAGTTCAGACCTTATTGGTCACCCCGTGCCCTTATAAATCTCAACGTTCAACCTACAAAGCCCGTATTGAAACGGCTGTACGCCGTATGGACCTAAACTCAATTTCCCTGTGCACGAATACGGGTAAACAGTATGGGTTGACAGCTATGTATATATGTGTGTGTGGTTGTGTTTTGCGTGTGTGCCGGGAAAGGTGCTGGCAAGGATTATTCAACATC
This sequence comes from Petromyzon marinus, assembly GCF_048934315.1. Lineage (NCBI taxonomy): Eukaryota > Metazoa > Chordata > Hyperoartia > Petromyzontiformes > Petromyzontidae > Petromyzon > Petromyzon marinus. The sequence goes on from NC_133704.1 coordinate 7,945,640, forward strand.
GCTCCATTCGCAGGCAGCACACCGAGGAGAGGCTTGCGGAGCCCCAGCAGAGGTGTAGGGAATTCCTGCCGTATTGACCTGGTCAAGGCCTATGATACCATGAATAGGCCAGGGCTCTGGGCTTTTTGTCGTGCTTTCCCTGACTGTCTGCTCACAATCATTAAGGGTCTTCATGATGGTGGGCAGGCCTGGATAAACCTGCGTGGCCAGGAGTTAGAGCCTTTGTCTATTCACCTTGGGGTGCGGCAGGAATGTCCTCTGGTCCCTAGACTATTTGACATCTTTTTTGATCATGAGGTTAGAGAAGCTGTACCATAGATGTACCGGTGGAATTTTCATCTGCTACGGATACAAGGGGAGGCTAACCGATGCCTGGGTGCGGTCAAGGGATGGCTCCCTGTTGGTCAACAATGTTATGTATGCAGGTCTGGTAATTGTTGTCCACTCTGTGAATAACTTGGAGACTTTATTACTGGACCTGGAGTGTGCTATTAAGAGATAGGATCTGATCAAAGAGGGGGCTAAATAGGAGGATGTCGAGCTAATTCCACTTGCCCATGGCTGGTACCAGCGGTGTCAAGATCGGCCACTGTGGAGGAGGCTCGTGAAGGACGTCACTGGGCAGTTGGAGGCAGTCACACTCCAACAACAACGGAGGGCAGAGGAGCGATGCTCACAACAACGAGCAGATCGCCGGGCGGCTAAAACACACCTGGGTCTGTCCCGTGACCTCCTGCCAGCGAGCCTAGCCTGGCACAACCACGTGTGTATGTGAACGTGCATGCCTGTGTGTATACACAGTACAGTATATGCATTTGCGAATGTGTACGGCTTTGGGGAGTGGTGGTACAGCGGTTAGCGTGCTGTGCTACGAACCCAGTTCGATTCCGGCCAACACCAGTGACGATTACCTGAACCGGTCCTAAGCCTCCCCTAGGTCGACTCAGCCTCAAATAAGTACCTGGTGCGGTGTGTAATCCATGGCCACTTGGAAGAAAAAGGCGGCTGTGTGTGGTGCTGGCCACCCACCCATCCCGGCCTTCATAGATGTTAGCTAACAGCACTTGTCCCAACAGTCTTTTCAGGCTATACGGGGGATCTTTGTCTACGTATATGTATGCATGTGTGTGTGTGAATACGCGCGTATGTGTAGAGTTGAAGGTGGAGGTCCCGCTCAGACCCGCGGGCTCAGCTGTGTGAGTCCAATACGGGTCACGCCCTGTGCTCAGATCCGCTAATACCGGACTAAGGGTGACAAATGACACGCTCGCTCGCTCGCTCTCCCCCCCTCACTCTCCATCTCTCCCCTCACTCTATCCTCCCCCTCTCTCTCCCTTCTCTTTCACCTCTCTCCTCTTCACATCCGTTCTCTCCCTCCCTTCCTCTCTCTCCACCGCACGAGGTTACTCATTTTAGGCTAAGTCTACCTAGGGGAGGCCCCGGACCGGTTCAGATATTCGTCACCGATGTTGGCTCTGAGCGGGTTCGGAGCTCAGCGCGCTAACCAATGCGCCACCGCTCTCCACTACACGCACACACGCGCGTGTATATTTTAAACTCGTAACGCGGCGTGTTTATTGCGGCTCTGTTCTGCGATGTCTCTGCCCGCACTCCACACGCGTCCCCCCCTCTCCCCCCCCCCCACCACCTCTCTACAGCTGCGCGGTCGCCGTGTTAATGCCCTGGCCGGAGTTGACGGGACCTCGTTATCCTCCAAAGCCATTCACAGCCACCCAGCCTGGCCACCGTCGATAAACGGAGACGGACGGACGGACAGACGCACGCACGGACCATTCCACAGACGCACAGATGGGCGTTGGTGCAACCGTTGGTCATGTCTGAGACTCGCCACGTGGCATGAATCCCCTTCGTGTCCAGTGCTCGTCACAGTGTTCGTCGTAACGCGTCGCGGCTCTTGCTCGTTCGAAAGGTCAGGGTGAGGTCAAGAGGTCATACCAGGAAAATGCCGCTGATGTCACCGGACGCCTCGCCACCACTTCCTGCCTTCTGACAGATCTCGAAGCTCGCCCTTGCAAATACTCATTGATGCTGGTCTCCTGAGTTTTCACCTGATGAAACAGAATACACTTGAGGCGGATTCATTCATTAACAAATTCATTAACGCAATCATTCACTCACTCACTCAATTAGCCGCTGAATTATGCACTCACTTTTGTGAATGACACTGAATCCTGGTCTCTCAACTCCTCACCTGGTGAAAAATAATACACTTGAGGCTGATTCATTCATTAATGAGCTCATGCACTTAATCATTCACTCACCCACTCATTCAACCCGCTCACTCATTCACTCACTCTTGTGAATGACGCTAAATCCTGGTTTCTAAGCTGCTCACGTGGTCGAATGGAATAAACGTGAGAGCCACCGTGGTGCTGAATAACTTATTTATTTAGAGCGTCAGTGTCGCTTGCGTGAGCGCCGTGCGCTGTCCATGGTGCTGAAGTCGAAAGGAAAAACGCATCTGTGAAGGACAAACAGCTCCTCCTGTATTCATATTCTTGGTTCTTTCGGTAAAATCAAGTGAATGAAAATAATAAAATGCCGAAAGAACCAAAGAATATGAATTCCTGCAGTCACGAAAGTTTTAAGTCAAAACAGGAGGAGCTTTCGTGACTGCAGGGATTCATATTCTTTGGTTCTTTCGGTATTTTATTATTTTCATTCGCTTGATTTTTCACCAAGCTTAAAAATCAGGTTACAGTCTACATTATAGACTGCCAGTACACTCACCGAGGTTAAGAAGCAGGCTACAGTCTACATTATAGACTTGCTGTACACTCACCCAGCTTAATAAGCATTGCTACAGTCTACATTGTAGACTGCCAGTACACTCACCAAACTCAATAACCAGGCTACAGTCTACATTATAAACTGCCAGTACACTCAATCAGATTTAGAACCAGGCTAAAGTCTACATTCGTGGTTTTAGTTTTTTACTATTTGCATTTTATTATTATTTTTATTCACTTCATTTATTATTATTTTTCTATCTACGTAACTTTACCGAAAGAACCAAATAATATGAGTTCCTCCCGTCTTGTAATTTCCTGCACAGCCGAGAATGCGTGGCTGGATGTCCAGCACGTGTTTTGAAACTTCGTTCATGCGAAATAAAGACATTACTAACAACGCTCCCTCTCTTTTAGTCGTGGCTGATGGGGAAGTACCGGCTTTCGTGTATTTATTCACAATCAGAATATTTATTTATTCGGGAGGAATCCGATGAGCTATGAAGCTCTTTTTTACGGATGTCCAGTAGGGGCGGCTCAGAACTTCACAACAACTACTCATGTAGGGTTGGAGAACTCCGATCGAACACACCCATTAAACGCCAGTGCAATTTATACGATATTTAAAAACAAACGTTTTGCTGGCTGGCTGGCTGGCAGGACGGACGGACGGACGGTCACGTGCAAAGGACTTGTGCGATGCGAGCCCTTTCTCTTAAAAAAAAACAATTCCACAGCTTATTTTAAAATACTTCTCCATTCCCATTCAGCTCTGCGCATAATACATTTCATGTTTTTAGTCTATCAAACTCACAGTGGCTTTCCGGATCGCACCATGATTTCCCGGCAGATTTGTTGATTAATGTTTTCTTAGAAAAAAAACTTTGGGCCGATTTCGACCCACGTGTGTCTCATCAGCAGCGCGCATATTATTTTCTTTTGCTTTGCCCGTGGCACGGACGTGCCCTCGCTGTGAACCGCAATAATGCGTGTCTCGTAACAAAGACCGTGATCCCAATTATATCGTGAAACGACTGACGTATCCCCCGTTACCCGCCCTCCCCTCCACCCCGTCATCACCGCCGCCCCCCCCCTCCTCTCGCCCTGTCGCCCCCACCCGCTCAAGTTCCGCTCATTAAAGGCGCTAACGGAGGCTAATTGCCTCCTCTTCTCCCGCCCAGTGCCATCTCCCACGTTCTTACCACCCGACATGTAACGCTGCACGCAACTTTATAAACGTATTTTATGAATTTTTATTATTATTATTACTCTAACCGTTGTTTTCTTACGAGACGCGAGAATGTATTTTTCCACCCCCTCATTACGGTCTCGGATGCCGCTTCCGTTGTTTCGTGCACGCATTCAATTTGTGCGGAGCGGTGGCTGAGTCGTTCGCGCATTGCGCTACCAACCCCGGCGACCCGAGTTCAATTCCCGCTCACGGCCAACACCTCCAGTTACGGATATATCTGAAACGGTCATGGGCCTCCCCTAGGTCGACTCTGCCCCAAATTATTACCGGGTGCGACGTGTAGTAAACATCGCCACTCGGCAGACGAAGGCGGCCGGGCGTGGTGCTGGCCACCCACACCCCTTTGTGTGCCGTTCCGGCGTTCATCGGTGCTCGCTAACAGCACTTGCCCCCAACAGTCTGTTACAGGATATACGGGGGGACCTTTATCTTTGTGTAAGAGCATGTCTGTGAGTGCGTGTGGGGCAGCGGTAGTGGTAGCGGGGTCAGCGCACTGCGCTGCGAACCTGGCGATGTCAAGTTCGAGTCCCGCTCGCGGCCAACATGAGTGGCGAATATCTGAACCGTTCCTTTGCGTCTCGTGGGAAGGGTGGGCGATTTGTCTAGAACACACAAACGCACACACACACACGGAGAGAGAGAGGCGCCTGGTTTTCTGGCTGAACGCACGACCAGTCCTAATGTTGTGATGTTCCTTGTTGTTGAAACAACAATATATTATTTGGGTCTTTCGGTAAAGTCACGTAGATAGGTTCAAAGTAATACAAAATAAAATAAGCGATCGTCATCGCTTGTGTTGTGATCGAAACGTCGTTGGGTTTTTTTTTTAATTTGAACCTATCTACGTGACTTTACCGAATGACCCAAAGAATATTAATTCCTGCAGTCACGGAAGCTTTTAGTCAAGACGAAAATATGTATCCATGAAGAATGAGATGCTGCTGCTGCTGCTGATGGGGATGTTTCTAATCACGATGATTGCTGCTACTGCTGCTGTACCACAGCGGCTGCTCATGGTGATGGTGATGCTGTTGCTGATGATCTGATGATGATCATGATGATGATTTTGGTGCTGGTGATGGTGATGATGACTATTCTACTGCTGCTGCTACTGATGTCACTGCTTCTGTCACCGCTGCAGCTGTCACCGCTGCTGGCACTTCTGCTGTTGCCACCGCTGCTGCTGTTACTGCTGCTGTTGTCACTGATGCTGCTGTTACTGCTACTGCTGTCACCGTTGCAGCTGTCACTGCTGCCACTGCTGCTGCTGTCACTGCTGCTGCTGTTACTGCTGCTGCTGCTGTCACCGCTGCTGCTGTCACTGCTGCTGCTATTACTGTTGCTGCTGTCACTGCTGCTGCTGCCACCGCTGCTGCGGTTACTGCTGCTGTCACTGCTGCTGCTGCCACCGCTGCTGCTGTTACTGTTGCTGCTGTCACTGCTGCTGCTGCCACCGCTGCTGCGGTTACTGCTGCTGTCACTGCTGCTGCTGCCACCGCTGCTGCTGTCACTGTTGCTGCTGTCACTGCTGCTGCTGCCACCGCTGCTGCTGTCACTGTTGCTGCTGTCACTGCTGCTGCTGCCACCGCTGCTGCTGTCACTGTTGCTGCTGTCACTGCTGCTGCTGCCACCGCTGCTGCGGTTACTGCTGCTGTCACTGCTGCTGCTGCCACCGCTGCTGCTGTTACTGCTGCTGCCACCGCTGCTGCGGTTACTGCTGCTGCTGTCACTGCTGCTGCTGTTACCGCTGCTGCTGTCACCGCTGCTGCTGCTGTCACCGCTGCTGTTGCTGTCACTGCTGCTGCTATCACTGCTGCTGCTGCCACCGCTGCTGCGGTTACTGCTACTGCTGTCACTGCTGTTGCTGTCACTGCTGCTGCTGTCACTGCTGCTGCTGTTACCGCTGCTGCTGTCACCGCTGCTGCTGTCACCGCTGCTACTGCTGTCACCGCTGCTACTGCTGCCACCGCTGCTGTTACTGCTGCTGCTATCACTGCTGCTGCTGCTGCTTCCGCCCAGCTCGGTGATTCCCAGTCGCCGCCGTGGGCGATGAAGGTCACTTTAGGGGAGGGGTGGGGAATGGTTGATCCCTTTCGGACTGGGATCAGCCCCCCCCGCCTGCCCCTCCAATCCAAGTCCCCCCCCACCCTCCTCCCACCCCACTACCCTTGCCCCCACCCCCTTCGCCTGGCCTTTATCTCCGCGCTCCGAAGCCTCTAAGCCTCCTTATTAACCCTGTGCTCCATTGTTGACCAAGGCTGGAGAAAGAGCACGGGGGTGGGGGGTTGGGGGGGGGGGCTCGGGGGGGGGGGGGCTCAAGGGGGGGCTTGGGAGAGGGGGTCGCGAAGGGGTGGGGGTGATTCTGATTTTTACCCAGGCTGTGTGTGTGGGGGTATGTTTGCTCCAAAAGTCTGTTGAAGGCTATACGAGCGATCTTTATCTTTGTGTGTCTGAAGGTGTGGGTGAGTATAGGTGAGAGTGTGGGTGAGTGTAGCTGAGAGTGTGGGTGAGTGTAGGTGAGAGTGTGGGTGAGTGTAGCTGAGAGTGTGGGTGAGTGTAGGTGAGAGTGTGGGTGAGTGTAGGTGAGAGTGTGGGTGATTGTAGGTGAGGGTGTGGGTGAGTGTAGCTGAGAATGTGGATGAGTGTAGCTGAGAGGGTGGGTGAGTATAGGTGAGAGTGTGGGTGAGTGTAGCTGAGAGTGTGGGTGAGTGTAGGTGAGAGTGTGGGTGATTGTAGCTGAGAGTGTGGGTGAGGGTAGGTGAGAGTGTGGGTGATTGTAGGTGAGAGTGTGGGTGAGTGTGGGTGAGTGTAGGTGAGTGTAGCTGAGAGTGTAGGTGAGTGTAGGTGAGAGTGTGGGTGATTGTAGGTGAGAGTGTGGATGAGTGTAGGTGAGAGTGTGGGTGAGTGTAGCTGAGAGTGTGGGTGAGTGTAGGTGAGAGTGTGGGTGAGTGTGGGTGAGTGTAGGTGAGGGTGTGGGTGAGTGTAGCTGAGAGTGTGGGTGAGTGTAGCTGAGAGCGTGGGTGAGTGTAGGTGTGGGTGAGTGTAGCTGAGAGTGTAGGTGAGTGTACCTGAGAGTGTGGGTGATTGTAGGTGAGAGTGTGGATGAGTGTAGGTGAGAGTGTGGGTGAGTGTAGCTGAGAGTGTGGGTGAGTGTAGCTGAGAGTGTGGGTGAGTGTAGGTGAGAGTGTGGGTGAGTGTAGGTGAGGGTGTGGGTGAGTGTAGTTGAGGGTGTGGGTGAGTGTAGCTGAGGGTGTGGGTGAGTGTAGCTGAGAGTGTGGGTGAGTGTAGCTGAGAGTGTGGGTGAGTGTAGCTGAGAGCGTGGGTGAGTGTAGCTGAGAGCGTGGGTGAGTGTAGCTGAGAGCGTGGGTGAGTGTAGCTGAGAGCGTGGGTGAGTGTAGCTGAGAGTGTGGATGAGTGTAGCTGAGAGTGTGGGTGAGTGTAGGTGAGAGTATGGGTGATTGTAGCTGAGAGTGTGGGTGAGTGTAGCTGAGAGTGTGGGTGAGTGTAGCTGAGAGTGTGGGTGAGTGTTGCTGAGAGTGTGGGTGAGTGTAGCTGAGAGTGTGGATGAGTGTAGCTGAGAGCGTGGGTGAGTGTAGCTGAGAGCGTGGGTGAGTGTAGCTGAGGGTGTGGGTGAGTGTAACTGAGAGTGTGGGTGAGTGTAGCTGAGAGTGTGGGTGAGTGTAGCTGAGAGTGTGGGTGAGTGTAGCTGAGAGTGTGGGTGAGTGTAGCTGAGAGTGTGGGTGAGTGTAGCTGAGAGTGTGGGTGAGTGTAGGTGAGGGTGTGGGTGAGTGTAGCTGAGAGTGTGGGTGAGTGTAGCTGAGAGTGTGGGTGAGTGTAGCTGAGAGTGTGGGTGAGTGTAGGTGAGGGTGTGGGTGAGTGTAGGTGAGAGTGTGGGTGAGTGTAGCTGAGGGTGTGGGTGAGTGTAGCTGAGAGTGTGGGTGAGTGTAGGTGAGAGTGTGGGTGAGTGTAGGTGAGAGTGTGGGTGAGTGTAGGTGAGGGTGTGGGTGAGTGTAGCTGAGAGTGTGGGTGAGTGTAGCTGGGAGTGTGGGTGAGTGTAGCTGAGAGTGTGGGTGAGTGTAGCTGAGAGTGTGGGTGAGTGTAGCTGAGAGTGTGGGTGAGTGTAGGTGAGAGTGTGGGTGAGTGTAGCTGAGAGTGTGGGTGAGTGTAGCTGAGAGTGTGGGTGATTGTAGCTGAGAGTGTGGGTGAGTGTAGCTGAGAGTGTGGGTGAGTGTAGCTGAGAGTGTGGGTGAGTGTAGCTGAGAGTGTGGTTGAGTGTAGCTGAGAGTGTGGGTGAGTGTAGCTGAGAGTGTGGGTGAGTGTAGCTGAGAGTGTGGGTGAGGGTAGGTGAGAGTGTGGGTGAGTGTAGCTGAGAGTGTGGGTGAGTGTAGCTGAGAGTGTGGGTGAGTGTAGCTGAGAGTGTGGGTGAGTATAGCTGAGGGTGTGGGTGAGTGTAGCTGAGAGTGTGGGTGAGTGTAGCTGAGAGTGTGGGTGAGTGTAGCTGGGAGTGTGGGTGAGTCTAGGTGAGAGTGTGGGTGATTGTAGCTGAGAGTGTGGGTGAGTGTAGGTTAGGGTGTGAGTAATGAAGATAGCAAACCGGACCTGGACCTCCCTAGGGTCGACTCGGCCTCAAATTAGCACCTGCGATGAGCACGGTTGGCTACGTACGGCGCGAAAAAAGTTCAATATACATGGATATTCCTGTAATGCTGAGTCGACCTAGGGTCTGCCCAGGACCGGTTCAGATGTTCGTCATTTGCTTTCACAAACCGCACCGGGTCGTCAATTTCTTAGGCTGAGTCGACCTAGGCAGGGGGGGGGGAGAGGCCCAGGACCGGTTCAGGTAAAAAAAAAAAGAAATCGTCACCGGTGGCGGCAAAGCGGGAATCGAACTCGGGTGGCCGGGGTTCACCCCCCCACCCCTCCACTATCCCCCACCCCCCCACCCCCCCACCCCCCCCACCACCCACACCCCCCCACCCCCCCACCAGCATTTAAGCCGCAGCCCCCATTGCCCCCTGCCCGTAATGAGTTCGCGCTCTGCACGTCGGACCCCCGCGAAGAGCAGATGATGAGATGTGAGAGATGGGGGGGGGGGGGGGGCGGGGGGGGTGTGGGGGCGACGGAGGGAGGGGGCTAAGGGTGGGGAGAAGCTCGGGGCTGTGTGGCGGCGCCAAGCTGGAGGTCGACGGGAGGGGGCGGGATGGGGGGTACAGGGGGGGGGGGTGGTGGTGGTGGGGGGGGATCAGGCGGACGAGGGGGAGGGGCCGCTTTGTGACATTAACCCGATGCTAATGTGTGCTTAATGAACGCGTGGGTGAACCGTTTCCGCATTCAGCTCCCGCGAAATCCAAGAGTTCTGACCCAGATCATTTTTATTGCTGCCGTTGTTACCCCCCTCTTTTGCTTCGTGTATGAGTTGGTAGGTGCATAGCTAAAGGCGCAGCCCTGCAATGTCTTGCTCGCTTTACTGCTGGCTGAAGGCCTTCCACTAGAGGTAACTATTAGAGAGCACCCGGCCCCCCCCCCCATCCCTCCACCAACCGTATTCGTGTTTTGGCCTACTCTTCCACGTTGGCGCCAGACGTCTTGTCGGCGGACTGTGGCCGTGCCCATTCACACTGCGGGGTGGACAGAAGTCGCGCCGTTGCTTTCAAGTGCCGCGCCGAGAGATCGAACGGGCGGCCATCTGAGCTGCGGGCCCATAGACTGCGCCGCAGCATCAGATTAACATTCGTAGTGGAGCTGATACATGGGGAGCTTGAATCAATGCTGGTGGCTATAAAAAACCGATGGACGTCGCATTGCAGGTAGGCAGGTAGGGTATTTTATAGCCAGGTGATGTAGGTGAGTGACGTCTTCTATAGCCAGGTGATGTAGGTGAGTGACGTCTTCTATAGCCAGGTGATGTAGGTGAGTGAGGTCTTCTATAGCCAGGTGATGTAGCTGAGTGAGATCTTCTATAGCCAGGTGATGTAGCTGATTGAGGTCTTCTATAGCCAGGTGATGTAGGTGGGTGAGGTCTTCTATAGCCAGGTGATGTAGGTGAGTGAGATCTTCTATAGCCAGGTGATGTAGCTGATTGAGGTCTTCTATAGCCAGGTGATGTAGGTGGGTGAGGTCTTCTATAGCCAGGTGATGTAGGTGAGTGAGATCTTCTATAGCCAGGTGATGTAGCTGATTGAGGTCTTCTATAGCCAGGTGATGTAGGTGAGTGAGGTCTTCTATAGCCAGGTGATGTAGCTGAGTGAGATCTTCTATAGCCAGGTGATGTAGCTGATTGAGGTCTTCTATAGCCAGGTGATGTAGGTGAGTGAAGTCTCCTATAGGCAGGTGATGTAGGTGAGTAAGGTCATCTATAGCCAGGTGATGTAGGTGAGTGACGTCTTCTAAAACCAGGTGATGCAGGTGAGGCAGCTATCCTATAGCCAGGTAATGTAGGTGAGTGAGGTCTTCTATAGCCAGGTGATGTAGGTGAGTGAGGTCTTCTATAGCCAGGTGATCAAGGTGAGTGAGGTCTTCTATAACCAGGTGATGTAGGTGAGTGAGGTCTCCTATAGCCAGGTGATGTAGGTGAGTGACGTCTTCTATAGCCAGATGATGTAGGTGGGTGAGGTCTCCTATAGCCAGGTAATGTAGGTGAGTGAGGTCTTCTATAGCCAGGTGATGTAGCTGAGTGAGGTCTTCTATAGCCAGATGATGTAGCTGAGTGAGGTCTTCTATAGCCAGGTGATAAAGGTGAGTGAGGTCTCCTATAGCCAGGTGATGTAGGTGAGTGGCGTCTTCTATAGCCAGGTGATGTAGGTGAGTGAAGTCTTCTATAGCCAGATGATGTAGGTGAGTGAGGTCTTCTATAGCCAGGTGATGTAGGTGGGTGAGGTCTTCTATAACCAGGTGATGTAGGTGAGTGGCGTCTTCTATAGCCAGGTGATGTAGGTGAGTGAAGTCTTCTATAGCCAGGTGATGTAGCTGAGTGAGGTCTTCTATAGCCAGGTGATGTAGGTGAGTGATGTCTTCTATAGCCAGGTGATGTAGGTGAGTGACGTCTCCTATAGCCAGGTGATGTACGTGAGTGAGGTATTCTATAGCCAGGTGATCAAGGTGAGTGAGGTCTTCTATAGCCAGATGATGTAGGTGAGTGAGGTCTTCTATAGCCAGGTGATGTAGCTGAGTGAGGTCTTCTATAGCCAGGTGATGTAGCTGAATGAGGTCTTCTATAGCCAGGTGATGTAGGTGAGTGAGGTCTTCTATATCCAGGTGATGTAGGTGAGTGACGTCTTCTATAGCCAGGTGATGCAGGTGAGTGAGGTCTTCGCTAGCCAGGTGATGTAGGTGAGTGAGGTCTTCTACAGCTAGGTGATATAGGTGAGTGAGGTCTTCTATAACCAGGTGATGTATGTGAGTGACGTCTCCTATAGCCAGGGGATGTAGGTGAGTGAGGTCTTCTATAGCCAGGTTATGTAGATGAGTGAGGTCTTCTATAACCAGGTAATGTAGGTGAGTGAAGTCTTCTATAGCCAGGTGATGTAGCTAAGTGAGGTCTTCTATAGCCAGGTGATGTAGCTGAGTGATGTGTTCTATAGCGAGGTGATGTAGGTGGGTGAGGTCTTCTATAGCCAGGTGATGTTGCTGAGAGAGGTCTCCTATAGCCAGGTGATGTAGGTGATTTGAGGTCTCCTATAGCCAGGTGATGTAGGTGAGTGAGGTCTTCTATAGCCAGGTGATGTAGGTGGGTGAGGTATTCTATAGCCTGGTGATGTAGGTGAGTGAGGTCTTCTATAGCCAGATGATGTAGGTGAGTGAGGTCTTCTATAGCCAGGTGATGCAGGTGAGTGACGTCTTCCAGAGCCAGGTGATGCAGGTGAGTAAGGTACTCTATAGCCAGGTAATGTAGGTGGGTGAGGTCTTCTATAGCCAGGTGATGTAGGTGAGTGAGGTCTTCTATAGCCAGGTGATGTAGGTTTTTGACGTCTCCTATAGCCAGGTGATGTAGGTGAGTGAAGTCTTCTATAGCCAGGTGATGTATATGAGTGAGGTCTTCTGTATCCAGGTGATGTAGGTGAGTGACGTCTTCTATAGCCAGGTGATGCAGGTGAGTGAGGTCTTCGATAGCCAGGTGATGTAGGTGAGTGAGGTCTTCTATAACCAGGTGATGTAGGTGAGTGACGTCTTCTATAGCCAGGTGATGCAGGTGAGTGAGGTCTTCTATAGCCAGGTGATATAGTTGAGTGAGGTCTTCTATAACTAGGTGATGTAGGTGAGTGACGTCTCCTATAGCCAGGGGATGTAGGTGAGTGAGGTCTTCTATAGCCAGGTTATGTAGGTGAGTGAGGTCTTCTATAACCAGGTGATGTAGGTGAGTGAAGTCTTCTATAGCCAGGTGATGTAGCTGAGTGAGGTCTTCTATAGCCAGGTGATGTAGGTGGGTGTGGTCTTCTATAGCCAGGTGATGTAGCTGAGAGAGGTCTCTTATAGCCAGGTGATGTAGGTGAGTGAGGTCTCCTATAGCCAGGTGATGTAGATGAGTGAGGTCTTCTATAGCCAGGTGATGTAGGTGGGTGAGGTCTTCTATAGCCTGGTGATGTAGGTGAGTGAGGTCTTCTATAGCCAGGTTATTTAGGTGAGTGAGGTCTTCTATAGTCAGGTGATGTAGGTGAGTGAGGTCTTCTAAAGCCAGGTGATCTAGGTGAGTGAGGTCTTCTATAGCCAGGTCATCTAGGTGAGCGAGGTCTTCTATAGCCAGGTGATGTAGGTGAGTGAGGTCTCCTATAGCCAGGTGATGTAGGTGAGTGAGGTCTCCTATAACCAGGTGATGTAGGTGAGTGAGGTCTTCTATAGCCAGGTGATGTAGGTGAGTGAGGTCTCCTGTAGCCAGGTGATGTAGCTGAGTGAGGACTTCTATAGCCAGGTGATGTAGCTGAGTGAGTTCTTCTATAGCCAGGTGATGTAGGTGAGTGAGGTCTCCTATAGCCAGGTGATGTAGGTGAGTGAGGTCTTCTATAGCCAGGTGATGTAGGTGGGTGAGGTCTTTTATAGCCAGGTGATGTAGCTGAGTGAGGTCTTCTATAGCCAGGTAATGCAAGTGAGTGATGTCTCTTATAATCAGGTGATGTAGCTGAGTGAGGTCTTCTATAGCCAGGTGATGTAGGTGAGTGAGGTTTCCTATAGCCATGTGATGTAAGTGAGTGAGGTCTTCTATAGCCAGGTGATGTAGGTGGGTGAGGTCTTCTATAGCCATGTGATGTAGGTGAGTGAGGTCTCCTATAGACAGGTGATGTAGGTGAGTGAAGTCTTCTAAAGCCAGGTGATGTAGGTGGGTGAGGTCTTCTATAGCCAGGTGATGCAGGTGAGTGAGGTCTCCTATAGCCAGATGATGTAGCTGAGTGAGGTCTTCTATAGCCAGGTGATGTAGCTGATTGAGGTCTTCTATAGCCAGGTGATGTAGGTGAGTGTGGTCTCCTATAGCCAGGTGATGTAGGTGGGTGAGGTCCTCTATAGCCAGGTGTTGTAGGTGAGTGAGGTCTTCTATAGTCAGGTGATCAAGTTGAGTGAGGTCTTCTATAGCCAGGTGATCAAGGGGAGTGAGGTCTTCTATAGCCAGGTGATGTAGGTGGGTGAGGTCTCCTATAGCCAGGTGATGTAGGTGAGTGAGGTCTTCTATAGCCAGGTAATGTAGGTGACTGAGGTCTCCTATAGCCAGGTGATGTAGGTGAGTGAGGTCTCCTATAGCCAGGTGATGTAGGTGTGTGAGGTCTCCTATAGCCAGGTGATGTAGGTGAGTGAGGTCTCCTATAGCCAGGTGATGTAGGTGAGTGAGGTCTCCTATAGCCAGGTAATGTAGGTGAGTGAGGTCTCCTATAGCCAGGTGATGTAGGTGGGTGAGGTCTCCTATAGCCAGGTGATGTAGGTGAGTGAGGTCTTCTATAGCCAGGTGATCTAGGTGAGTGAGGTCTTCTATAGCCAGGTGATGTAGGTGAGTGAGGTCTCCTATAGCCAGGTAATGTAGGTGGGTGAGGTCTTCTATAGCCAGGTGATGTAGGTGAGTGAGGTCTTCTATAGCCAGGTGATCTAGGTGAGTGAGGTCTTCTATAGCCAGGTGATGTAGGTGGGTGAGGTCTTCTATAGCCAGGTGATGTAGGTGAGTGAGGTCTCCTATAGCCAGGTAATGTAGTTGAGTGAGGTCTCCTATAGCCAGGTGATCAAGGTGAGTGAGGTCTCCTATAGCCAGGTGATCAAGGTGAGTGAGGTCTTCTATAGCCAGGCAATGTAGGTGAGTGAGGTCTTCTATAGCCAGGTGATGTAGGTGAGTGAGGTCTTCTATAGCCAGGTGATGTAGGTGGGTGAAGTCTTCTATAGCCAGGTAATGTAGGTGGGTGAGGTCTTCTATAGCCAGGTGATGTAGGTGAGTGAAGTCTTCTATAGCCAGGTGATGTAGGTGAGTGAGGTCTTCTATAGCCAGGTGATGTAGGTGGGTGAGGTCTTCTATAGCCAGGTAATGTAGGTGGGTGAGGTCTTCTATAGCCAGGTGATGTAGGTGAGTGAGGTCTTCTATAGCCAGGTAATGTAGGCACCTCTCGCACCGGAAGGGAGACAGCAGCGGCGGTGGTGGCAGAAGCACGCGGGCGGCCCGGGTTCTTTGGTTCGATGTCTGTTGTTGTTGTTGTTGTGGGGTTTTTTTAAATTCACTCTCAGATTATTACAATTACGTGTTTACAATAATCGAGTCATGATTTTTACATCCTTTATTAATTGGTCTTACTCTCACGCCCCCCCCCCACTCCTCACGAGCCCCGCCCCCTGGCCCCTTTACCCCCACCCCCACAGCCCCCCAATGTGTCTCTACAGGGGGTGTCGCGCCATAGACGCCGCGGTTGCCACGGGGCAATGGCACCGGCCTCGTCACGTGACGTGCCGTGGGTTCGATCCCCGCACCCCCCACCCGGTGCCCGCCACGAGTCGACTTGGCAGTAGCCGTGGCTCGCAACCGGGGGGTGGGGGAATTGAGTGAGGTCATGATTGAGTGAATAGGAGGTTGCGTGAGTGGTGAGTGGTGAGTAGAGGATTGAGTGAGCTCGTTATTGAGTGAATAGGAGATTGAGTGAGTGGTGAGTAGGGGATTGAGTGAGCTCGTTAGTTAGTGAATAGGGGATTGAGTGAGTGGTTAGTGGTGAGTAGGGGATTGAGTGAGCTCGTTAGTTAGTGAATAGGGGATTGAGTGAGTTGAGTGAGTTAATAAGGGATTGAGTGAGTGAGTAAATAGGGGATTGAGTGAGTGAGTGAATAGGAGATTGCGTGAATTGAGTAAGTTAATAGGGGATTGAGTGAGTGAGTGAATAGGAGATTGAGTGAGTGGTGAGTGTTGAGTAGGGGATTGAGTGAGCTCGTTAGTGAGTGAATTGGGGATTGCGTGAATTGAGTGAGTTAATAGAGGATTGAGTGAGTGAGTGAGTAAATAGGGGACTGAGTGAGTGAGTGAATAGGAGATTGCGTGAGTGAGTTAATAGCGGTTTGAGTGAGTGAGTGAGTAAATAGGGGATTGATTGAGTGAGTGAATAGGAGATTGCGTGAGTGAGTGAGTTAATATGGGATTGAATGAGTGAGTGAGTAATAGGGGATTGAGTGAGTGAGTGAATAGGAGATTGCGTGAATTGAGTGAGCTAATAGGGGATTGAGTGAGTGAATGAGTGAATAGGGGATTGAGTGAGTGGTGAGTGGTGAGTAGGGGATTGAGTGAGCTCGTTAGTGAGTGAATAGGGGATTGAGTGAGTGAGTGAGTTCAAAGGGGATTGAGTGAGTGAGTGAATAAGGGATTGAGTGAGTGAGTGAGTTAATAGGGGATTGAGTGAGTGAGTAAATAGGGGATTGAGTGAGTGAGTGAATAGGAGATTGCCTGAGTGAGTGAGTTAATAGGGGTTTGAGTGAGTGAGTGAGTAAATAGGGGATTGAGTGAGTGAGTGAATAGGAGATTGCGTGAGTGAGTGAATAGGGGATTGAGTGAGTGAGTGAATAGGGGATTGAGTGAGTGGTGAGTGGTGAGTAGGGGATTGAGTGAGCTCGTTAGTGAGTGAATAGGGGATTGAGTGAGCTCGTTAGTGAGTGAATAGGGGATTGAGTGAGTGTGTGAATAGCGGATTGAGTGAGTTGAGTGAGTGGTGAGTAGGGGAATTGAGTGAGCTGGTGAGTGAGTGAATAGGGGATTGAGTGAGTTGAGTGAGTGGTGAGTAGGGGATTGAGTGAGTGAGTGAGTATGGGATTGAGTGAGTGAGCTGAGTGAGCAAAGTTTTTGAGTTTCGTGAGCGAGCTGGGTGAATGGGATACACGTGGCAATGGCCCTAGGGGGGCACCGTGAGGTGAGTGAAATGATTATCGTGAGCGACAGTCGCTGGTAGACAATCGCGTGTCAATCTGCCCGATATAAAATAAGCACGGTAGCATTTTAATCCGTGCGGTAACATTTTAATCTGTGCGGTAACATTTTAATCCGTGCGGTAACCTCGAACGATATCAAATACCTTCGTAAGTTCGCGGATCGTCATCGATGTTGGTTTCCTCGGAGTAAAGCCGCGAACAAATGACGTGGCGCATGCGGAGAGCTCCATCACATTTTTGGATTTTTTTCTCCCTTTGCCGTTACGAGCCAGTTGGGGTACCTCACAAAAATGGACATTTGGTTAAAATATAATATACGTTCATGAATTCACCCATTTATTTACTCGGTGACAGCTTTGCTTGGCCCCGGGGTCTGACATCATCTGCGGTGGCGAGATGTTAGCTCCCTCACCCGATATGCAGGAGGTCGTGGGTTCGATCCCCATCCTG
Organism: Petromyzon marinus; assembly: GCF_048934315.1. NCBI lineage: Eukaryota > Metazoa > Chordata > Hyperoartia > Petromyzontiformes > Petromyzontidae > Petromyzon > Petromyzon marinus. The sequence goes on from NC_133704.1 coordinate 7,962,458, forward strand.
ACTACTTTATATTTGGAGTTTGCGTGTCTCTCTCTCTCTCTCTCCCCGTGCTCGCAAGGATTCCTCCCGACTCACATTTATAATCAACATCACGCGCTCAGACCATTTGGCTGCTATAACATTTCCACTTGATGAGCCGCTTCGGTAAGCTATCATTTGCGGCAAGGTCGCGCCTGAGAAAGAGCTGCTATAGCTCAGTGGGCCTTACCGAGCAATTAAAAATAGTTGATCACTTTTCATCAAAAATTATGAAGATATTCAGCGGGATCAAGACTGTTCACGTGATAAGGATGTGATCACGTGATCACGTGCAGTCAGTGTCACCGGTGGCCGAGCTGACACTGTCAGCTCACTGCGCTCGAGGACGCGGGCTTGTTTACCATCAGGTGCATCCGCAAGCCCCGGGTTTGAACTCTCTAAATCCCGCCACCAATTCCCTGATGACCAGCCTGGTGAAGTATGGGAGGGAGAGAGACGTTGGGGGAGGAGGACGGGAGAGAGAGGAATGGAAGCTTGAGTTAACCCTGCTTTGCCCTCCATCTGTGATGTGAGGCCGCGTTCCCGAACGGAGCCAACTCGAGGGAGTCGATAACGGCCGCGGAGAGAAGAGTCACCGACGCGGCGCGGAGACTCTTGCTCGCGGGGTCACGCGCGGGGTCACGCGCGGGGTCACGCGCGGGGTCACGCGCGGGGTCACGCGCGGGGTCACGCGAGGGGTCACGCGCGGGGTCACGCGAGGGGTCCCCCAGCGAGTCCACTCCGCGACGCACCCCCCCCTCCTCCCCCGTCCCTCAATATCTACTCACTCTCGACTCACCTCGTCACTCACTCACTACTTCACTCACATATTCCATTCACCCATCTCGCTCACAAAACTCAAATACTTTGCTCGCTCAGCTCACTCACTCAATCGTCTACTCACCTAGGAGGCCACTCAACTCACGCAATCACCTACTCACTCACTCAACTCACTCAATCCCCTATTCACCACTCACTCAACTCACTCAATCCCCTACTCACCACTCACTCAACTCACTCAATCCCCTACTCACACACTCACTCACTCACGAGCTCACTCAACTCACTCTATTCCCCTACTCACTCACTCAACTCACTCAATCGCCTACTCACCACTCACTTAACTCACTCAATCCCCTACTTGCCACTCACCCAACTCACGCAATCCCCTACTCACCACTCACCCAACTCACTCAATCCCCTACTCACCACTCACCCAACTCACTCAATCCCCTACTTACCACTCACCCAACTCACGCAATCCCCTACTCACCACTCACCCAACTCACTCAATCCCCTACTTACCACTCACCCAACTCACTCAATCCCCTACTCACCACTCTCCCAACTCACTCAATCCCCTACTCACCACTCACCCAACTCACGCAATCCCCTGCTCACCCAACTCACTCAATCCCCTACTTACCACTCACCCAACTCACGCAATCCCCTACTCACCACTCACCCAACTCACTCAATCTCCTACTCACCAGTCACCAAACTCACTCAATCCCCTACTTACCACTCACCCAACTCACGCAATCCCCTACTCACCACTCACCCAACTCACGCAATCCCCTACTCACCACTCACCCAACTCACTCAATCCCCTACTTACCACTCACCCAACTCACTCAATCCCCTACTCACCACTCTCCCAACTCACTCAATCCCCTACTCACCACTCACCCAACTCACGCAATCCCCTGCTCACCCAACTCACTCAATCCCCTACTTACCACTCACCCAACTCACTCAATCCCCTACTCACCACTCACCCAACTCACTCAATCTCCTACTCACCACTCACCCAACTCACTCAATCCCCTACTTACCACTCACCCAACTCACGCAATCCCCTACTCACCACTCACCCAACTCACTCAATCCCCTACTTACCACTCACCCAACTCACTCAATCCCCTACTCACCACTCTCCCAACTCACTCAATCCCCTACTCACCACTCACCCAACTCACGCAATCCCCTACTCACCACTCACCCAACTCACATAATCCCCTACTCACCACTCACCCAACTCACGCAATCCCCTGCTCACCCAACTCACTCAATCCCCTACTTACCACTCACCCAACTCACGCAATCCCCTACTCACCACTCACCCAACTCACTCAATCCCCTACTCACCACTCACCCAACTCACTCAATCCCCTACTCACCACTCACCCAACTCACTCAATCCCCTACTTACCACTCACCCAACTCACTCAATCCCCTACTCACCACGCTCCCAACTCACTCAATCCCCTACTCACCACTCACCCAACTTACGCAATCCCCTACTCACCACTCACCCAACTCACTCAATCCCCTACTCACCACTCACCCAACTCACGCAATCCCCTACTCATCACTCACCCAATTCACTCAATCCCCTACTCACCACTCACGCAACTCACTCAATCACCTACTCACCACTCACCCAACTCACTCAATCCCCTACTCACCACTCACCCAACTCACTCAATCCCCTACTCACCACTCAACTCACTCAGTCCCCTACTCCCTCACTCACGAGCTCACTCACGATTTTTCCACGTGACAAATAAACATAGAATTGAATTGAAACGGCGTAAGGATAAGTTGGGGAGACGTTTAATAATACTACTACTACTAGATAGAGACACCAAAAGAGTAACAAATACACAAGACTCACAACGGCTCATCTCTGATTCGCACTATTGGCTACGTACGGTGCGAAAGAAGTTCAACATACATACGTTTAAAACGTTTCAATCTGTGCTGCTGTTAATCCAATTCTTTCAGCGGCATATTCTTCAAAACCCCGAGAATATTAAAACGAACCAGGTCACAATTTCATACCATCTTGGCATTTTATCCTTACGTAAAACAACGTTAGTTTTTAGTGCTCCGAATGCAGGAGCGATACGTGATGAAGAGCACACGCCGTGGACACTCGCCTCTTTCCTCTACTCGTGCTCCGAAAAAACACAAAACCCCACGCAGACAAAGAGACTGGGCGAGCAAGAAGGACAAGGTGAGAGAGGAGGGATCAGGGGAGGGGGGTGTTGGTGTCGGGGGGTGCTTGGAGGGGGGGGGGGGGTTCATGGGGTCGAGAGCGGGGGCGGAGGGGTGGAGGAGAGACTTGGCACCCAATTCCCTCCATTCATTAACGCCTGACACTACCAGCGGCTCGCCGACTCTGTTCCAAAAGGCCCCAGAGTCCGCGGGGCGCGCGAGAGTTATTTATTTAGTCACACACACAGACACACACACACAGACATACACACACAGACATAAACACACAGACATACACACAGACATACACACAGACATACACACACAGACATACACACATACACACAGACACACAGACACACACACAGACACAGCAACCGCCATTCGATTCTAGATTTAAAGCTTTCGTGACTGCTAGGATCCATACTCTTTGGTTATATTGGGTAAAGTCACGTAGGTGAAAATAAAATAACAAAAAATCACGACGTTTCGGCCACAACACAAGCGGCCTTCATCAGGTGAAGGGACGAGACTGTCCTCCAGACAGACACACACACAGACACACACAGACGCACGCGCGTGTTCGCCCACTCACTCATCCCATTCTCTCGTTCATTCGCTCGCCCCGTCCAGCGTGGTTCATTCGTTAACTCATCGTTGTTTGTGTTCCTTTTCTCTCTCTCTTTCTCTTTCTTATCGAGCCCGATACAACACCCGCCGAGAAATGTCGGCATAAGCGGGGTACAGAAAATTCGCGGTGATCCATCGTGGCGCTACGGAACCGCACGAAAGGTGGGGGAGGGAGGGGGAGAGGGAAGGAGGGTGAAACTGTTATTCACACACGGACACCGACTCGACATTCACTCATTCGTTCACTCGCTCGCTCACTCATTCGTTCACCCGCACTGACGTTCACTAACTCACTCACTTATTCATTCCGATATGAAAGGCGGACGATTACAAATGGCCGACAAAGTGAACTCGAGGCACCAGAAATGTGTTTCTGATTGCTTTGTTTTAAGAAGGAGGATGTTAAATGTGTCACGGACAGATGAGTGACACAACTGCATTTGCGGATGGTCGCAGGGTGCAGAATAATAGGACGGTGAGGATAATTCGAGAAAGGTAAAGTTAGACTTCTAGGACACGTAAGTGAGAGAACACGAGGCCGTGTTTTGACTGGGAACATTCGATGTATGGGGAAATCCGGCGAACTAAGTGTAGACTGTACGCAATTTGAACAATGGGATCGCAACTGGGAAGACTGGCCGATGCAGAGTTTGCCGAGTGAATATCGCTGTAAGGAAGTCCTTGGTCGCAGTGATTTTGTTGAGGAAGGACTTTGTCATCGTGCAGAAGAGAGCTGTCGTGATGGTGGTGGTGCTGAGTTGGTCGTGCACAAGCACAATCAACAATGCAAACTCAACACTCTTGTCAACAACACTGTGTGTGGCCTTCAAAGTAAAATTATATTTGAAAAATGTTTTCTTTGATTTATTTTTTATTGCATACGTGTTGTGTGTGTCTCTTAATTGTGAGTCTTTAAAATGTTATTGTTAGTTTGTAATGCTAGGTTAGTGACACTAAGGTTCTGTGCACCTCTCCACTTACTGCCTGGGGCTACATTTTGCCCAATCCTGGCCAGCTGGCTCAACAAAACTTAACGAAAATAGGCGACGTTTTGGGCAACGGGCCTACTTTCTCAGCACGTCCAATGACTAATGGTCATATTCTGTTACTTCGTGGATTTATATATTTATCTGATTTAAGGCCACAGTGTTGGTAAATGTTATTGACGCATGTGTTGAGTTGTTTTCTTGGTTGTCGCGTGAGCTTTGTTCAAAATATGGATCTCGGATGCGAACCAAAACAAGGACGGCAGCTCCTCCCCCCCCCCGCGGCCATTCGGGGACAATCTCCCGATCCCCGAGGCAGCAATGAGTTGACCCCGTGGGCCTCAGAGCTCGCCTCTGACCCCATCTCTTGACCGGCGAAAACGTCGATGGGCTCTCAACCGCGGTGCCCGAGACGTTGACTAGCTCGTCTGGTATACAGGAGGGTTCGTGGGTTCGATCCCGGCCCTGATGTGCCTGCTGTATATTTGGAGTTTGCGGTGTCTCTCTTTCTCTCTGTCTCTCTCTCCGTGGTCGCGTGGATGTTTCTCCGGGTCCTCCGGCTTTCCCCCCCCCCCCCCATTTAGAATGAGAATGCGTTCATTGTACTCGGCTGCTAGAAAAGTCCACGTGATAAGCCACTTCATATGTCTATCATGTGTGGACATATTGCTTCTCAGTGGGCCTTACCGGGTAAAATAAAAATAGTTTTGTTTAATTTACCTCTACACGTGGTCAAGTTCTGGACAGTTGTTTATTTATGTCTATCTATCTATGTAGCCGTTCAATTGTCTGACAATGTGACGGTTTAAAATCGATGTACAGACACGTGCGTGCCGCGCGCCCATTATCACGTGACGCGTATCGGTGCATTTACGGCCGTGTGCACCGACACGCAGTCACGTGCTCAGACACCTACACATCTCACACACGGTACACTCATGCATGCACACACACAAAAGGCAAAGATCCCCCGTATAGCCTTGACAGACTGTTGGGGCAAGTGCTGTTAGCGAGCACCTGTAAAGAGCGGCACGGCACACGAGGGGGTGGGTGGCCAAGACCACGCCCGGTCGCCTTTGTATCCACAATGGCGATGTTTACACACCGCACAAGGTACTCGTTTGAGGCCGAGTTGACCTAAGGAAGGTCCACGACCGGTTCAGATAATCGTCACTGGTGTTGGCCGGGAGGGGCAATCAAACCCGGGTCGTTGGGTTCGTAGCGCAGCGGACTAACCACTACACTACCGCTCCCCAAGTGCTGTTAATGAGGACACACAGACACACACGGAGTCACAGGGAGAGAGTTATGGCTAGGGTCTGGCTGGCTAGTGAAGTTAGTGTTAGGGTCTGGTTGGCTAGTGGGGTGAGTGTTAGGGTCTGGCTGGTTAGTGGGGTTAGTGTTAGTATTAGGGTCTGGCTGGTTAGTGGGGTGAGTGTTAGTATTAGGGTCTGGCTGGCTAGTGGGGTTAGTGTGAGTATTAGGGTCTGGCTGGCTAGTGGGGTGAGTGTTAGTATTAGGGTCTGGCTGGTTAGTGGGGTGAGTGTTAGTATTAGGGTCTGGCTGGTTAGTGGGGTGAGTGTTAGTATTAGGGTCTGGCTGGTTAGTGGGGTGAGTGTTAGTATTAGGGTCTGGCTGGCTAGTGGGGTTAGTGTTAGTATTAGGGTCTGGCTGGCTAGTGGGGTTAGTGTTAGTATTAGGGTCTGGCTGGTTAGTGGGGTTAGTGTTAGTATTAGGGTCTGGCTGGTTAGTGGGGTGAGTGTTAGTGTTAGGGTCTGGCTGGCTAGTGGGGTTAGTGATAGTATTAGGGTCTGGCTGGTTAGTGGGGTTAGTTTTAGTATTAGGGTCTGGCTGGTTAGTGGGGTTAGTGTTAGTATTAGGGTCTGGCTGGTTAGTGGGGTTAGTGTTAGTGTTAGGGTCTGGCTGGCTAGTGGGGTTAGTGTTAGTATTAGGGTCTGGCTGGTTAGTGGGGTTAGTGTTAGTATTAGGGTCTGGCTGGTTAGTGGGGTTAGTGTGAGTATTAGGGTCTGGCTGGCTAGTGGGGTTAGTGTTAGTATTAGGGTCTGGCTGGCTAGTGGGGTTAGTGTTAGTATTAGGGTCTGGCTGGCTAGTGGGGTGAGTGTTAGGGTCTGGCTGGCTAGTGGGGTTAGTTTTAGTATTAGGGTCTGGCTGGTTAGTGGGGTTAGTGTTAGTATTAGGGTCTGGCTGGTTAGTGGGGTTAGTGTTAGTATTAGGGTCTGGCTGGTTAGTGGGGTTAGTGTGAGTAATAGGGTCTGGCTGGCTAGTGGGGTTAGTGTTAGGGTCTGGCTGGCTAGTGGGGTTAGTTTTAGTATTAGGGTCTGGCTGGTTAGTGGGGTAAGTGTTAGTATTAGGGTCTGGCTGGTTAGTGGGGTGAGTGTTAGTGTTAGGGTCTGGTTGGCTAGTGGGGTTAGTGTTAGTGTTAGGGTCTGGTTGGCTAGTGGGGTAAGTGTTAGTATTAGGGTCTGGCTGGTTAGTGGGGTGAGTGTTAGTGTTAGGGTCTGGTTGGCTAGTGGGGTTAGTGTTAGTATTAGGGTCTGGCTGGCTAGTGGGGTTAGTGTTAGTATTAGGGTCTGTTTGGCTAGTGGGGTTAGTGTTAGTGTTAGGGTCTGGCTGGCTAGTGGGGTGAGTGTTAGTGTTAGGGTCTGGCTGACTAGTGGAGTTAGGGCTAGGGCCTGGCTGGCTAGTGAGTTTAGGGTTAGAGCTGGTACTGGTTTCTGATTGGTTAGTTCATTCCAAGTGGGATTTTGATGGTGTGGAGGGGGGCATGGGAGGGGAGACAGCCACAAACATAGTCGTACACAGGGACACGCATGGACACACAGACGCATCACATAGACAAAGCAAACTGCAGGCACGCACACAGATGAAGAGAGAGGGAAAGGCAGAGAGCTCCGTGAATATTTAATGGAATCTGACATCACCACACCACCACCACATCATCACCACCACACCACCACATAACGACCACTACATCATCACTACCACATAATCACATTACCACCACACCATTACCACCACGTCACCACCACATTACCACCACATCACCATCACACCGCCACCATATCACTACCACACCAGCACACCACCACCACATCACCACCACTACATTACCACCATCACACCGCCACCACATCACTACCACACCACCACCACATCACTACCACCACCATATTACCACCATCACACCGCCACCACATCACTACTACACCAACACCATACCATTACACCACCACATCACCACCACATTACCACCACCACCACACCACATCAGAACCACCGCACCACCACTACATTACCACCCACACATCACCACCGCCACCGCATAACCGCACCGCGCGCCTCCATCCACGACCAAAACGAGACCCGGGCTCTTGTACAAAGAGAAGTGAGAGAACACAGATGGCGAGTGAGAGAGAGGGAGGGAGAACGAGAGAGCAAAAGAGAGAGAGAGGGAGGGAGAGATGACGGACAGGCGTCTCCCTGCGAGAGGCACAGCTGTTTCTCTGTGTCTCCCGTGTCTCCTTGTTGTCTCCTCGTGTCTCTTGCCCCTGTTCTCGGCTGTCTCCTCCCCGTCTCCGCTGGGCTCCGGGCTCGCCTTTGAATCAGGCCGCAGATGGTGGAACAGACACTGTGAACACGTGTCTCTCCCCTCTCTTCACTCCTACAGATTTACTATTGTTCCCTCTCTTTCTCTGTGTGTATCTTTATTTCATTATTTGCTTCTTTATTTTCGAAAAGAGAACACGAAAAATATAGAGACGGGCGTTACAGAGGAAGAGAGAAAGAGAGGGGGGAGGAGGAGGAGGGGGTGGGGGAGAAACACACACATACAGAAAAACATAATGAAAGCCTCAAGGATGAAGGTACGGTGTCGCATCTTTGTGTTGTTCTTGTTTGTATGCGGAGATGACAGGCGGCTGAGAGATTCGTGAGTCTGGAGGGGGTGAGTGTGTGGGCTCGTGGTGGAGAGGAGATGTGGCCACGAGGATGCATCGTAAACAAAGATCATCGTCATCGTCAAATATAAAGACTGTGGCCATTCAACCCGACCTATGACCCCCCCCCCCCCCACGGCTGGCTACGTACGGTGCGAAAGAAGTTCAAGATAGACACTTAAACCCTATTTATACGCTTCCGCTTATTCAACTTTTAGTTGGTTTAGTAAATGATTTTTAAAAAATTATTTACAATATTAATTGTGTGGCGAGTGTCTGCTGCTGCTGTACAGCGCTTTGAGATCTTGATAAAAAAAACCCTATATACATGTTATTATTATTAGCCTTATAGGCAACCAATAGAGACACATAGAGATGAATAGAGACCTATCGCAGAGACACAGAGACCCATAGACGCAGCAGCAAGAGGATTATATAAATATATTCACGGATATGTATAAACACATCGTTTTTTTTTTACATTTAATTTTAGCAGGTAAGGCCCATTGAGCAATGTAGCTATTTTTCACAAGCGACTTGGCTGCCACAAATGATAGCTCAACGACGAAGTGGCTTGTCACGTGGAAATGTTTAACGGTCAAATGCTCTGAACGCGTGATGTTGATTCTAAATGTGGAGGTGAAAAACCAGAGGTCCCGGAGAAAAATCCACGCGACCACGTGGAGAGCGACACGCAAACTCCAAATGTACAGGATGCTTAAAAAAAATGTTTACACTTGCGTGGGCAATCGTTTTTAATGGGAAAAGAACGGATACTACACTGTAACATGATCACAAGTGTAATGTTAATAACTTCAAAAAGTCAAAGAGTCTCCACTCGTTCGCCATCGTTGTCAACGCGTGGCCTGAAATCTTATCCAGGTGGTCTCCAGAGCCCGGAGGCAGCAGCACGTGGTGTTCTTGCAAATTCTCCGAAGTGTTAACATTTTTTTGAAGCACCGTGTACAGCAGGCGCTAGGGTCGGGATCGAACCCCACGGCCTCCTGTATACCAGGCGAGGCAGTTGACGTCTCGCCACCGTGGCGCCCCCATTTTCTGTATAACGAGAAGCGCAGTGGTACACATCGTGAAATGGACATATTTGCATCAACGTTTGTGTTAACGTGTTACTTTAAATGTCTCTCAAGACACGTGCCATCGCGCTCGACATTCCGCAAATGATTCTCGTTGACAAAATGAAAGTTTTTGCTTTGTTGGAAAGTGCGTGACCTCATCTGGAGAGCGAGCCGGAATTAAAATGTGGCTGATGGAGAGGCGACGAGTCGTAGGGTGATTGTGCCCTATCAACACCTGCTGACGGAAGACTGCATTATAATATACAATTAGCCATCGTCATCATCAGACTGCGGTTGATGTACACAGCGGCAGGGGCGAGCGTTGTGGTTGCGGGAGGAGGTATGGAGACGGGGGTTTTGTGTTGCGGTGATATTGGAAGAGAAGGACTAAAGATCCCCCGTGTAGCCTTTAACAGACTGTTGGGGCAAGTGCTGTTCGCGAGCACTTATGAAGGCCGGAACAGGACACGAAGGGGTTGGCACGGTTGCCTTAGGTCTCTCCAGTGGCGCGATGTTCACACACCACACCAGGTACTTATTTGAGGCTGATTCGACCTAGGGGAGGCTCAGGACCGGTTCAGATAATTGTCACTGGTGTTGGCCGTGAGCGGAAATTGAACTCCGTTCGCCGGGTTCGGAGCGCAGCGCGCGAACCGCTACACTACCGCTCCCCCTATATCGCCCGTGCGTGTGTACGCGCGCGCGCACACACACACACACTTTCATTGTATTGAAATATCTTTCATCGTCATCACACTAACTTTGCACACCACTCAAGCCTCGTGTATACCACCTGACTTGTACGTGACCACGCCCACTCTGAACCCCTCCCCTCTCCCCACCCACTGTGGAAACAGACGCCGCTCCTCCGTGCAGCAGCAGCAGCGTTCGAGGCCCTGATGCAGCCTCCTCTCGCTCCCCATCCTCACCCCCTTCGCTCCCGTTTCTCCGTCGCGATGCCATCATTTACCCCCCCCCCCCACGTCTTCTTCTCTCTTCCCTCTACCGCTCATTTCTCTGTTTCCATTCTTCTAAAAAAATAAGCGATGTAGCGCAGTGGGTCTTACCCGGCAGAATAAAAATAAAAGTTTAAATCGTTTGTAGTCCATTACACGACATCCCTTCGTGTGGTGGTGGTGGTGGTGGTGCAGCCACGGGTAGAGAGTTGCTAGTTCGGATACATACACACATACATGTGTATATATAGAGACAAAAGTGCTTCCTCAACGTGTATCATTGTACACAACATCTGTTTATGGCTGCGTCGGGATGACTGTGTGGGGGGAGTGCGGAGTGTAGAGAGGAGCGGTGGGACAACGGTTTGCGCGTTGCCCGACGAAACCCGGCGAACCCGAGATCGATACCCGCTCACGACCAATAACAGTGGCGATTATCTGAGCCGGTCCTGGGCCTCCCGTAGATCTACTCAGCCTCAAATGAGTACCTGGTGCGGTGTGTAAAACAGCGCCACTGGGGAGACAAAGGTGGTCGGGCATGGTGCTGGCCAACCACCCCTCTCGTGTGCCGTGCCGGCATAGGTGCTACTCGCTAACAGCACTTGCCCCAATAGTCTGTCACGGCTACACGGGGGATATTTGTCATTGGGGTGTCGAGGAGGAGGAGCGGTGGTTGGCTGAGCGCCACTGTTGCCTCGGTGCTGTTTACGCGATTTCTGGCTGTTGCCAACTCGTCCCGCGTGTAAATAAACCCGCGCCTTGGCACCCACTCCTTGTAAGTTTGGGGGTGCAGCGACTTTGCGCACACGTGTGTGAACATGTGTGTGAACATGTGTGTACGTGTGTGACCGTGGGGAGCGGTGGCGTAGTGGTTAGCGCTACGCTGCGCTACGAACCCGGCGACCCGAGTTCGTTCCCGCTCACGGCCACCAACACCAGTGACGATTATCTGAACCGGTCTTGGGCCTCCCCTAGGTCGACTCGGCCTCAAATGAGTACCCGGTGTGGTGTGTAAATATCACCACTGGGGAGACAAAGGCGGCTGGGTGTGGTGCTGGCCACCTAGCCCCTCGTGTGCCGTGCCGGCCTTTATAGGTGCGATTCACGAACAGCACTTGCCCCTACAGTCTGTGACGACTATACGGGGTTTTATTTGTGTGTCTGTGTGGACTATTTTAATGATCGAATTAAGAACATAATTTGGGTTCAGAGAAACAATGTAACATACCCCCTCCAATTTACTGTTGTGACGGGGGGCAAATTCTAAGTTATATATTTCAGATATTTTCCATTCATGCCCATAGATTGGACTCTATATGCGTGCCAGATTCAGAAACTATCTAAATATAACGCTGAAAAGGCATTCTTACACATCTCATCAGCCGCATGGCCAACCTCCTGGGAGTGCTTCATTTCAGCAGGGTTGATTCTGGAAAAGCAAACGTCTGCATGGACCGGTTTTGACACTCGGTGTCTCATCAGCAGGAGTCAGCCCATTGCTTCAATCAATGCCGGGTCAAGTCCCAATATGACAGGCAAGGGAGTCCTGTCTGTGCAATAATCCTTCTGCTAGAACTTCATCGGAATCCTAATCATGCACGATCATCTATATATTGGAATATATTTTTTTTTAAAGTTTTGCCGGCTGGATGGCTGCTTTCCCCTTATTATCCTCTCACCCGTAAGAGTCAAGTCCAAAGGATCGTCACGTCCGGATCACGTGCAGGTTGCTAGTGTCATTATTATATACCGGAACGAACTCGTGAAGGCTGTAACCAATGCCACCACCACCACCACCGTACGCAGCCAACCGTGATGATGGGAGGTGCAGATGCACGGGGTGGCCCCAGCAGTCGGGACAAGCGTTGCGTTGTGCTTCGTCGCGGCCACAACCGCCGCACGAGCCGCGGCACGGTCGTGTGCGGACAAAGTCCGTGCCCGCTGTCATTGCGGAAAGTGCGCGCTTAATAACATCAATCTTGATTTTCGATTTAAAGCTTTCGTGACTGCAAGGATTCATCTCCTTTGGTTCTTTCGGTAAAGTCACGCAGAAGGAGAATAAAATAATAAAATAAAACAATAAAATTCTATGAAGAAGGCCACTTGTGTTGTGGCCGAAACGTCGTGAGAATTTTATTGTTTTATTTTATTATTTTATTCTCATTCTGCGTGACTTTGCCGAAAGAACCAAAGAAGACCAATCTTGATTTGAAGCTTTCGTGACTGCAGGAATCCATACTCTTTGGTTCTTTCGGTAAAGTCACGTAGGTAGAGAAATAAAATAAAATAAAAACATTTTAAATAAATCACGACGTTTCGATCGCAACACAAGCGATCGTCCTCAGGCGGAAAAAAATAATTCAGCAGTGGAACTGGTGAACAAGGAAGAACACAGCGAGAGAGCTATTTTTCTACCTACGTGACTTTACTTAATAACGTCAACAAACAACAGGCAACAATCAAACGAGCACATAACAATGATGACGATGATAGAGAATGGACTCTGTCCAGCGATAAAGATTTGTTTTATTGATTTATTTAATAACCAGACCAAGTCACACGGAAGGGCTAACACTGCCCTCGCGAACAACAAACACCTCCACGGATGGCGCCTTGCGTGTGGGTGAACCCGACAGAGAAAGCGCCCATAGATAAGACAAACCCCTTAAATATAATTATAAAACGATTTACATGGCGAGGGGTGGGGTGCCTGGGGGGGGGGGGGGGGTACGAGGCTGGTTTAGTGATCTTCGTTCGTCATCAGTGGCCCTGGTGGCCAATCCACTGCATCCCAGGATTAGGTGGTGGTGGTGGTGGTGATGATGATGATGCGTGTTGGTTGTTGTGGAAAGACGTGTATGGGGTGAGTGTCAGGGTCATTGTTTCACGATTGTCAGAGGCCGCTTCTGAAAGACGGTTGAGGAGGAGGTCGAGCAAGAGGAGTTGCCATAAGAAAACGCAAGTGGACGATTTCCCAGGTGAGATGGACGCCGTTTCGGTGGTTTTGTTTTTGTACGTTCCGATTTTCGTCCCTTCGCTTCTCTCCGCCTCTCTCTCTCTCTCTCTCGTTGCTGTTGTTGTTGTTGTTGACATCGCGCGCGCGACGAGGCCGAGGTCAACATCGCTGAGGTTCAACTTCTTTTAAAGTCGAGTCAACACCACTCCCCATACCCGCTCCCATCCCAATCCTCCACCTCCAACCCACAAATCTCCCCCGTCCCCTCCACCACTCCCTACCCCTCGCCCTCAGCGTTCGTCACAATGCATTAGCCCCTCCCCCACCCCCAAGAGGCGCCGCCCCCCCCGCCCCCCACCGCCCCCTCCTCAATTCGCCGCCCCACCCCAGAGTCTCCACTGTGCTGCCCCGTCTCGCGGACGCTGCCCGCCAGCCCCACGTGGGTTCGCGTCACGCCCCCCACGTGCCGTCCCCGCTTCACGGTGCAGCGGGGAGTGTTTTTTTTTTGTTGTCGTTTGTTTTTGTTTCTATGGCCGATCGACTTCATTTGTGCTTCAATTGTCCTCACAGTTTCATGGGATTGGTGGTGGTGGTGGCGGGGGGGGGGGGGGGGGGGGAGATGGGGAGCGGTGCGGGAAGTGGGGGGGGGGCGATGTTGTTGTTGGTGGTGGTCGTGGTGGTGGTTGCAGTGATGATCGAATGGTGATATTCAGTCGGAACAGTTCAGGAAACACAGATACCGGGAATGATGTTGGCACCCAGTTTACATCGTGCTCGCATTTAACGTTGTCCTAGATGTTTGTTTTGTTGTCTATGATTACAGCAATATATGACGCAATGATATCGGATTATTTGTTACTAGTGTTGTGTTATGGCTAGGCGTCACCTTGTACTCTCGTGGTAGTGCCTTACGCCATACTAATCCCCTTACTTCATGACAGCCGAGCAACGTTCTGGACACTATCGAGTGAGCAATTAAGTCCCGGTGGTTGTGATGGTGGTTGCTGTGGTTGTGGTTGGTGGTCGTGATCGTGAAAGGTGGTGAAGGGTGCAGGATGCGGTGGTTTGCGTGGTGATCTGGTAGTTAAGGTGATTATGAAGTGGTGGTGGTGGTGGTGATGAAAGCGAGTGAATCTGAGAGTCTGCTGGTAATGGCGGTGTGCTAGCGGGTCACGTGATATTTACCGCTGGTAATCTCATAGTAAACCTAGTCCGGAATGTTTTGATATACTGGTTCCGGTGGTGAGTTGATGGCGAGAAACGTAATAAAGATCGGATTACGGTGGTAAAGATGGCAAACTGGTGGTGAGTAATCCAGTGGTAAACCTTTTGTAAGCTAATAATCTGGTGGTGAGCTAGTGAGTGATCTGGTGATGAGCTAGTGATCTGGTGGTGAGCTAGTGATCTGGTGATGAGCTGGTAATCTGGTGAAGCTAGTAGTCAGGTGGTCAACTAGTGGTCAGGTGGTGAGCTCATGGTCAGATGGTGAGCTAGTGGGCAGGTGGTGAGGTAGAGGCTAGGTGGTGAGGTTGTGAACAGGAAGGTAATCTGGTTGTAATAATTCGCTCCTCAGCTACTGATCGGGTGTTGATCTAGCGGTGAGCGAGTAAGCTGGTGAGTGATGAGTTAGTGAGGTCTGGAGTTGTGTGGCGTGGAGGTGACATCGCGAGTGAGACCCGATCACGTGAGAATCGCTCTCATCACCACCACAACCACCACCACAACCACCACTACTCACATCACCACGACCACCAACATTCACATCTCCACCACCCACCACTCACATCACCACTACTCACATTACCACCACCCAGCGCTCACTTCACGACTCACATCAGCACTACCACCCACGACTCGCACCACCACCACCACCACTAACATCACCACCACAACCACCACCCATCACTGACATCACCACCACAACCACCACTCACATCACCACCACCACAACCACCACCCACCACTCACATCACCACCACAACCACCACCCACCACTCACATCATCACCTCCACAACCACCACTCATCACTCACATCACCACCACCACAACCACCACTCACATCACCACCACCCACCACTTACATCACCATCACAACTACCACTCACATCACCACCATAACCACCACCCACATCACCACCACAACCACCACCCACCACTTACATCACCATCACAACCACCACTCACATCACCACCATAACCACCACCCACCACTTACATCACCACAACCACCACAACCACCACCCATATCACCCCCACCACAACCACCACCCACCACTTACATCACCACCACAACCACCACCCATATCACCACCACAACCACCACCCACCACTTACATCACCACCACAACCACCACCCACCACTCACATCACCACCACCCACCACTCACATCACCACCACCACAACTACCACCCACCACTTACATCACCACCACCACAATTACCACCCACCACTTACATCACCACAACCACCACCCACCACTTACATCACCACCACCACAACCACCACTTACATCACCACCACCCACCACTTACATCACCACCATAACCACCACCCACCACTTACATCACCACAACCACCACAACCACCACCCATATCACCCCCACCACAACCACCACCCACCACTTACATCACCACCACAACCACCACCCATATCACCACCACAACTACCACCCACTACTTACATCACCACCACAACCACCACCCACCACTCACATCACCACCACCACAACCACCACCCACCACTTACATCACCACCACAACCACCACAACCACCACCCACATCACCACCACAACCACCACTCACATCACCACCACCACCACAAACACCACAACCACCACTCACATCACCACCACAACCACCACCACAACCACCACCACCACTCACATCACCACAACCACCACTCACATTACCACCACCACAACCACCACAACCACCACCACAACCACCACCACAACCACCACAACCACCACCACTACTCACATCACCACAACCACCATCCACCACTCACATCACCACCACCACAAACACCACAACCACCACTCACATCACCACCACAACCACCACCACAACCACCACCACCACCACTCACATCTCCACAACCACCACTCACATCACCACAAACACCACAACCACCACCACAACCACCACCACAACCACCACCACAACCATCACCACCGGCAGTCGCTTACTCCCTGGCACTGACCTCACCGTGAGAATTCGCTGCCATCGCCACTTTCCCCCTTCCAAGTTCTTATCTCATCGCTTTGGCAAAGAGGGAGAGACCGAGACTGTAACTGATCATTTATAATCGTACGATCTTAGCAAAAAGTAACACTGGAAGTTTCAACAAATTATTTCTATTGACGGTTACTGTTGTATTCGATTTAATTAATCCCCCACCCACCATGATAACGTGGAATTTCCCACCACCGGATCGATGTAGGTGACAGCCGCTACCTCTCCCCACCCCCCGCCCTCTACGCCCCCCCTCCCCCCCCCCCAAATTAGTTTATTTGAGAAATTTGCCGCAGATTGATGAATGTCTGAAAGTCAAAATTGGTCTTTAAAAAAAATACACACAAAGTTATGTTCGTGTCCGCGATGAGTGATGAGTAACGGATTAATACTGAAAGCGAGATGCCATGTCATAGAGAGATACCACACAGGGTAAGGGCGAGTCTGTTTTGTTGCTTTAAAAATAACAAATTGTTGTAGCGGTAATTGTCGTTGTATCGATACTCTGCGCAATTGGTTTTACACCTGCAGTTATTTCACGACCCATTTTACGATTCATAATCGGGGTTGTTGTTTTTTTTTGCTGCGCGCTACGTAATCGTGTTAAATAACAATGTTGTGTCGTAAAGCGTCCTCCACCCAACGCAGGCTGAACTGAGCTCTTGTTTATCAACCTGATGATGCTGGCTGCAATCTCCAGCGAAACCTCGCGCCTATTCAAATGTTGTGAGATTCATTACTCTCCAACAACAACAATAACAACAAAGACAATCGGGAGTGCTCCCGAACCGGTCACACATTATGCCACGTTTTGATTCACGCGACACTCTTGTTAACCGGTTGTGACGGGTGGAGGAGGGGTTACGACACACACACTTTTACACGATGACATCACCCAATTATCGATCACTGCACAACTGGTTTGGTTCTCGTCATTTTCCGGGGTTGTACCGCGCGATCAACTCGGCGCGTCGACCTTTGCCCGACGTTTCGCTTCCTGGGGCACGGCTCTCGCTCGCAGCCAGCCAGCCGCGGTGGTGCGAAACGTCGGACATCACCACCACCACCGCCACTATCATCGTGTGCGAGCGACAACGCGGTACAGCCCCGCAAAAAGCTCCACACAGACACACGCACGCAACCGCACGGACCGCGTGCAGGCAAAAAAAGTTCGTAAGTTTGCCGTAACAAATCCGAGTGCTTTTCGTCGTAATTCACGACGGCTTCCTGTTGTCCGTTCGGCCTGAAGCGAGCACGCGGCACGGATCGGCCGTGCGATTGAGGATTTTGAACCTCTACACCGCCCCCGACCCACCCCCTCTCGCCGATCACAGCCCTGCGTCCACCTTTCCAATAACAGAGATCAGAAAAAAAGCTAAGTGAGACTTACAAAATTAAATCCATGGGACAGCGCCGTGAATGGGGGGACCGGGGGGGGGGCGGGATTGTGGTT
Source organism: Petromyzon marinus (assembly GCF_048934315.1). NCBI lineage: Eukaryota > Metazoa > Chordata > Hyperoartia > Petromyzontiformes > Petromyzontidae > Petromyzon > Petromyzon marinus. The sequence goes on from NC_133704.1 coordinate 7,980,726, forward strand.
GACGGTTCGATGGCAGGGAACCCTCGACGGCAGTGGCGATGCGGAGAACAACAAGAATAACGACGATAACGATGTAATTATTATAATAATAATACTGCGGAGACGATTGCGTTGTTCATAATGCTGCTGTTCACGCGTCAACACAAAACGAAAAAAAAACATATTATTACTGTCATCATCATCATCATCGTCGTCGTGGTGGTGATTATTATTACTGAATAAACATTCGACCCCCTCCCCTCCGCCTCCCCCCCACCCCCCACCCCCCCCCCAAAAAAACCGGAGCTAAATCTCAATAATCCGTCAAATCTCAATACTGAAATCGCGAGTATAAGAGCCGCAGTCCACGCCTGAGCGATCATTTTTGCTGCAGCCGTTGGCGGTTCCACGCGATCGAATCGCTTTGCCGTGTGCGTACGTCTCCTGCAACCAGTTGCGAGAGAGACACAGAGACGGAGACGCAGAGAGAGGGAGAGAGACAGACAGAGTTGCGACCGCGAACCCGGTGGGCGAACGGCAGAGGAACGGACTCCGACCCTTCGGCTCGACCGCCTCTCGATCCGTTGTTCCGAGGGGTGTGCGACTGATCGTGGCTATCGGGGGGGGGAGGGTCTCCATCCGACCAGATCGCTGTGCGCCCCGAGAGCAATTCGCTAAATAAGAAGTGCACACACGCACGCGCACGCACGCACGCGCGCCCACACACACACACACAAGACACAAATATCTCCCCGTATAGCCATAACAGATTATTATTTTTTTGTGGCAAGTGCTGTTAGCGAGCACCTTACGAAGGCCGGAACGGTACACGAGGGCGTGGATGGCCAGAACCACGCCCGGCCGCCTTTGTCTCCCCAGTGGCGATGTTTACACACACAACGCACCGGGCACATACAATTTGAGGCTGAGTCGACGACAGGGGGAGACCCGTGACCGGTTCAGATAATCGTCACTGGGTGTTGGTAGCCGCGAGCGGGAATCGAACTCGGGTCACCGGGTTCGTAGAGCAGCGCGCTAACCGCTACACTACCGCTCCCCCTCCCACACACACACACAGACACACACACGCGTGCGCACACACACACCCACACCCACCCACAGGCGCGCGCACACGCACGCGCGCGCGCGCGTATACGAGCGCGCAATAGACTCATAATGGCTATAAACGAGCTCACCACGGGAGCGAAAAACACTGGAGGTTTGATAAATGTGACGCCGTGACAGATTGGAAGGAGGTCTCTTCGTTCTGCTCAAGTGTCGGGTCTTCCAACGTTCTCGTCCGGCGGGTTCAACACTATTTTGTTACACGCGGGTTTGTTCGAGTTTACGAGTCATTGTATTTGCTTTGTGAATCATGTTGATGATTAGAATTTTTTTGCTTATTATTAGTTTTGTCGCTTTGCTTGTTTGTTCAACCCCCAACGCCACCCCCCCATCCGTCTCCTTCACACGCCCCCCCAAAGCCCCCGCAAGCCCCCCTCCCCCCACCCCTCACGACGCCCACTCGTGACGTCACAAAGTCCTCTTCAAAATACACGCGCACACACACACACACATATCGTCGCACGTGCTCATGGCGGCTTCGAGTCGAGGTTTCTTTTTAAATCTTCAATGAACATCGGGACGGACGAATTCCCGAGGAGATATCGAGGTCAGCAGCTCCAGATTTTGGCTTCTAAAAGGTTTTGTTTAGTTATTCCCCCCCCCACCCCCACCTTATATTCACACCCATCTCCTCCCACGCCCCTCCCCTCCCAACCCCCCCCGGCCCCCCCCCGCCCCCACCCCCCAAATCCCACCACTCCCGGACGGGCCCTCCATCATCTTGCGTTTTGGTTCGGTTGCGTGAGCGGACAACGAGGTTGACAAGTATAAGTTCATAAGAAGAAGAAGAGATGGAGGGCGTATCGGGTGAGCCACGTGTCGGGTATCATCATCACCATCATCACCATCATCACCATCATCACCATCATCATCACCATCATCATCACCATCATCATCACCGTGCTACAGTTTTCTTGCTGTTGCTGTTGTTGTTTGTTTTGTTTCGCCTCTCGTTTCACCAGACCGTGCCCTCGCCCATCTCCGGGTGCGCCAGCGGGTGGCCGTTATAGGGCCCAGGTCCCGCCCCGGGAATGTGGAATGGGGGGCTGGGCCCCGCGCTCACGTACACGTCCCCCTGTGGGACCCCCATGGCGTGCAGGTGCGGCGGTGGCGGCGGCCCCCCTCCGGGTTGAGGCTCCGGGCTGGGGGTGTCCGCTCCCCCACCTGCCCCCCCGGGACCCGACGTGATTCCTGGTCCGGATCCACCGCTCCCACCTCCTCCTCCTCCTCCTCCTCCACCGCCCCCACCTCCTCCTCCGCCTCCACCGCCACCTCCTCCGCCACCGCCACCCCCGCCACCTCCGCCACCTCCTCCGCCTCCGGGCCCACCCGCTCCCCCGTGGGGCAGCATGTCTGCGAAGCGAGGCACCCCTCCGGCGTCGGGACCGGGGATGCTGGTCGGGTGGTGGGGGTGCTGGTGAGGGTGCGGGTGAGCGTGGTGAGGGTGCGGATGAGCATGGTGGGGGTGCTCGCCGGGTCCCGCGAGCCCCCCCGCGGTGGGGAGGAAGGCGAGCTCGGCCGCGCTCTGCGGCTGCCCCGGGGGCCCCCCTTGCGGGAAGAAGTCGTAGCTGCTGCCCGGGACGTAGTAGTCGCCTTGGTAGTCTGTGGGGCAATACGGGGGGGGGGGTGGGAGGGGAGGGCGGTGGAGGGGGCGGGGGTGAGAAGGGTGGGCGGGGTCAAATTTAGTATTTTAGAAACGTGATCTTTATTTAGCCTGGAGGAATCCGATGAGCTATGAAGCTCTTTTTCACAGATGACCAGATGCTGTTTGACAGGGTGAGAACTCAGGTGGAGACCACGATTGAGGCTCAATGGCAAGAAGTCACTCGGGGTCACCAAACTGGAGCCGGCTCCACCAAAAATTTCCCAAGCACTGCGGTCCTCTCTCCCTATATATGTCCATGGTATCAGCCAATCAATGAGTGTTTACATACAAGAGTCAATTAACTAATTCCGAAAGCAACCTCAAGTCGCTTCCCACAAAACATGTTACCTATTACTTGTATCGGCCTGGGTCAATCCTTCTTACAACAATTCGTTGAAATTTCACATTCCTATGATGGAGGGCGGGGGGTCTGTCCAAACTGTTGACTTCCCATTAATTGTATCGACCTTCGCAAGGATGATTGGCTGAGTAAACCCCGCCCCCCGCCCCAACGCAACCAATCAGGAGGATTTGAAACACAAGAAGCACAGATCACCTCCACGTGTTTTAAACATCATACTCCGTGTGTTCTCGATGGCTGTCAGTCGACACTGACTGTACCAACCCATGCGGTGTTGTTGCTGTCAACTAGTTGATGTCGTCCCGATTAGCATTATCGTACCGAGCACACGACTTCTCCGAATCGGCAGGACAGTTCAGCGTCGCCTTTAAATTACTACACATAGCGGGCGGTGATGATGACGATGATGGTGGTGATGATGACGATGGTGGTGATGATGACGATGATGGTGGTGGTGATGATGATGATGATGGTGGTGGTGATCATGATGGTGGTGATGATGACGATGGTGGTGATGATGACGACGATGATGGTGGTGATGATGACGACGATGATGGTGGTGATGATGACTATGGTGATGCTGATGATGGTGGTGATGATGATGGTGGTGATGGTGATGATGATGATGGTGGTGATGAAGATGATGGTGATGATGGTGATGATGGTGGTGATGATGATGATGATGGTGGTGGTGATGATGGTGGTGATGATGGTGATGATGATGATGGTGGTGTCGGTGGTGTAAACATCGCCACTGGAGAGGAAAAGGCGGCCGGGCGTGATGCTGGCCACCGCACCCGCCTTGTCTATAAACGTGTCTACTACGTAGCACGTCATGCAAATATAACGGTGTCTACAAACGAACACGAGTCGGCCTATGATCGCATGTTGCTGCGTGGTCTGGGACTGTTTTGATTGTTTTGCTAAATTTCCCAAGCTTGCGTTTGGTGATTAAAAAAAATCGGCGGCAATTTATAGACTCACGCAATTTGTACTCGTACACACACTGCAGGTTGTTTATTTATTTCTAGTGCATTGTTTGGTGTTGTACTTGCCGACCCCGCCCCTACTGGACCATTTGCGAAAGAGCTTCACAGCTAATCGGATTCCTCCCTCCAGTCCAAATGAAGATTCTCATTCTGATCTGATCCATGCTATCAACAACAGGGCGATTGAAACCTCTGCAGTCCCCGCCCCCTTCTAATCTAGGCCCCGCCTCCTGCCTATTAGCCCCGCCTCATTCATCTCTAGACTCCGCCCACCCAATTGTAAGCCACGCCCGCCCCATCAATTAGGTCACGCCCACCCTCCACTTAGGCCCCACCCCTCTTCCTGATGAGGCCGCTATTGTTCATCTCCCTCCTGTCCCGATGTTCGCTCAGCGTCGTTTCCTCGTTCGCTTGCAGTTCTTTATTTTTTTAAAGCCGCTCCGCTCTCGGCAACATGTGAACGTCAGCGCGTGGACACTTGGCACGAAACGTAAATAAACGATCGGTTCTCGCGCGCGAGATGTCCGGGGATTTGTGTTTGTTCGTACGATTTTTTCCAATCGATTAATCGATGCGTGCGTACATCGATTCATCCCTACAAATTACTACCCCCAGGCGCCGATCTCTCTGAATCGAGTCGCCTCCATCCGCCAATTGCACCACAAAACCCCCAAGCTCGCCCCCCCCCCCCCCCCCATGCTCCGTCCGCTACAAAAACACACGATCCACTGCTGGATGGTTTGTCTGTCATGGGGGTTGTTCACCGCTCCCTCCCGTCACCACCACCTCGAAAGCCTTATGCTTCCAAGTTGCGTTATGCTTTGTCAACAGGGGAAGAGGTGGGGGTGGTGGTGGAGAGGTCGGAACGAGGAACGAGAGAGGTGGAAGATCGTGGTCGTGGAGATGACGACCGCTCGTGTTGCGATCGAAACGTCGTAGTTGTTTTTGTTATTCTCTTTGAACCTATCAACGTGACTTTACCGAAAGACCCAAAGAATATGAGAGTGGGGGGGTGGGAGGGGGTTCGTTAGGGAGGGTGCGAGGATCTGTGGGGGGGGGGGCGGGGGGGTTACAAGTGGGGGTGAGAGGGGGGGGCGGAGGGGGATGAAGAGGGGAGATCGGGGGGGGGCGGGGTGTGGTAAGAAAGGCACTTCATTCATTCAGCTGCCGCGCCCTGTAAGATCTTCATGTGTAGTCAGGGAGACTGTTTGGCATCTCCCTCTCTCAATTGGAGATCGATTTAAAAAGCCGAGGGTGCGGAGTGGGGGGGGGAGGTGGGGGGGAGGGAGCCGCCCAGAATAGCAATGGCTGGCTGCTGCCGATGAGACGCTGCGTGTCGAAACCGGTCCAAACGGAGTTTTGCTTGTCCTGAATCAACGCTGGAATTGCGCACTCACTGGAGGATGGCCTGATTGGGCTTTGCAACAATTTATTGTTTGTATACGGAGAGACGGACATTGGAGGGGAGGGGAGGGGGGAGATACATAATAATAGTTTACATTTGTAAGGCGCGATTCATCTGCAGATGCTAATCTCCGGCCTATTTGTTATTTATTTGTTATTTTCAACAACGACGCTGAGTTTCGGAGAGAGCCGCGGAGGGAGATGACGGGGAGAGAGAGGGGGGGGGGTTGAGGTTTAGGGAGGCTCAGGGTGATGAGGGTGGTTGGGAGGGGGGGGAGAGCAGGAATGGCCAAATTTTGTACGGAGATTAAGCGAATAACACGCGGATTTGCGCGGCCTACAAGCACCGCAGAGAAAGGGCTCCTGCCATTATCGTCAGTTCTGATAATTTTTTTCTCTCTCTCTCTCTTGTATTTCACTTCACATGCAAATCTCACTGGGGGTGGGAGGGAGGAGAGGGATGGGTGGGGGTTTAGGGTTACTAGGTGTGCGTGCGTGTGTGTGTCTGTGTGTGTGTAGGGGTATTGGGGAGCGGTGGTGTAGCGATTGGCACGCTGCGCTACGAAACCTGGCGACCCGGGTTCGACCAACACCGGTGACTATTATCTGGGCCTCCCCTAAGTCGACTCAGCCTCAAATCAGTACCTGGTGCGGTGTGTAAAAACATCGCCACTGGGGAGACAAAGGCGGCCGGACCGTGGCGCTGGTCACACACCTCCCTCGCGTGCCGTGCCGGCCTTCATAGGTGCTCGCTAACAGCACTTGCTCCAAGAGTCTGTGAAGGCTACGGGGGATCTTTGTCTTGTAGGGGTGGGAGAGTGAGTGAGTGCGTGGATGGACCAGCGAGCGAGTGGGAGAGTGAGTGAGTGTGGTGGATGGGCGAGTTGAGTGTGGTGGATGGGTGAGTGAATTGCGGTGGTGGCCGGGTGAGTGAGTGAGCGAGTTGGGAGAGTGAGTGAGTGTGGTGGATGGGCGAGTGAGTGAGTAAATGGGTGAGTGAATTGCATGTGGGGGCCGGGTGAGTGAGTGAGTGGATGCGTGGGGTGAGGAGGTAGATGGATAAGTGAGTGGACGGATGACCTAGTGAGTCAATGGGTGAGTGGCTGCATTTGTGATGTGGGTGGATGAATGGATAAAATGAGCGAGTGGATGGATAGATGAGTGAGTGAGTGGTGAGTGGGTGAATAGGTGAGTGAGTGATTGAGTGCGTGTGTGAGTGGATGGGTGGGCCTGTGATTCGATGGATGAGCAAGTGATTGAATGGGTGGCTGGATATGTGGCTGGGTGTGTTGCTGAGTGAGTGATTGAGTGGCTGAATGTGTTGATGGGTTCCTTTTCCCGTTGCGCACTCAACATTCGCACGTTTTCGAAAATGTCGAGCATTTCAAGTTGTTTTACTATTATTATTGTTGTAGTGAGTGAGCGGTTGAGTGAGCAATTGCATGAGTGAGTTACTGAGCGAGAAAGAGAGTGGGTTGGTGAATGGGTGGATGAGTATGTAGATCGGTGGATGAGCGAGCTCGTGGATGAGCGAGTGAGTTAGTAGATAGGCGAATAAACGAGTGAGTTAGTGGGTAGGTGGATGAGCGAGTGAGTTAGTGGGGAGGTGGATGAGCGAGTGAGTTGGGAGGTGGAGGTGCGAGCGAGTTAGTGGGGAGGTGGAGGTGCGAACGAGCAAGTCGGCGAGCGAGCAATCAGGTGGATGGGTAGTTGGGTGTGTAGTTGGTTCGGTAGTTGGGTGTGTAGTTGGTTCGGTAGTTGGGTGGATGAGCAAGCGAGCGAGCGAACGGGCAAGTGGGAGTGCGGATTGGTGGGCGGGTTGGTGGATGGGTGGGTGAGTGGGTGGGTGAGTGGGTGAGTGGGTGGGTGAGTGGGTGGGTGAGTGGGTGGGTGGGTGAGTGGGTGGGTGGGTGGGTGAGTGGGTGGGTGGGTGGGTAGGTGAGTGGGTGGGTGAGTGAGTGGATGGGTGGGTGAGTGAGTGGATGGGTGGGTGAGTGAGTGGATGGGTGGGTGAGTTGGGTGGATGGGTGGGTGGGTGAGTGAGTGGGTGGATGGGTGGGTGCGTGGGTGGGTGGGTGAGTGGGTGCGTGAGTGGGTGGGTGGTTAGTTGGTTGGGTAGTTGGTTGGGTAGTTGGTTGGGTAGTTGGTTCGGTAGTTGGGTGGATGAGCAAGCGAGCGAACGGGCAAGTGGGAGAGCGGGTTGGTGGGCGGGTTAGTGGATGGGTGGGCGGGTTGGTGGATGAGTGGGTGGATAGTTGAGTGGGTGGGTGAGTGGGTGGATGGATGGGTGAGTGGGTGGGTGGGTGAGTGGGTGGGTGGGTGAGTGCGTAGGTGGGTGGGTGAGTGGGTGGGTCAGTGGGTGGGTGAGTGGGTGGTTGGCTGAGTGGGTGGGTGGCTGAGTGGGTGAGTGGGTGGGTGGTTGAGTGGGTGAGTGAGTGGGTGGGTGAGTGGGTGGGTGAATGGGTGGGTGAGTGGGTGGGTAGGTGAGTGGGTAGGTGAGTGGGTGGGTGAGTGGGTGGGTGAGTGGGTGTGTGAGTAAATGGGTGGGTGGGTGAGTGAATGGGTCGGCGGGGAGGTGGTTGGATTGGTGGGGCACAGCAAAAGCTAAATCGGCGAAACTCAACGGGGCTTTGGCGCCAACGAAATAAAAAAAAAACCCGACGTGGGATTAGGCCCTGCGCCTGGCGGCTCCGTTTCGCGAAATAACCCCGGACGGAGCGATGCAGATCCCTCCTCTCACCCAGAAAATCCCACACACACGACAAAGACAAAGACCCCCGCCCCCCGTATAGCCTCAAAAGACTTGTGGGGCAAGTGCTGTTAGCTGGCACCTATGAAGGCCGGCACGGTATGCATGGTGGTGGGTGGCCAACACCACGCACGGCCGCCTTTGTCTCCCCAGTGGCGATGTTTTTACACACCGCACCAGGTACTATGTTGAGGCTGAGTTGACCTAGGGGAGGCCCAGGACCGGTTCAGCGAATCGTCGTTGGCGTTGGCCGTGAGCGGGAATTGAACCCGGCTCGCCGGATTCGTAGCGCAGCGCGCTCACCGCTACACTACCGCACACACGCACACACAAACACGGACGCACAAGCACACACGCACACACGGACCCCCACTTCGCTACCCCTCAAAGTATCTTTGAACCCAAATTGGGGCCAGAAACGCATAATCACCCAACATGTTTCGGGACGCCCCCCCTCCCCTCCCACCCATCCACCGCCCAACCACCTCCAATCGCTCCCCCCCTCCCACCACCGCCCAAACAGAACCCCGCCCCCCCCCCCTCGTGATATAATGAGCAGCGGTTGAGTCTCAAAAGCTATGGCTACATTCACAGGGGGTTCCAATTATGCGAAGATGATGGTGATGGACGTGGTGGTGGTTGGTGGTGGCGATGGTGGTAGTGGTGATGGTCATGGGCTTCCCCTAGGTGGCCTCAGCCTCAAATGTGTACCTGGTGTGGTATTTAAACATCGCCACTGGGGATACAAAGGCGTCCGGGCGTGGTGTTGGCCACACACCCTCGTGTGCCGTGCCGGCGTTCGTAGGTGTTCGCTAACAGCACTTCCCCCATTAGTCTGTTCAGCCTTTACGGGAGATCTTTGTCTTTGGTAGCAGTGGTGGTGGTGATGATGGTGTTGTTGTTGGTGGTGATGATGGTGTTGTTGGTGGTGGTGATGATGGTGTTGTTGGTGGTGGTGATGATGGTGTTGTTGGTGGTGTTGTTGGTGGTGGTGAGTGCGGGGATCTGTGGCCCAGCGGTTAGCGCACTGCGCTCCGAACAAGGCGACCCGAGTTCGATTCCTGCTCACCCGAGCCAACATCGGTGACGAACCATCTGAACCGGCCATGGGCCTTCCATTCATTTACATACAGAGGCATAGACGTTACATAGAGACCGATATAGCTGCATAGAGATCGACAGAGTTACACAGATAATTAATCATAGTGACGCAGAGATTCATGGAGTTACATCGAGACCCATAGACCAAAGTCCAGAGTCGTCAGCATTAACGGCAGTGACAGGACATCGTGGTCACATATCGACTCATAGAGTTCCATAGAGTCACCTAGAGACTCGCAGAGTTACACAGAGACCCATAAAGTCGCCTGGAGATCTATAGAGTTAGACAGAGACCCATAGAGCTGCGTAGCGATCTAGAGACACATAGAGACGCATAGATCACAGCCCCCAAGTCACAGGGGCACTGCAGGGTGGAAGGTACGAAAACAAACAAGCTAAGTGGTAGATTTGAAGTTTTCGTGACTGCAATGATCCATACTCTCTGGTTCTTTCAGTGAAGTCACGTGGGTAAAAATACACAAATAAAGTTAATCAAATCACGACGTTTCGGAGGCAACACAAGCATCCGTCATCAGGTGCAACTAGCAAGGCAAAATAGTTGCACCTGATGACGGATGCTTGTGTTGCCTCCGAAACGTCGTGATTTGATTATTTTTTATTTTTTTATTTTTACCTACGCGACTTTACCGAAAGAACCAGAGAGTAAGCTAAGCAGGGCTTGGCCTGTGTCGTACGAGGACAAGTCGAGCACCGTGCTTAACAGGTGTTAGAGGCTGCGGGGGCTACGCTGTGGGCGGTGCAAGGACAATCTCATTGTTGTACTCAACCTCTAAGCTCCTACATCGATACATAATTGAACAAATTTTGTTGGTTGCTGCGTTGGCACAATTAACAGCAACAACAACAACTCAACACACTCGTCAATAACAACACCGTGGCCTTAAGAGTAAACAAATAAAACATTTGTTTCTGTGCTAAGAAGGGCCATTGCCTGAAACGTCGCCGATTATATATATTCATTTGTATTGGAAGGCCACGTTACAGTGTGACATCTACGATGCCCCGCCCTTCAACGACGTCCGCGATGACGTCACAATAGCGCCATTTTGACGCGCTTCGACGTAACTGCAAAGCCTCGTGGTGTTTCATCTGAAACATTTTTTGTTAAATTATTATTATCATTATTCCCGTCATTATTTAGGGTTTCACGCGAAAGAAGAAAAATCAGACTCGCGTCTGACATCGGCCCGCGAGGCATCGACGTCCCTACAAAGCCTCACCGAGTCTCGAGACTCAATTTCGCGAGGGTCCCGCTGCCGTGAATTCCACGAGGCGATTGGCAAACGAGTGGTGGCGCAGTGGTCAGTACATTTGGTAAAACCGAGGTCGATTCCCCGGCCACGGCTACCATCAGTCACGAGCGCTACCTGTCCTGCTGCTGGTCACCAACCCGCATTGCCCAGCCTGGTGAAGTACGCTCAAAACAACCCCGAGGGTCAACACGAGGCCAGGCACGGGGACTGTCTTCATCCAGCAGTAGATCGACAAAGCGCTGTTAATTATATAATTATTGTACACAGAGAGACAGAGAGAGAGAGGGGGGGGGGACGATGGGAGGGAGTGGGTTTGGAAGAAGGAGAGAGTTGGGATTTGGGAAGGGTGGGTGTAGGGTGAGTGAGGGTGGGGGGTGGAGAGGTGGGGAAGGGAGGGAGGGGAGGAGGGGGCAATGTGGGGAGAGGGGGGGGGTGGAAGGGGGAGCTTAGAGGGGGAGGGAACACTGACCTCCACTGCTTTTGAAGTGTCGCGCGTAATTGGAACAAATCCGACGCCGAATGTGCGACAAAAAGGGGCCGCAGATGCGGCTTTGTCCGGATATTATCACGGCCACCGAGGGCCCGGCTACACCCCCCCCCCTCCCCGCTTCTTACCCCCCTCTGCTACCCCCCCCCCCCACTTCTACCCCTCTAACCCTCCACTCCAACCCCCTCCCGACACACAGACTGCGGGCAACACAACACAGCGCGGCCCATTCATACGAGCGGGTTTGTGTATGGGGGGGGGGGTGGTGGTGGTGGGTGGTGGGGGGCTGTGTTCAGGCAGGGAGGGGAGAGGTTTGGTTGAGTGAGTGGGTGGATTTGAGGTTTGAGCGCGCGCGTGTGTGGGGGGAAGTGGGGACGGAGACGTGGGGGGAGGGGGGTGGGGGCGCAGTGGTTAGCGCACTCCGCTACGAAACCCGGCGAATCGAGTTAATAACTCAACCCCGTACCTGCTCCCGTGTTGGGCCTCCCCTAGGTCCGCTCGCTGTTTTAAATGAGTGACACGAGTCCGCCGTGTAAACGCATAGGCGCTGCCGCGGAGAGACAAAGGCGGCCGGGTGTGGTTTCGATCACCCCCCTCCCTGCTTGTTGTGTCCATGCCGGTCTTAATAGGTACTCGCTAACCGCACTCGCTCTCACGGCGTGCGAGGCTGAATGAGAGTACACACACGCACACGCACACACGCACACGCGCACACGCACACACACGCACACGCACACACGCACACACGCACACACGCACACACACACACACGCACACACACACACGCACACACACACACACGCACACACACACACACGCACACACACACACGCACACACACACACACGCACACACACACACGCACACACACACGCACACACGCACACGCACACACTCACACACACACACACGCACACACACACACGCACACACACACACACACGCACACACACACACGCACACACACACACACGCACACACACGCACGCACACACACACACACGCACACACACACACGCACACACACACGCACACACGCACACGCACACTCTTCCCACCGTGATTCTAAAACGTCGCACCAACCCCACCGCACACCAAAGCCGCCCCATCGCCCCATCGCCCATCGCCCCATCGCCCATCGCCCCATCGCCCCATCGCCCCATCGCCCCATCGCCTCCGCTTCTGAGTCACTCGTCGCCCGTGTCTCCACGGCCCCATTCTCCCCTCTGCCCACTCATGCGCCATGTACCCCGTGTCTCTGCGCCTTTGTGTCAACATACATCCATATCCCTGTGTCTTTCCATCAATGTCCCCATTTCTTCATATTCCAACATCGATCCAAACACCCTGTACCCCCCATGACCCAACGTCCCCGTTTCTCCATATCCTCATGCCCCCCCCCCCCATGTCCCCGGGTGCCGCCAATTCTCCCATGCCCCCTCCCCCCTCTACCCCCCTAGCCCCCCCCCCCCCTGTCCCGATGCCCACTTCCCCATCTGCTTCCATATCCCTGCGTCTCCATATCCCCTTGTTCCATTCTTCCCCCCATCCCCATGACCACATGTCCCCGTGTTACCATTTCCCAGTATCCTGACTCTCTCAATGCCGCTCAAACCCCCGTGTCCCCTCTGTGTCTCCATGCCCGAACCCCTCCCCCGTGTCTCACCGAACCCCCCCCCCCCCCCCCCCACGTACCGCCGTAGTAGTTGAAGGGTCCGCTCGCCATCATCTCCGCCTCGTCGAGGCGACCTCCCAGGGTGCGCATGCGTCTCGGGTTCCTGAAGAACGCGTGGCGGCGCGCCCCGAGGGCGCTCAGCTGCTTCATCCGCCGCTCCTTGGAGCGCCGGTTCTGGAACCAAACCTACACGGGGCCAGGCGCGCGGTCGGTATGGTTATTGTGACTGATAGGAGAAGAGAACTCCTTTGTCAGTGGCGCCCCCCCCCCTCACCCCCCTATCATCAACGTCCTCCCCCTATGCCCCCTAAACAAGGGGGGGGGCAGGGATGCTGATGGGGGTGGGGGAGCACTTTACTGGCTGAAAATAAAACGACCGTAGGTGGGCCGTGACTTTAAGTGAGCTCAGTGAACACGCTCGGGCGGTGACAGAGTCGCAGCCTACGAGGGGGAAAAACGAACAAACGAACAAGACACGTGGCAGTGAGCGGTAGGAACGGGCCACGCCGTGCTGATGACACTAGCGGCAGGCGAAGCCAGTCCAAGCATTTTGCTTTTTAAAGCAAGATCCCCGCCAGCCAGCGACTTCACCCCCCCCTCCCCCCTCCACCACATCTATTGAGAGGAACTGTTGTCCGGACGGCGTCACGATGTGCGGACTAAACTTGGTTTATTGCATTCCTCGTTTTTGTATTACTGTACTTGTTTTTTTTTTCTATTGAATGTTTTGGCGCGTGCTAGACCGTTGTCTTTCCACCTGCTTGATATGAATGAATAAATAAGCGGAGATTGAATTACAAAACAAACCGACATTTTCATGTTGCCGCTGCTGCTGCTACGTTGGCTTTGGCGCAAAAGAACAGTTACCAACAGCAAACACTCGTTTATATAATCAAATATGGAAAAGCCCGACGTTTCAGGGTAATGGGCCTTCCATTGCACGTAAAACGGTGTGGCACATAAAAGCAATAATGTTGTAAGAAGGGCCATTGCCTGAAACGTCACCTATTATAAATATATATTCTTTAAAACAAATCAAATGCCACACAGCAGTGTTGTTGACGAATGAGTTGAGTGGTTGGTGGTGTGGGGAGCGGTGGTGTAGCCGTTAGCGCGCTGCGCTACGAACCTGGGACCTCCTTCCCGCTCACGGCCAACACCAGTGACGATTCTATATCACTATGTAATGTAACACGATTTTTTGTTCCTGGGTAGTGATATTTCCTAATTGCTTACACCTCAAAGTATAGAAAATGGTGCTATTATTCCCCACAAACTTTGCTTTTGTGACCAGGACTTTACGTGAAGGAAGGACACAAATGCACACCACGTTTTCTCATTGAAAATAGGTAAGTTTCAAAATATCAATGTCCTCATCACAAAAGCAAAGTGTGTGGGGAATAATAGCCATTTTCTATACTTTTGAGGCATAAACAATTAGGAAATAACACTTACTACCCAGGAACAAAACAAAAATATTGTTACACAGTGAATTATCTGAACCGGTCCTGGGCCTCCCCTAGGTCGACTCAGCCTCAAATGAGTACCTGGTGCGGTGTGCAAACATCGTCACTGGGGAGACAAAGGCGGCCGGGCGTGGTGCTGGCCACCCACCGCCCTTCATAGGCGCTACTCGCTAACAGCACTTGCCCCTACAGTCTGTCCAGGCTATACGGGGGACCTTTGTCTTTTTGCGTGTTTGTTTGTTTTTAAAATGAATAAAAGCAAACGTGTGTCAAAACACACGCGTCGGTTTACACAGAGCGGTCTTTGAGGTCGCGAGTAAAATTACGGAGAGCCCCCGCCCTTGAGTTGAAGAGTTATGAAGGGAGAGGCGGGGACCGCACTCCGAGTGGCATAATGATCGCAGACGATTCGAGTAAGTGATTGTCATTGCTTGAAGTCTATTAGATTTTGAGAGGCAATTATTCTTAATCACGTGTGTGTGTGTCGGCGCGCGTGTGTGTGGGGGGGTGGGGAGCGGTAGTGCAGTGGTTAGCGCTACGCTGCGCTACGAACCCGGCGACCCGAGTTCGATTCCCGCTCGCGGCCAACACCACGTGACGATTATCAAAACCGGTCCTACGTCTACCCTAGGTCGACTCAGCCCCAAATGAGTATCCCGGTGCAGTGATGTGTAAACATCCAAAGGCGGCCGGGCGTGGTATTGGCCACCCACCGGCCTTCATCGGTGCTCGCTAACAGCACTTGCTCCTACAGTCTGTTAAGGCTACACGGGGGATCTTTGTTGTGTGTGCGCGTGTCTGCGTCTGCGCGCGTGTGCGTGTCGAGCTACACTCTGATAATAAACGCCAAACAATGGGACACTTCCTTTGATGCAGGGTGACTGATTGTGTGTGCTTCAATCGCAATCCGCCAACACAAGTGTCTGTGTTAATTGGGATGTTTGCTCAAGCATCTGCACAGTGCTGCGCGTACAAATGCATGCGCATACACAGTATTTATCTGAATGTTTGAATGTTTAGAGGTGACAATGTGTTATAGTTTCGTGAATGTGTAAAACACATCAAGTATAGACAGTACAGGAGAACCCCCCCAATTGGTTCAGTGATTGGGTCGTTCAGCGAGTATAGGACATACTGTACACGCTCACAACATCGAAACGTCGTAGTTTTTATTGTATTTACTTTTATTTTTCCATCTACGTGACTTTACCGAAAGAACCAAGTAAATTCGTTCCGATAGCATCGAAAGTGGCCCCTTTTTACCCCAAAAACGCACTTTATCATGTTTAAACAATGGATATCAATGCATACAGATACCAAACAACACGATAAACACACACTATTAAAATAAACATGGTTAATCAATGCGTTAATTCATACCTATAACCGCCCATCGTTAACAGGGGAATGTTCGGTGAGCGAACACATTGGGCTCTATGGAGACACTACACTACTCTACACTACTAGACACGACACTACTATACACTACATTACGTTCCACTACACTACTATACAGTGAGGAAAAATGATTTGATCCCCTGCTGATTTTGTACGTTTGCCCACTGACAAAGAAATGTTCAGTCTATAATTTTAATGGTAGGTTTATTTGAACAGTGAGAGACAGAATATCAACAAAAATCCAGAAAAACGCATGTCAAAAATTTGATAAATTGATTTGCATTTTAATGAGGGAAATAAGTATTTGACCCTCTTTCAATCAGAAAGATTTCTGGCTCCCAGGTGTCTTTTATACAGGTAACAAGCTGAGATTAGGAGGACTCCCTTTAAGAGTGTGCTCCTAATCTCAGCTCGTTACCTGTATAAAAGACACCTGTCCACAGAAGCAATCAATCAATCAGATTCCAAACTCTCCACCATGGCTAAGACCAAAGAGCTCTCCAAGGATGTCAGGGACAAGATTGTAGACCTACACAAGGCTGGAATGGGCTACAAGACCATTGCCAAGCAGCTTGGTGAGAAGGTGACAACAGTTGGTGCGATTATTCGCAAATGGAAGAAACATAAAATAACTGTCAATCTCCCTCGGCCTGGGGCTCCATGCAAAATCTCACCTCGTGGAGTTGCAATGATCATGAGAACGGTGAGGAATCAGCCCAGGACTACACGGGAGGATCTTGTCAATGATCTTAAGGCAGCTGGGACCATAGTCACCAAGAAAACAATTGGTAACACACTACGCCGTGAAGGACTGAAATCCTGCAGCGCCCGCAAGGTCCCTCTGCTCAAGAATGCACATATACATGCCCGTCTAAAGTTTGCCAATGAACATCTGAATTATTCAGAGGACAACTGGGTGAAAGTGTTGTGGTCAGATGAGACCAAAATGGAGCTCTTTGGCATCAACTCAACTCGCCGTGTTTGGAGGAGGAGGAATGCTGCCTATGACCCCAAGAACACCATCCCCACCGTCAAAAATGGAGGTGGAAACATTATGCTTTGGGGGTGTTTTTCTGCTAAGGGGACAGGACAACTTCACCGCATCAAAGGGACGATGGGCGGGGCCATGTACCATCAAATCTTGGGTGAGAACCTCCTTCCCTCAGCCAGGGCACTGAAAATGGGTCGTGGATGGGTATTCCAGCATGACAATGACCCAAAACACACGGCCAAGGCAACAAAGGATTGGCTCAAGAAGAAGCACATTAAGGTCCTGGAGTGGCCTAGCCAGTTTCCAGACCTTAATCCCATAGAAAATCTGTGGAGGGAGCTGAAGGTTCGAGTTGCCAAACGTCAGCCTCGAAACCTTAATGACTTGGAGAAGATCTGCAAAAAGGAGTGGGACAAAATCCCTCCTGAGATGTGTGCAAACCTAGTGGCCAACTACAAGAAACGTCTGACCTCTGTGATTGCCAACAAGGGGTTTGCCACCAAGTACTAAGTCATGTTTTGCAGAGGGGTCAAATACTTATTTCTCTCATTAAAATGCAAATCATTTTTGACATGCGTTTTTCTGGATTTTGTTGTTGTTAGTCTGTCTCTCACTGTTCAAATAAACCTACCATTCAAATTATAGACTGATCATTTCTTTGGCAGTGGGAAAACGTACAAAATCAGCAGGGGATCAAATACTTTTTTCCCTCACTGTACACTACTATAAACTACACTATACACTACTATACACTACACTATACACTAATATACATTACACTACTATACACTACACTACACACGGCACATTGGGCGTAAAGTGATTAGTCGTTAACAGGGGTGGTCGTTAACAAGGGTTTATATTCTATTATACTGCAAGCAATCCACTCTCACACCTAACAAACTCGCCAGACCTCGCTAAGCAGCCGTGAACCTGGTGAGAACTTGGACTTTTGACCACGCCGCCACCACCCCAGGGCTTGCCAGGTGCTGTAGGGGTCACGGTTAGGGGGGGGTAGTGCTGAGTGCCCCCCCCCCCCACCCATAGTACACGTGTGACCCAACGCACACACACACGCGTGCACACCACAGTAGCCCAGGTACCATTACCTGTGTGACCCAACGCACACACACCTGTGCGCTCCCTCACTCTCGTGCTGTACGAGTCCTCTAGCTGTCTGTCGCTCTCCACCTGCCCCCAGGCCAGTACTGTACTCCCTTTAGCTGCAGCAGCAGTAGAACCTGTATGCCTCCCCGGACCATGCTAGTACCACATCAGCAGCAGGCTACCGGTATGACGCGCATGTTGAGACGCTATTTCTAGCAGCAGCAGGAGGTAGCAGCAGGCTACCTGTATGATGCGCATGTTGAGACACAATCTCTAGCAGCAGCAGGAGGTAGCAGCAGGCTACCTGTATGACGCGCATGTTGAGACGCTATCTCTAGCAGCAGCAGGAGGTAGCAGCAGGCTACCTGTATGACGCGCATGTTGAGACGCTATCTCTAGCAGCAGGAGGTAGCAGCAGGCTACCTGTATGACGTGCATGTTGAGACAATCTCTAGCAGCAGCAGGAGGTAGCAGCAGGCTACCTGTATGACGCACATGTTGAGACAATCTCTAGCAGCAGCAGGAGGAGCAGCAGGCTACCTGTATGACGCACATGTTGAGACGCAATCTCTAGCAGCAGCAGGAGGAGCAGGAGCAGGCTACCTATATGACGCACATGTTGAGACAATCTCTAGCAGCAGCAGGAGGTAGCAGCAGGCTACCTGTATGACGCACATGTTGAGACGCAATCTCTAGCAGCAGCAGGAGGTAGCAGCAGGCTACCTGTATGACGCGCATGTTGAGACGCTATCTCTAGCAGCAGCAGGAGATAGCAGCAGGCTACCTGTATGACGCACATGTTGAGACGCTATCTCTAGCAGCAGGAGGTAGCAGCAGGCTACCTGTATGACGCGCATGTTGAGACAATCTCTAGCAGCAGCAGGAGGTAGCAGCAGGCTACCTGTATGACGTGCATGTTGAGACAATCTCTAGCAGCAGCAGGAGGTAGCAGCAGGCTACCTGTATGACGCACATGTTGAGACAATCTCTAGCAGCAGCAGGAGGAGCAGCAGGCTACCTGTATGACGCACATGTTGAGACGCAATCTCTAGCAGCAGCAGGAGGAGCAGGAGCAGGCTACCTATATGACGCACATGTTGAGACAATCTCTAGCAGCAGCAGGAGGTAGCAGCAGGCTACCTGTATGACGCACATGTTGAGACGCAATCTCTAGCAGCAGCAGGAGGTAGCAGCAGGCTACCTGTATGGCGCGCATGTTGAGACGCAATCTCTAGCAGTAGCAGGAGGTAGCAGCAGGCTACCTGTATGACGCACATGTTGAGACGCAATCTCTAGCAGTAGCAGGAGGTAGCAGCAGGCTACCTGTATGACGCGCATGTTGAGACGCAATCTCTAGTAGCAGCAGCAGGAGGAGCAGGCTACCGGTATGACACGCATGTTGAGACACAATCTCTAGCAGCAGCAGGAGGTAGCAGCAGGCTACCTGTATGACGCACATGTTGAGACAATCTCTAGCAGCAGCAGCAGGAGGTAGCAGCAGCAGGCTACCTGTATGACGCACATGTTGAGACACAATCTCTAGCAGCAGCAGGAGGTAGCAGCAGCAGCAGGCTACCTGTATGACGCGCATGTTGAGGCCGGTCTCCTGCGCCAGCTGCTCGCGGATGTGCCGCGTGGGCTTCGGGGTGGCCGCGAACGCCGCCTTGAGGGTCTCCAGCTGCTTGGCCTTGATGGTGGTGCGGGGGCCGCGCCGCTTGGCGCCGAGGCTCTGCTCCTCCGCCTCGCCGGCGCCCGCCTCCTTGTCGGACGACGCCGACTGGTCCCCCTCCTTCGCCTCGTCGACGCCCTGCTCCTGCAGGTCGGGCGACATGCTGCGGTCGCTGCACGTGGTCACTGTGTGGCGGAGGGAGGGGAGGGGGGAGAAATGGAGCGGTGGCGCAGCGGTGAGCGCCGCGCTGAGTGACGGACACCCCCCACCCCCCCGCCCTCCCCCAGCGTGCACGGTGGCGAAATTTTTGTAACTGGCTCCGCGCCTCTCCCCTAGGTCGACTCGGTGGTAAATTAGTGCGTGGGTGGTGCGGCCTGTAGAGATCAGCGCTTTGGGTGACAAAGGCGGCCGGGCGTGGCGCTGACCACACACCCCCTCTTGCTGTGCCGTGCCGGCCTTCGTAGGTGCTGCTCGCTGACAGCCACCGCCACAACCACCACAAACCACCACGAACACTCCCATCTACACACAATGACCTACACAGTACGCACGACGGCATGCACGTCGTGTGACAAACTCACAGACAGACACAAACACCCACGCACCACCACAACGACCACAACGGCGACTACCGTTGTCAAAAGTGATCTTCATTGTGACCAACATCTCCGCCACGACCTCCAACCACCGATATGCGAACCGCCACAACGGCGCGCCTCTCCTTCCCTGCACTCACCATCCCCTGCCGCCACCAAAGACAAAGATCCCCCGCATAGCCTTCACGGACTCTTGGGGCAAAGTGCTGTTAGCGAGCGCCTACGAAGGCCGGCACGGCACACGAGGGCGTGGGTGGCCAGCTACCACGCCCGGCCGCCTTTGCCTCCCAAGTGGCGATGTTCAAACACCGCGCCGGGTACCCGTTTTAGGCCGAGTCGATCTAGGGGAGGCCCAGCAGCACCGGTTTAGACAATTGCCGCTGCCGTCGGTGGCCGTGGGCGGCCATCGAACTCGGGTTCGAAGTGCAGCGCGCCAACCGCGACTGCTTTGCCTAGCGTGCCGCCGCTGCCGCCACCCCGCCGGCCTCTCACCCGAGTTCGCGCCCGTGTCCTTGAGTCCGCTACTACTCAGGTAGTCCTCCTTGCACACGAACTTGCTCTCGTCGAGCACGTAGAGCTCCTCGCCCGTGGACAGCTGCTTGCGGCACACGAGGCACGTGAAGCAGTTGAGGTGGAAGACGGAGCCGCGGGCTCGCCGCACCAGGTCGCTCGGCGAGATGCCCTGCAGGCAGCCGGCGCATTTCGTTCCGAACCTCCTGTGGGGTAAGGAGGGGTGGGGGGAGGGGGTTAAGGAGGAGGGGGTGGGGTAAGGGGCAGCGAATTGAGGAAAAGGGGGGGGGGGGGCAGAGAGACAGTTCCAAGGTTCAGCTTGTTTTGTGTCACCTCCCGTGGAGTAATCTCGATTTGAAGCTTTCGTGACTGCTGCAGGAATCCATACTCTTTGGTTCTTTCGGTAAAGTCACGTAGGTGGAAAATAAAATAAAAATGAAAAAATCACGACGTTTCGGGCGCAACGCAAGCGTCCATCATCAGGTGGGAAAGCGTGGTCTGCTGCTGAGGCAGACTGAGACTGTTTTAAAAGGTTTGAAATGGGTGTAGCCCAAGGGTCATGAGAGTACTCAAGATATGAAGACGGTCTCGTTTGTGCAGGGTCAGTTGTGTTGTCGACGGATTGCTGCTGCCACGTCTGATTCTGCTGCCGCTGCTGTGGCTGCTTTGGCAGTGGTGCAGAGTCGTCCTCCCGTCGTTCCTCTCTCAAGGGTCACCTCTTTCTCCATCGCCCATTCTCATCCCTGCCCTCGCCTCCCCCACTCCGTCCCATCCCTCCCCTATAGCCCTTTGTGACCCATCACCTCCTCGCCATGAGTCCTCGGCCCTTTTGCACGACCCTTGCCATCGAAGCTTTTATTATATAGGGGGCGCCTTAGCTGTACAAAAATACAATAAGATTTTTTTTTAAAAAGTTCGTCAATAACAACAATATATGGATCACAGAGTAAAATAGCCACTGCGGTCTGTGCTGCTTCAACGGAGGAGGAGGAACGGCACAACGACGCAAACTCTCTCTCTGTCTCTGTCTATCTGCTGAAGCTATCTCATCATGGCGAGCAGCAGCAGCAGACTCCTGATGCTGTCTACTGGACATCTGTGGAAAGAGAGCTTAATAGCTCATCAGATTCCTCCTGACACGCAAGAATATAATAGGTCCGCGTGGCCTTACTTAAAAATGAATATGTAATAAGGGACGTTTCGGGCAAGGACCCTTATCCCTCGCACATTTTACGTGCTATGAAGAAAACCCACGTCACCTATGTTGTCATGTATTTGTCAGTTTAAAGCGGCAGCGTTGTTAAACTATTATTATTTGAGCAGGTAAGGCCCACTGAGCTATGTAGCCCATTTTCAGAAGCGACCTGGCCACATATGGTAGCTCAAGGAAGTGGCTTATCATGTTGAAATTATTATACAGCAGACAAATACTCTTAAAACGCATCTTTCTCAATGTTGAGTTGAAAAACCGGAAGACTCGGAGGAAAAACCACGCGACCACGGGGAGAACACGCAAAACTCCAAATATAGAGCATGCGTCAAGGTCTGGATCGAACCCACGAACCTCCTGTGTCACAGGCGAGAGAGTTAACATCTCTTAGCCACCGCGTTGTTGACGAATGTGTCGGAGCAATGTCTTTGTTGTTGTTGTTGTCGTCATTCGTCAGTGTGTAGGTGGAGGGTCATCTCTGTGTGTAACACGATTCGATTATCGGCGTCTGCCCCACCGGAAACTGCGGGGCTATAGGGATCGAGGGGAGGGGCTGATAAATCAAGGAGGGGCGGGGCCACATAATTAGAGAGGCGGGGCTAAGAGGAGGACGTTGGGGGTCGCAAAGACAAAGGTCCCCCGTATAATCCTTCACAGACTGTTGGGCCAAGTGCTGTTAGCGAGTAGCACTTACGAAGGCCGGCACGGCACACGAGGCTGCGGCGGGGGAGGGGGAGGTGATTTGGCCAGCACCACGCCCGGCCGCATTTGTATCCCCCAGGGCTCGTGTTTTTAACACACCGTACTCATTTGAGGCTGAGTCAACCTAGGGGAGAGGCACTGGGTCGGTTCAGATAATCGTCATTGGTGTTGGTGGCTGTGAGCGGGAATCGAACTCGGGTCGCCGGGTTCGGAGCGCAGTGCGCTAACCGCTGGGCCACCGCTCCCCAAAACAAAGACAAAGCTCCCCCCGTATAGCCTGAACAGACTGTTGGGGCAAGTATTGTAGCACCAATGAAGGCCGCAGGGCACGCGAGAGGGGTGGGTGGCCCGCACCACGCCCGGCCGCCTTTGTCTCCCTTGTGGCGATGTTTACTACACCGCACCGGGTACTCACGAAGAAAGAGATACACACGCGCACGAGCGTTGGTCGACACAACTATTTTGACAACTTAATGAAACTACGGCGCGCGAACACGCACACTGGCACAAACTCACACACGCGCTCCTTAAACTCGCCATCCATTCGCCCGTCTCACCAATTCCCTCCACTCAACCGAACACGAACGAAGTGGTATGAAACAGCATCATCATTATGTACGCGCTATTGTCGGGCAACAATTACGTGCAAACAGAACATGTGAGTAGATTACTGTGGCGATGCTGCTGCTGCTGCTGCGTTGGCAGTGGGTACACAAGAACAATTGACATCAACAAATTCACTCCACGCACTCGTCAATAACAACAACAGCAGCAGCAGCAGCACTGTGCGTGGCCTTAAAAAAAAGTAAATAGGCGACGTTTCGAGCAATGGCCCTTCTTCTTAGCGCGTAAATAGAGAGGTTACTCGAGAGACGTCGTGGAACAATAGGAGTTGGACACTCCACAATTACATGGGAACACGTGTTTTTTTTTCTGATGATCAGGTTTTCGTCAATAAATTGGCCATATGATGAATTCAGTAGCAGTATAGCTATGCCAACAGTGGCTATTTAAGTAACCATACAAACCCCTTAACGAACCGCAGAGTGTCACTAAGTAAAATAACGTGTGTGAAAAGCAAAACGATAAGGTATTGCTGGGATATTGCACAGTATATGCAGTACACGCAGAACTCCGTTTAATCGTCTCTACGTCTACAGGTCGTTAATCTCTGTTCAATAAATTGGTCATAAAGAGTCAATAATATTGGTCATGAAGAGTCAATCGGTCGATGGAATAAAACAAAACATTTACCTTTGTTCTTTGTATGTTGGAGACAAACGCGGTCGATGCAGTTCGTATAACAAAAGGCAATAAACATTTACCCTGCAGTTACCCGCTTGGCGAGTTAGCACCTTAATCATGTAATTATTTAGAGAAGGCGTTGTTTGTTTCACGTGTAGGCCGTCGCGATCAATATTACCCACAATGCAAGTTTTTTTTTGGTGTTAGATCGCTTTAAATACAAATGTGTCGTTAAACCTGCCGCCACCCGACAGAGACAATTGGTAAAGGTTTGTCACGTGCACAGAACGTGCCAATTCGTTGCTAGCACAGCAATACCGGTGTTGCGGTGTTGCTGTACCAGTAACGAATTGGCATGTTTGTTTACGTGACAAACCTTACTAATTGGCTGTGTCGGGTGGTGGCGGGTTTAACGACACATTTATATATTTACGCGATTTAACCCAACCCCCCCCCCCCCCCCCCGCCGTATTATGGATGATGATATTGGTCGAGAACGCCCAACTACGTGTTAAACATAGTTATCGTTGTTGGGATGATGATGGTGGTGGTAGTCAAGAGGATCCCAGCCGGCAACCAGCCAGGAAACTCGTTGCATAGATGATCATTATTATTGTTAACTATTATAATTGCGCGTCATATGACGCGATACTAAAATAATAAATGTAACGAAATTTTTTTTAAAAATGTAAAGGTTGTATGACGTTTATTTCAGCAAAACAAAAAAAAATCATCTGTATATCATGATTATTTTTTTTTAAATCCACGTCGCCAACCCATCGTTACACACAGCCTATCAAAACGAATCATTAATAATTATCAATATAATATGTATTAACTGTGGCAGCGCCGTAGCTTTACATTATAAGGGTGGGAGGGGGGGGGGGTTGCCAGCCCCATCCCGCGACCGCTCGTTGCAGCGTTGCTGACACCGGAGGCTCCGGCAGCTTTGTGTCGGCTTTAGCGTCGCACTCGCGGTCAAAAACCAAAAACGTAGCCGCCGCCGTAAAAAAAAACGAAACCACCCCAAAAATAAAAAGTGGTTGAACGTTCTTCGTCTTCGGGGGATCTTTTTTCTCCAACGCCGACTTACTTTGACCCACCGAGCGTCGTGGGTCAAGGTTCGAAGAGGGTCAACCCCGTGGAGCTGTAATTCGATCATTCTGCGATGTTGGTTTTTGCGATGGAATAATCGGATGTCAAATTTGCGCTGCCTCGAAATGTTTTTATATATATGTGTGTGTGTGTACAGTGCAGGACTCCAATCGTATTCGACCGTTGGACACCACGAGTTGTGGATTGGGAGCTGCCCCTTCCAATGTCATCCATATGCATGATGTTGTACTGGCGAGATGTTAACTTCCACGCCAGGTATACAGGAGGTCGTGGGCTCGACCTTAACGCCCGTAATATTTGGTGCTTGCGGCGGTGTCTCTCTCTCTCCCCATGGTCGCGTGGATTTTTTTTCTTCTCCCTCCACATTTAGAACCAACGTCCACGCGTTGAAGACCATGGGAACGCAATGCTATTTCCACGTGGCGATGAGCCACGTGGATATTGCGTACGGCCCAGGTCGCTTCTGACAAAGAGCTACATAGCTCGGTGGGCTTTACCTGCTAAAATTTAAAAATATATATATTTATACTCTTTGGTTCTATTCGGTAAAGTCACGTAGGTAAAAATAAAAAAAAATCACGACGTTTCGGCCACAACACAAGCGGCCTTCATCAGGTGAAGGGACTGGCCTGTCCAACGCTGTCCTCTGGACAGGCCAGTCCCTTCACCTGATGAAGGCCGCTTGCGTTGTGGCCGAAACGTCGTGATTTTTTTTGCTATTTTATTTTTTTAACCTACGTGACTTTACCGAATAGAACCAAAGAGTATGGATCCTTGCAGTCACGAAAGCTTCAAATCTAGAATGTATATTTAGTTTTATAGTTTTTTTTGTATGGCTCGTTGTCAGGAGGGGGTCCTGCCGATGCCACGCTGGGTTGTTTTAGTGATGTATTTGTAAGATGGTTTTATTTGTAAGGTGTTTTTATTTGTTTTCAAACCAATTAACAATGACGATTTGTTTTGATTATTATTCACCAGCATCTCCATCCCACGTACAGATGGAAACAGATGGCGATTTAGTCTCCTTGCTGTACTGCTTTCGCCTGGACAACCGTATCCTTAACATCACCCCCACCACGAGATACATTATTTTCGTTCACAATGGAATAAACTAAAACAATCAATTGTCTGGAGGTGGGGGGGGGGGAGCTGTGGTTTGCGGGGGACTACCGGCACAATTTTCATTATTTGCACCGAATTTCATCTCCGCTGAACATCACCGAGATTTTACATCACTCGACTCCTTACTCATCCGGCAGAGCTCGAATTTTTGCCGTTCACTGCATTGAACGCGTGCCACTCGCTCGCTCGCTCACCGGTTCCCTCCCCCCTCACTCCGTGAGTCCTTCATTTACTCGCTCGCTCGCTCACACACATTGACACGGCGACTTACCGACGCATTCACTCGCCGACTGATTGACCCGAGTCTCGCACTCGGTTGCTCACTCACTCGCTCGCGGGTAACAATTAGCGAGCACCTATTAACGCCAGTGAGTGATGTCTTTCATAGCCGGAGCGGCGCACGGGATTTGCGATTGCGTTCAGAACCTCGCCCGGCCGCCTTTGTCTCCCCATACCTGATGAGTTAACAACGATATTAACAGTATATACGATATCTCGTACCAGTTATTCATTTAAAACGTAATCAACACAGCGGGCCTAGCACCGGTTCAGATACCACTCGCCACTGATGTTAGCCGTGCCACAATCACACACTGACTCACATACACACTCACAATAACACACTGACTCAGATACACACTTACAATCACACACTGACTCGTACACTCACATAAAGACAAAGATCCCCCGTATAGGCTGCATAGACTGTTGGGACAAGTGCTGTTAGCGAGCAGCACCTATGGATGCCGGCACTGTGGCACACGAGGGGGTGGGTGGCCAGCACCACTCCCAAGCGCCTTTATTTGACACACACACGGACACACTACACAATTGTTAAACACACACACACCAACCACACACACAACTGTCAAACACACACACACCAACCACACACACACACAACTGTCAAACACACACCAACCACAAACACACAATTGTCAAACACACACCAACCACAAAACACACACCTGTAAAACACAAACCAGCCACGCACACAATTGTCAAACACACACAACAGCTACAGACACACACAACTGTCAAACACACACCAACCACAAACACACAATTGTCAAACCCACACAACAGCTACAGACACACACAACTGTCAAACACACACCAACCACAACACACACAATTGTCAAACACACACAACAGCTACAGACACACACAACTGTCAAACACACACACACACGCACCAGCCACACACGCAACTGTCAAACACACACACGCACCGTCGTGACCCCGACCTTCACACATTGTTTTTCTATCGCTCTGACCCAAGGCGATAATTAGGGTCAGACCGGGGGACGCTGCGCAAAACAAACAAGTCGGTGGTGGTGGTGGGGGGGGGAGGCAGCGGCGGTGGCTACCCCCGCTGCCCCCGCTGCTGCTGCAGGAGGGAGCGCGCGGATGGACGTAGAGTGGAGTCGGCGCGGATGGAGGTGGAGTGGAGTCGGCGCGGATGGAGGTGGAGTGGAGTCGGCGCGGATGGAGGTGGAGTGGAGTCGGCGCGGATGGAGGTGGAGTGGAGTCGGCGCGGATGGAGGTGGAGTGGAGTCGGCGCGGATGGAGGTGGAGTGGAGTCGGCGCGGATGGAGGTGGAGTGGAGTCGGCGCGGATGGAGGTGGAGTGGAGTCGGCGCGGATGGAGGTGGAGTGGGGTCGGCGCGGATGGAGGTGGAGTGGAGTCGGCGCGTCTCCCCCCTCCCTCCCCCCTTCCCCCCTCCCTCCTCCCTCCCACTGGAGACTCGACAGAGGGCCGCAAGACGTCCATACGAAGTGGCCGCGAGGAGCGAATCGCGTGCGGGTCGCTTCGACTCACGGTTGCCGCGTGGGAGAGTGGCACTCGCAAGCGACGTTGGCCGACCGCGTGGTAAATAAGTAAATATTGTTCATTATAAAGGTTTTTGGGTTAGATCGCGTAAGTTTACTTTAGATCCTTACGCGATCTAACCCAACCACCTTTCATTGTGAATATTGGTCGCGAAAGCCTACGTGTTAAACCAAGTAAATATTTTATGGAAGTCGTATTAACCATTGCTTTGCTTACCTATCCTATCCTTTGCACTGCTATCGGTTTTTTTTGTCTTGTTTGATTGTTGTAAACCGCCTCTACTGGACATCTGTGAAGAAGAAGAGCCCTTGTCTCCCCAGTGGCGATGTCTTACACACCCCCACGAGTTACTCAATTTTGAGGCCGAGTTAACCTAGCAGTGGCCTTGGACCGGTTCAGATGCATCGCCACTGGTGCAGTTGTTGTCGCGAGCGGGAATCGAACTCGGGTGGCCAGGGTTCGTAGCACGGCGCGCAAACCGCTACACCACCGCTCACACTTAACGCACCAAACACAAAGAACCCCCGTATAGGCTGAACAGACTGTTGGGGAAAGTGCTGTTGGGGGACAAATATGAAGGCCGGAACGGTACATGAAGGGGTGGGTGGCCAGCATCCCGCCCGACCGCCTTTATCTCCCTAGTGGCGATGTTTACTACACACCGCTACCAGGTACTAATTTGAGGCCAAGCCGACCTAGGGGAGGCCCATGACCGGTTTAAATAATCGTCACTGGTGTTGGTCGTGAGCGGGAATCGAACTCAGGTGGCTAGGTTCGTAGCGCAGCGCGCTAACCGCTACCGCCCCCCACACCACTTAACACAATACGCACGTACGCGCACGCACGCACTTTTAAGCACACAGTTGGAACAAACACTACTCGCATTGCACATCACACACACACACACAATGCATACACCACGCACTCCGAGCACGCACACTAAACACGAGTACTTATAAACAAACACACTAATCACACACATTAAGGATACCACACACACACACACCGTTGAAGCGCACAAGCACAGTAAACACACAAACGCACATCTACAGAACGCACACTCGGTATGAAAGGCTGCAGTTTTTGAGAATAGGGGGTAAGGGTGAGGGGGTAGGGAGAGAGGGGAGGGGGGAGAGAGAGGGAGGAGATGGTGGAGAGCGGTGGTGGTGGCCGCTCCACGTGGAGAGAGATGAGAGAGTCGGATAGGCAGTGAGACTCGCAGACAAATACGCGGCAGACGGACAGACAAGCCAGACGGATAGACACGCTGGCAGACACAGATACGGAGAGACAGACGGACTCGCAGACAGACTGGCAGATGAGCAGACAGACGTCAGACAGATCACATCAGACAGATTAATACACGATGCAGCTTTCCGCGATCATCAACAATCCGGCGCGTGCAGCGTGTTGCTGCTACATTTGCCAATTCCAGATGATAGACAGTGTTATTTATTGAAGCAGAAAGGGTCCAAGGAGCTGTTAGTCTCTATAATCTATATCGTGGGCGTCGCACGACCGATTGGAAAAGGTCGGAGGTCACGCAAATGCTACGACGTGGTTAGGTCCCGGGGACTGGCGTGGATCAACGCATGCGACTAGACGGTCAACTCAGACACGCAGGCGACCAGACGGTCAACTCAGACACGCAGGCGACCAGACGGTCAACTCAGACACGCAGGTGACCAGACGATCAACTCAGACGCGCAGGCGACCAGACGGTCAACTCAGACACGCAGGCGACCAGACGGTCAACTCAGACACGCAGGCGACCAGACGGTCAACTCAGACACGCAGGCGACCAGACAATCAATTCAGACGCGCAGGCGACCAGACGATCAACTCAGATGCGCAGGCGACCAGACGGTCAACTCAGATGCGCAGGCGACCAGACGGTCAACTCAGCCACGCAGGCAACTCAGCCACGCATGTGACCAGACGATCAACTCAGACGCCCAGGCGACCAGACGGTCAACTCAGACACGCAGGCGACCAGACGGTCAACTCAGACACGCAGGCGACCAGGCGAACCCGCAAGACGAACCGAGGCCCCTGCGCACACACGACGGTAATGTTGTCCATGGCACCTCCACGTGGACGGACGCCTTTATTTTGCTATTGTGACGCGTTTTTTTTTTATTTGGATCACATGCTTTGGTGACGTTGCTGCTGCGTTGGCAGTGGTGCACAAGCACAATTAACAACAACAATAGAATCTCAACACATGTAATCAATAACAATACTTGTATAATGAATAAACAAGTAAACAAGAGGTGACGTTTCAGGCAATGGCCCTTCATTGCAAACAGATAGGCCAGCGAGCCTATCCATCTCATGGCCTCTGTGTCTCACTGGTGCCCGTTGGATGCACACATTCACTGACGGTGACCTTAAGACTAAATGCGCACAAATCAGTTCTTCAGGAAATGGTGGTTTTGTATGATGCTGAAAGTTAATTTTTGTTCACACGGAATGGGGAAAAAGGGAAAATGGAACAGGAGAGGGAAGTGAGGAGAGAGAGATTGGGAAGTAAGAGGAGGAAACGGATGGGAAAAGAACAGAGAAACGGGAGTCCAAGGGCTCAAGAAGGAATGACAGCGCCAAAAGAATCGTCACTGGTGTTAGCTGTGAGCAGGAATCGAACCCAGGTCGCCGGGTTCGTAGCACAGCGCACTAACCACTACACCACGGCTCCCACACGCGCCCGCGTATAGTGTGCACACATTCTATAGTATGCCCTGCTTTGCTCGTGTTGTACCTTACCGATATTATTATTCTTACCGTATTATTAACATTATGTTACATGCATAAAACCGCTGTCTACAATTACTTACCAGCATATCTCACATCTTAATTTGAAAACCCGGACTCTCTCGTGCAAGCGTGCATTGTGCGTGTCTCATTCATCTGGGAGTTTTTTTTAAACGAAAATTTCCTCCCACAATCCTCAAAGAAACGTCCGATTTGGTTTCGTGGTCCGATTGACGAAATGAATTTTGATGCGTAATGAGTTCATCTCGGGCGAGATCGCCGTGTCGAGTCCATCAAAGACGTTTTTGGTTTTACTCGAACACCCCACCCCCTACCACTACACAGCCCATCAAGACGTGTTGGCACATGGGCCAAATGAGGCAATTGATTTGGTTTGTCAAAAAAAAAATACCCGGAGTAGTAGTAGGAGGAGGAATGATGGAGGCGAACATTTTTTTCCATGTTGTCCGACGTTTCGCTGAACCGGTCCTGGGCAGCCCCTATGTCGACTCAGCCTCAGATGATTGCCTGTGGATGCGCGGGTGTGGTGGTGGTGGTGGTAAACATCGCCACTCGGGAGAAAAGGGCGGCCGGGCGTTGGTTGCTGGCCACCCACCCACCCACTCACCCACCCCCTCTTCTCGTGTGCCTTTCCGACCTTCGTGAGGTGTCGCTCGCTGACAGCACTTGCCCCGACCGTCTGTTGAGGCTATACGGGGGATCTTTGTCTTTAAGGGGAGATGGGGTAGCTCGCGTGTGTGTATTGTTGTGTGAGTGTGTTGTATGTTGTCCATGTATTTGCAGGCGGGGAGCGGTGGTGTCGTGGTTGGAAACACCTCTCGCGCGGAGAGCCCGATGACGCTGGATGGAATCTCGACCGAAACGTCGGACAAAAGTGTTAAAAAAATAACGTTCCGCTTGATTTTCAACATTTTTCCTGTCTTGACAGCCAACAATAACTTGGATACATTCCGCCCACGGCGTGACATTTCCATTTGGTCGGCTCTGTCGGGGTGGTGGAGGGCCATGGTTTTCTCCACGACACGACCACGTCATCACAAAAACGCCACGCGCACGCCGCTTTCATGTCACGCCGAGACACAGCAAGAAGCACAAATTGGCCTGGAGAAGATGAAGCAATCCGTAAGAGACGTCCTTATTGATTGCCAAGAAACCGGTAAATATGCCAACGTCAGGCCAGCGGCGGGCCAACGTCGGACCAACGTTGGGCCAACGTCGGGCCAAGGTTGGGTCTCACGGTTCCAACCGCAGGCGGACGTTGGCCCGACGTTGATGGCTGCGTGCGACCGTGAATCGACCGCAGGTCGCCCGGGTTTCTTTAGCTCGGTGCGCGAACCACTTGCGCCACCGCTCCACCCCCTTAATGTCAACTAACTTGGAAATGAGAGCTACAAACGCTAATACTACTATTTAATTACAAAAAAGGCACACAAACACTCAAGACGTCCGTCAATAACACCGTGGCCTTTAAAATAAAAAAAATGTTTTGTTATACAATAGCCCACGTTTCGGGCAATGCTCTTATTGATAGCACGTGATATATTAACGAATGAACACAGCCGCGTTCGTTGAAGCGCTGGGAGACAGCGAGCCAACGTGAGCGTGCGGCCAACATCAGGGAAGAGGTCCTGGCCCTCCCCTAGGGCGACTCGGCCGCAATAAACGGGGTACCTGACGGGGGTTTGTGTAAATATCGCCGCGAGGAAGACAAAGGCGGCCCGGCGTGGTGTTGGACGCACCAGCCCCGTCGCTCGTGCGCCGCGCCGATCTTAATAGGTGCTCGCTACCAGCACTTGCCTCTAAAAGTTTATTCAGGCTATATGGAGCGGGGGTTTTTGTGTATGAATGTACAGTATATACAGTATATAATGGATGTTCGTTATACTGAGAGGGCTCGATTCCTCACGTGGCACGGCGTTGTTGTTTTTGTGACGATTGCTCTTCGCTTTATGTCTGTACTTTTTTTTATTATGGCTTCGTCATTTTCGTGCTCAAGGTGGCTTATTGGGAACGAGACTCTATCCTGAGTTGTCACCTTGTTAAAATCAACTTGATCATCTCACTCAATCTATTACTCACTCACTCACCCGTGAATTCATTCACTCACTTGCACACTCATTCACCCACTCTCTCACTCACTAATTCATCCACTCACCCATCCTACTCACTTATCTCACCCATCATCTCACTCAAACACCCACTCACTCACTAATTCATCCACTCACTTGCCCACTCATTTATCTACTCTCTCACTAATTAATCCACTCAGCTACTTACTCACTCACCTACTCACTCACCCACACGAATGAGATTTGCCCTAACTTTTTTTTTAGTTTTCACCCGGCGAAACTAAATAAACTTGAAACTTGAACTTGTCCGCTGGACTAAACGTCTACAACGATACGCTGAGTAATAACATATTTCCAATTCTATTAAGTGGTAAGAGCCCTATGTACGTTGGGTATGAAGATATCCATGGTGTTGGTGTTGACGTTATAGTGCGATCCGTGCGTGCATTTAATTCTCATTTGACTATACCAAATAAATGAAACTATGAAAACTAAACTATTAAATTATGAGGTCCCGTGGAGTTTAATGCAGTTTGCATTTCTCTGGCCTCTCTATTTGTGTGCTTTGAATAAGGGCCATTGCCCGAAACGTCGCCTATTATACATGAGGGTTGCCCCCTTTAAGGCCACGCAGTGCGATTGACATGTGTTTTAATTTTGCCATGTATGTGTATTTTGATTTAAAGCTTTCGTGACTGCAGGGATTCATATTCTTGGTTCTTTCGGTAAAGTCACCACGTAGAAAGAACCAAGAATATGTATGTGTATGTTCGCGAGTTTGCGTGTGGAGGCGCGTGTGTGTTCCCGTAGGTCGATTCGGCCTTAACTGAATGCCTGGTTCGGTGTAAACATCGCCACTCGAGAGACAAAGGCGTCCGGGCGTGGTTGCTGGCCACCCACCCCCACTCGTCTGTCGTGCCGGCTTCCATCGGTGCTACTCGCTAACAGCACTCGCCCCAACAGTCTGTTCAGGCTATACGGGGGATCTTTGTATTTGTGTGTGTTCTACCTCTTTGTGTATGTGTGTAAGTACGTGCGGATGTGTGTGTGTGTAAGTACGTGCGAGCGTGTGGACTGTTAATGTACATACGCGCGCGCGCGATACGAATGTTCGCCAAGCGAATAATTACCATCAAAAACAATAATATTGTGGCCATAACAATTACAACCGACTAAGTTTCTGGAAACGGCCCATTGTTGTTGTTGTTAATTGCGCTTGCCGGCGCAGCGGCAACAGCAGCAGCAGCATCACCACCACCGCAATAACATGTTCAGTATAATTACAATCGAAGTCATTAATCACTGCTATCGTTAAGATCACAATTCAAAGTTTAAATGCAGGCAAAAAACAAATTTGCCATCGCGACTTGCACGCGTTATTGGCTCTCAATTTTATTAAAATCGCACGATGGTGTTTCAGTCGGACAAGGAGACAGTTTATAAAACATACACACACATTGCATTTACAGTCGCACTATTGGACTGTGTTTTCTAGACAAATGTCCCCCGTATAGCCTTCATAGAGTGTAGGGGCAAGTGCTGCTAGCGAGCACCTTTGAAGGCCGGCACGGCACACGACGGGGTGGGTGGCCAGCACCGACGACGCTTACACACCGCACCAGGTACTAATTTGAGGCTGAGTCGACCTAGGTGAGGCCCAGGACCCGTGGAGATAATCGTCACTGGTGTTGACCGTGAGCGAGAACACACAGACATACTCGTACAATCGGACTGTGACTGTGTTTATAATCACACACACACACAACACACACGTACAATTGGTCTATGGGACTCGGGCATGTAAATTTGAACAACTAACAACATCGGACGAAGGGTTTCACATCGACTCGATGGTTCGCTGACAATCGCGATCAATTAGAATCCCTTTATTCTCCACGGTTGCGAGATGTTAACTACCTCGCCTGGTATGCAATGAGGTCGCGTGTTCGATCCCGACCCTTGACGCCTGCTGTATATTTTGGAGTTCGCGGTGTCACCCTCTCTGCCCGTGGTCGCGTGGATTTTTCTCCGGGTCTTCCATATTTCGAATCAAGATCACGCGTTTAGAGTATCTGGCTGCTATACATTTCCACGCGATGATGATAAGCCGTGAAAGTTGAGCTCTCATTTGTGGCCAGGTCTCTTATGAACAAGAGCGATATAGCTCAGTGGGGCTTACCTGGTAAAGTAAACAATACTTTTTAGTTGATTCACTCAGAGGTAGAGAGACGGAGCCGTTTCACGTGTATATCGAATGCGCGGTACAAAGGCGATCGTGACTGCAAACATGTCAACACCTTATCAGTGCCGACCCTATTACAGACCAATTCAGACCTTATTGGTCACCCCCGTGCCCTTATAAATCTCAACGTGCATCCTACAAAGTTCCACCACAAGAGAGAAACACAAACAAATAGACAAAAAACACATTTCTGTTGCCCGCGTGGACCTGAAAACTCAATTTCCCCGTACAAAAAAAACAACCCGGGTACACCGCATGGGTAGGCAGGAATGTGACTGAGAGATGTCAATGCTCCTGGTGTTCTGGGTTGAGAAACGCAATCGAGTTCATGCGTCGGTGTGAATAAAAAAATATATATATACCCTGGATTTGCCGAGTTATTCCGATGCAAATGTATATACTGTATAGATTGTAATGCTCATTTCACGCGTTTTGTAGTGGACCCAAAGTATATATATATGCATGTGTGCGCGCGTCTCTTTTTTATATATATAAAATAGTATAATAGTATACTGTACTGAATTAGAAAAAAACCCCACGCTTTACTCGCTGACTGGCTGGAGGGAGAGACGAATGGACGGTGGCTGGCCTGGTCGTTCTCATTATGCTAATCAAGTGCTAACGAATGAAAGGAGAGGTGTGTATGTAGAACCTCTTTCGCACCGTACGTAGCCAACCGTGCTAATCGGAGGATGTTTGACCATACTTCACCACGCCGGCCACCCATCCGCTTGTGCACCGTGCCGACCTTCATAGGTGCTCGCTAACAGCACTTGTCTCAACATTGCGTTCAGGTTATACGGGGGATCTTCGTCTTTATATAATTTTGGTTGGCACGTGTGTGTGTGTAAATAAGAATGCAAAAAGTTATTTTAGGATGTATACGTAACATACATATATACAGTAATTATGCGATATCCTGGATGTCCATGTTTAACTGTTTGTTAGAATGCGTAACATTATGATATTGAATGTGTGTGTGTGTGTTTCAGATACGTGTTAATTGTCCCGGGGGGAGCGGTGGTGTAGTGGTTAGCGCGCTGCGGTAAAAACCCACCCTCCCGAGTCCGATTCCCGCTCAGGGCCACCAACATCACGAACGATTATCTGAACCGGTCTTGGTTCCTCCCTCTAGGTCGACTCAGCCTAAACAAATATAGTACCCGGCGAGGCGTTTAAAACATCAACACTGTTGATACAAAGGCGGCCGGGCGTGTGGTGTTGACCACCCACCCCCTCGTGTTTCGTACCGGCCTTCATAAGTGCTCCTCGCTAACTGCCCCAACAGTCTATTAATGGCTTCATTAATTGGTTTGAGTTAGCGTGTGTATATATAAACGTGTACCACGTGTGTGTGTGTGAAACGAGAGCCGAGGGGTCAGGACAACTTGGCCCAGGAATTACCTGGGCCAATATTTCTCGGGGATGAGAGGGTGATGAAAGAGTGGTGATGACGTTATAATGAGAGGGTGATCATGATGAGAAGATGATGATAATGATGCTGATTAGAGGATAATGATGATAAGGAGGAAAGGGTGATGATGATGTAAGGGTGATGATGATGATGAGAGGGTGATGATGATATATAAACGCCTACCACGTGTGTGTGTGTACACGGTGCCTGTATTAACTCAAAGTTATTCAACCAAATAGGAGCGGGTTGTGTTTATAGCGGCGTAATATTAAAGCTGCACAATAATTTATGAATAGCCCCTTGCTCATTCCACCGCTGGATGAAGGTCTCCCCAAGTCTCGCAGGTTATTTGACCATACTTCACCACGCTGGTCTATAAAGTTTTTTTACGTCAATGCCATTAATTATATTATTACTACTACTATAGTATATATGGGCCGGTATCCAACGGTATATAATGTAAAATGTACTATTATGTACAATTTCAAACATCAGACGTTGTAACCTGCATAGGCAAAGCCATAGGCAAAGATCCCCCGTGTAGCCTTTAACTGACTGTTGGGGCAAGTGCTGTTAGCAAGCACGGAGCACGAGGGGTGGGTGGCCAGCATCACCAACAGCCGCCTCTGTCTGCCCACTGCTGATGTTTACATCCCGTAACAAATACGGTACTCATTTAAGGCTGAGTCGACCTAGGGGAGACCAATGGACCAGTTCAGATAATCGTCACCGATCTTGGTCGTGAGCTGGAATCGAACTCTGGTCACCGCCTGGTTTCTTAGCACAGTGCGCTAACCGCTGCACCACCGCTTGCCACAGACAACAAAGACAAAGAACTCCCGTTTTGCCTCAACAGACTGTTGGGGCAAGTGCTGTTGGCGAGTCGCACCTATGAAGGCTGGTACGGCACACGAGGGGGTGGGTGGCCAACACCACGCCCGGCCGTCTTTGTCTCCCCAGTGGCGATGTTTACACATCACACCCAGGTACACACACACAGACACACACACGGACACACACAATGCCCCCCCCCCCCCCGACCCCCTCTCAATTACGGGCGATTCACTCTCCACGGGGGAGCCGTTATACCGCGATCAGAACCCCGGGACCGCATCCCGCCTCCTCTGCAGACAGCAGCAGAGAGAGAGACAAACACGGCTGCGTGCACCACCAACGGTAACCACTGCAGTACAACAAAGACAAAGCCAAAGACAAAGCCCCCCCCCCCATCCCCGTATAGCTTTAACAGACTGTTGGGGCAAGTGCTGTTAGCGAGTAGCACCTATGAAGGCCGACACGGCAACACGGAGTGGGTGGGTGGGCAGAACCACGCACGGCCGCCTTTGTCTCCCCAGTGGTGATGTTAACACACCGCACACCAGGTACTCATCTGAGGCTGAGTCGACCTAGGGGAGGCACGGTACCGGCTCAGATAATCATCACCGGTGTTGACCGAGCTCGTAGCGCGGCGCGTTAACCGCTACACCACCGCTCCCCAACAGTAACACAACACACACAACACACACAACACACAGACACACAACACTCACACACAACACTCACAACACACACTCACACCCCCTCTCACCCAACACACTGCAACCCCACACGAGCTCACAGGGTCCGCGCGTCTTTAAATCAGCTGCGTCTCCGTTTATAAAGAGGACGGCGATTGAGGGATTCAATTTCTATGCAGAAATTTGAGTAAATATCAGCAAGGCTGCTGCAGCCCGTGTTGTGTCTACACCACAGGCAATGGAGAGGGGGGGGGGGAGTGAAGGATGTGGCATGTAATGGGAACAAAAATATTTAATAAAAATGTTAAAAAGATAAGAGTGAGAAATGAGAGAAGGAAAAAGAATGGGAAGGAACGGAGAAACGAGAGCTAATGGGTCAGGACAACTTGGCCCAGGAATCACCTGGGCCAAGATTG
This sequence comes from Petromyzon marinus, assembly GCF_048934315.1. Lineage (NCBI taxonomy): Eukaryota > Metazoa > Chordata > Hyperoartia > Petromyzontiformes > Petromyzontidae > Petromyzon > Petromyzon marinus. The sequence goes on from NC_133704.1 coordinate 8,018,910, forward strand.
GTCTCGGGGATGAGAGGATGATGATGATGAGAAGATGATGATAATGATGCTGATATAGAGGGTAACGGTGATGATGATGATGAGAGGGTGATGATGATGGTGAAGATGATGAGAGGGTGATGATGATGAGAGGGTGATGGTGAAGATGATGAGAGGGTGATGATGATGAGAGTGTGATGGTGAAGATGATGAGAGGGTGATGATGATGGTGAAGATGATGAGAGGGAAGAGAGGGAGAAGAGCTAAGAAGAATGAAGGGTATGTATTTCTGTGTGTATGTATTTCTGTGTGTATGAATTTCTGTGTGTATGTATTTCTGTGTGTATGTATTTCTGTGTGTATGTATTTCTGTGTATATGTATTTCTGTGTGTATGAATTTCTGTGTGTATGTATTTCTGTGTGTATGTGTTTCTGTGTGTATGTATTTCTGTGTGTAAGTATTTCTGTGTGTATGTGTGTATCTCTGTGCGAGACAGCTGCCTGTCGAGTAGTGCATACAGGACACACACAGGACACACACAGGACACACGCAGGACACACACAGGACACACACAAACAGCACACACAGGACACACACAGGACACACACAGGACACACACAAACAGCACACACACAGGACACACACAGGACACACACAGGACACACACAAACAGCACACACACAGGACACACACAGGACACACACAGGACACACACAAACAGCACACACACAGGACACACACAGGACACACACAGGACACACACACAGGACACACACAGGACACACACAGGACACACACACAGGACACACACAGGACACACACAGGACACACACACACAGGACACACACAAGACACACACAGGACACACACACAGGACACACAGGACACACACAGGACACACACAGGACACACACAGGACACACACACACAGGACACACACAGGACACACACAGGACACACACAGCACACACACAGGACACACACAGGACACACACAGGACACACACAGGACACACACAGGACACACACAGGACACACACAGGACACACAACGTTGTCCCCACGTCCGACCGCATAGCCGCATGTCGAGTGAATTCAACCCGCACTGTAGAGCGAATTTCGGGTCGCAAATAGGTCCCGCAGTATATATATTGCAGATACCGAACCGGCATGGAGCGAGGAAACGGAGGAGAGTAAACCACCACGTGAACTCCAGCCATCACGTGAACTCCAGCCATCACGTGAACTCCAGCCATCACGTGAACTCCAGCCATCACGTGAACCCCAGCCATCACGTGAACCCCAGCCATCACGTGAACTACAGCCATCACGTGAACCCCAGCCATCACGTGAACCCCAGCCATCACGTGAACTCCAGCCATCACGTGAACTCCAGCCATCACGTGAACCCCAGCCATCACGTGAACCCCAGCCATCACGTAAACTCCAGCCATCTCAGCAGCAGAAGGCATTTGGGTTAACCATCGAACAAAGGCGGCGATCACCGCATCCGCGCGCTCTCAGATGCGCTTCTGCGACCGCCTGGAACGCTCTTCCCTTCCGATGTTAGGAGGCCTTTAGAGCTATGGCACTTTGAAATCACCTAGACTGAAAACTCAATTCTTTAGAACTGCTTTTTTGTGTTTTTCATTCGTTGTCTTTCCTCCGCACCTCTGATGAGCGCGGTTGGCTACGTACGGTGCGAAATAAGTTAAACGTGTATAAGGTCCAGTGGCTTGCTAGTGGTGCATAGCTCCAGTGGCTTCCCAATATCGGAAGGAAGAGCGTTCCAGACGGCCGCAAAAAGCGCATATGAAAGTGCCGCTCGATGCGGTGGCCCTTCTTTGTTGGACGGCGAGCCAGAAGCCGCTGCTGCTGCCGCTTCGGGGATGTCCGCGCTGATTATTATTTTTTAATCATTCACGTCGAGAGGAAATTGAAGCGCCGCGGGGACAAACCCCACCACGCCACGCGCGAGCAACGCTCCCGCCCCGTACAGATGGAAACCGATGGCGATGTCGTCGACTTCGCTGTACCGCCTTCTCCTGGCCAGACCAGACGTACGGCACCCTCTTCGACGCCCACGGGGTAGGAAGGTTTCGCAACACATCTGTGTGGTGATCCACAAACCCTCGCCTCTGCTGCTGTTGCTGTTGCTGCTGCCACCACCTCCACATTGATGGATCATTTATAGACGGCCACGGCGCAACAGCGATGCCTCCACAAGCGCCCCGGCTGCTGACGCTGTTGGCCCAATCGTAGGAAATCGAATTTCATTGCGCCAAAACGTTTTTTTTAGCCACCGCTCCCCCTCCTCCCGAAGCTAGCTTGCTATAGTGCAAAGGATAAAGATCCCCCGTATTGCCATAACAGACTGTTGGGGCAAGTGCTGTTAGCGAGCACCTCTAAAAGGCCGGAACGGCACACGAGGGGGTGGGTGGCCAGCACCACGCCCGGCCGCCTTCGTCTCCCCAGTGGCGACGTGTACACATCGCACCGGGTAACTCATTTGAGGCTGAGTCGACCTAGGGGAGGCCCAGGACCGGTTAAAGTAATCGTCACCGGTGTTGGCCGTGAGCGGTAATCAAACTCGGGTCGCCAGGTTCGTAGCGCAGAGCGCTGATCGCTACACTGCCGCTATAGCACACGCACACAATACAGTTAATAAACACTCTCAATAACATCGCGATGTGTGCGAGCGATTCGCATAGCAGCACTTGCAAATATAAAACACCGAAGCGCGTAATCTTCCTGTAATAATAACTGGCTGTAGTTCTATAAATACGAGTGTACAAACCGCGCACTCTGTGCACGCTCGCTTGCAGCACTTGCCCAAAAAGTCTATGAAGGCTATGCGGGGGATCTTTGTCCTTGTGCTGAATTAATCGACATTCAAGCAGAGTGTGTGCTCTGCACTAATCTATGAATGCATTCAAGAGCATGCCACGCACACGCATGCACACATGCGTGCGCTAATGGTATAAATGTGATAGGAGTGTGTCAGCCTCTATATATACACTGCATATATTTACAGCATTGGTAGGGAAGTAATAGCGAAATGTCACAGTATATGAAGCATCTGCACTGATTTACCCACACATGGGTAAACACACGCGCAAGCATTTATACACACACAAACACGCACAAAGACAAAGATCCCCCGTATAGCCTCCACAGACTGTTGGGGCAAGTGCTGTTAGCGAGCAGCACCTAAGAAGCTCGCTACGGCATGCGAGGTGGTAGGGTGGCCAGCGACATGCCAGACCGCGCTTGTCTCACTCGTTTGAGGCTGAGTCGACTTAGGCGAGGCCCAGCACCGGTTCGGATATTCGTCACCGGTGTTGCTAGCCGCAAAGACCTGGGCGTCAAGGAGATGCCCCCCCCCCCGCCCCCCCGGCTCTCCAGGAGAAGGCGGTACAGCAAGTGGACTAAATCACCATCTGTTTCCATCTGTACGGGGGATGGAGCGTGGTGGTGGTGCTGCTGCTGCCACCAACCCCCGGTCACGCAAGGCGCGTGGGGAGAGATTCTCTCCGGTGGTTTTCGTTCCCTCCCCACATAAATAATAATCAACGCAAATCGTCATTGTTAATTGACTGAAAACAAATAAAAACACCTTACAAATAAAAACTGTCTTACAAATACATAAATCACTAAAACAGCCCAGCGTGGCAGCGGCAGGACCCTCCTGACAACGAGCCGTGCAACAACTATAAAACTATATATTTTTTTTATTTTAGCAGCTAAGGCCCACTGAGCTATGTAGCTCTTTCTCAGAAGCGACCTGGCCACAAATGATAGTCCAACGAAATGGCTCACAATGTGGATATTTCTAGCGTGCTGTTGATTATAAATGTGAAGGGGAAAAAACTAGAGGATCCCGGAGAAAAATCCACGGGGAGAGAGAGGGAGACACGCAAACTCCAAATATACAGCAGCAGGCGTCGGGGTCTGGATCGAATCCACGGTCTCCTGCATACCGGCGAGATAGTTAACATCTCCTAGCCACTGTGATGATGAGAGAGAGGGAGAGACACGCAAACTCCAAATATACAGCAGCAGGCGTCGGGGTCTGGATCGAATCCACGACCTCCTGCATACCAGGCGAGATAGTTGACATCTCCTAGCCACTGTGATGATGAGAGAGAGAAAGAGACACGCAAATTCCAAATATACAGCAGGCGTCGGGGTCTGGATCGAACCCACGACCCCCTGCATACCAGGCGAGAGAGTTAACATCTCCTAGCCACCGTAACCCCAAGTGGCTCTCATGAAGCAGTCCCTCTCCGGAACCTCGTTCCGCTGCTCCTCTCTTGAAGCCATCACCTCTTCTCCATCGCCCGCTCTCTTCCCCCTCGTTCCCCTCTCGCCTCTCCACTCATTCCTGCCCCCCCCCCGCCCCGTCACGTGCCCTCCCCCAAGTCCAACTCAGCCCTCTGTCGGGATCACCCGTCACTCGTTTAAAATCAACGTGCCTTTCGATTATTCCGATTGTGTGGCCGCTGTCAATTTCCACGCGATACGCCCATACTTCGTTGAGCTATCATTTGTGACCAGGTCGCTGCTAAAAAAAAAACAGAAGCTAATTGCGCGGCTGGGTTTACCTGTTCAAGTAAAATTAGTTTAGTTTAATTTGTATATTTTAAAGTGATTTCTTTACCTTTACGAAATTGTGCGCTCCTATCCTGCGCTTGTGTTGTTTGTTGTTGTAACGTTCTGGCCCGCCCCGACTGGATGTCTGTGCAAAAGAGCTTTATTGCTCATCTGATTCCTCCAGTATAAATACACATTTCTGACTATGATTAAAAAAATTTCACGCCCCTGCCATCTAAATAATATCTCTGTTTATACCGTTTTTTTTAAATTATTATGCTAAGCGCCTTGATCAAAGTCACTCTATAAATATAAAACGAGATAAACAAAAATATATACCAGCGATGATTACAGTATTATTGTGATAACCTTGGCAATGCAGCACATCGGTCTTTCTATCTGTACGTATGTATCATGTATGTGTATGTATGTATGTTGGATCTCCTTTCGCACCGTACGTAGCCAACCGTGCTAATCGGAGGTGCGGGTCAAACAACAACAACAACAACACCACCAACGCACGACGCATCGAGCCCAGGGGTCGGTGAAACGTGCGGCACTGGAGCGGCGTGCGGCTTTTTATGGACCTCCTTCCGTGACCTTATTTATTTGTGAAGGACCACGCCGTCCCGCAATTGCCACATTGCATTTGGCCGGCCCAGGACCACGCTGCCGCTGGCGGGACGATGTCGCTCGGCTGGCCTGGGAACGCCAGGGAGTTCCCCAGGAAGAGCTAGAGTTGGTGTATAGCAGTGTGTAGTGTAGTGTATAGTATAGTGTATAGTAGTGTATAGTGTAGTGTATAGTAGTGTATAGTAGTGTATAGTGTAGTGTATAGTATAGTGTATAGTTTAGTGTATAGTTTAGTGTATAGTAGTGTATAGTATAGTGTATAGTAGTGTATAGTGTAGTGTATAGTAGTGTATAGTAGTGTATAGTATAGTGTATAGTAGTGTATAGTTTAGTGTAGTGTATAGTGTAGTGTATAGTAAAGTGTATAGTAGTGTATAGTAGTGTATAGTAGTGTATAGTGTAGTGTATAGTTTAGTGTATAGTGTAGTGTATAGCAGTGTATAGTGTAGTGTATAGTAGTGTATAGTTTAGTGTATAGTTTAGTGTATAGTGTAGTGTATAGCAGTGTATAGTAGTGTATAGTAGTGTATAGTGTAGTGTATAGTAGTGTATAGTGTAGTGTATAGTAGTGTATCGTGGTGAATAGTAGTGTAGTGTATAGTAGTGTACAGTGTAGTGTATAGTAGTGTATCGTGGTGAATAGTAGTGTAGTGTATAGTGTAGTGTATAGTAGTGTATAGTGTAGTGTATAGTATCGTGTATAGTAGTGTATCGTGGTGAATAGTAGTGTATAGTGTAGTGTATAGTAGTGTATAGTGTAGTGTATAGTAGTGTATAGTGCAGTGTATAGTAGTGTATAGTGCAGTGTACAGTGTAGCAGTGTATAGTAATGTAGAGCTAGAGTCTGTCGCCAGGGCAAGGGAGGTCTCGACCGCCACGACCCCCGCCAGGACAAGCGGACTGAGAAACGAACGAATTCGAAAAAATAAATTGCCTCTTTATAATTTTTTGGTTGCCCCCCCTCGACCCCTGGGTCTAGGCCCCATCCCGCCACGTAACTCCCCCCCTCCTCCACCTTGCCACGATCAATGGATTGGCGCCCCCCCCCCCTCCCCAAAGTGGTCGAGACTAAGGACGGAACGGCAGCCCCCCAAACAAAACAAACGGGATGTGGGGAACGCGCCCGAGAGGAAGTCCGCTGCGGTGGTGGAGCGACGGGGAGCGATTCGCAGTCGGTGGGGACGGGATGGATGATCGTAAATCGCCAGGTCGTGGTGGGTGGCGACAGCTTGGTGGAGGTTACTTCATCCAGCAGCGGATTGATCATGGCTGACGATGCTGGTGATGGAGCGCATCACCGGTCGCGGAATCTCTCCCGACAGCTCCCTCCGTGGCACCGATTCTAAGCCCCCCCCTCCTCTCCCACCTCCCCCCCCCCCCACTTATACCCCCCCCCCACCCTCTCTCAATCCTCACACGAGCTCCGTGCGTCGAGACTCGTAGCTCCTGGGGGAATTCAATCGATTATTCGTCGATTTAAACAACAACAAAAAGACCCCCCCCCCCAAAAAAAAAACAGTTAAAATAATAGAGCTTCGTGAGACGGGGTGAGATTGTTGTGGTGCGAATTCGCGTGGGTTAACGCGGTTTTTAGGGAGACAAAGGCGGCCGTGCGCGGTGCCAGGCCACCCACCCCCGCCCTTTGCCGTGACGGGCTTTCAAAGAGGGTGCTCGCTAGCGGCACTCGCCCCAACCAGTCCGTTGAAAAGGCTACACGGGGCACCTTTGCCTTTCGGTTGTGGGGATGAGCGGAGCGAGATCGAGCCCGAGACGAAGGAAGATCGCCACAGCGCAGCTCGAGAGCACGATGGGAACAGCTCAGTTCAGCCGAGACGTCACGATCGGGGCAGTCGGCACGCGCGGCACGCACGCACGCACAGCGCGCGACATAGAGACATGGCAGGGCGCGAACGGGATCGAGCCGAAGTGGCAGCACGAACGGCACAAGCGCAACAGTGCAGATGGAGCGGTATGCAGATGGAGACACGTGCCGTATAAATCGACTTGTACGGGGCACGGCGCGCGCTCGATAGATTGTTCTCGATATGACATCGCGCGCGTTCGAACGTCGCGCGCGTTACAACACGCGCGCGACGTTAGGACGCCGAATTCGTCGCACTCGTCACGCCGCAAATTCGAATAGTGTCGTGCCAACGGGGTGATGATGCATCATGGGCAAAGGGGAGCTCACAGACGGCCGTGATGACACAGCGTCTCGGTGTGAATGAACGACTCGCGGCTCGGGAATTGGGGCGTGAATGGTGAAACGATTCCATCCCGTGTGCAGATAAGCGACGAGACACTTGGCTTACTCGCACAACAAACTCGACGTGCAGTACCGTATTCGTCAAGAATGCACAGCTGTTATCCATACGGGTCACTCCCTATTCTCGTACAGGGGAAATTGAGTTTTCAGGTCCATACGGAGTGCAGCCGTTTCAATACGGGCAACAGCAACATTGTCTATTTGTTTGTGTTTCTCCCTTGTGATGGTAGTTTGTAGGATGAACGTTGAGATCTATACGGGGCACGGGGTGACCAATAAGGTCTGAATCGGTCTGTAATGAGGTAAGGGCACTGATAAGGGGTTGACAGCGATGGTGTACACATGACAGTGTGTACAGGAATCATGCTGAGCCAGGAAAGAGCTGGGTCTCCAGACTCCCTTTGGCAGGATGATCCTGCATTTGGGGATGTTTCGCCACCGTCCTCTAGTGAATCACGCTTAAAGGTCCGCACGGACGGTGTGACGTGCACGAGAGTGGCATGGACAATGCTGTGGCCTTTAAAAGACAACACAAATGTATAATTGTCGGCGACCTTTTTTGAGCACTGCAAATCGCACGCACAAACGAAGACGCCAAAGACGCATTTGGCGACGGAAGGAATTGCGTTACAAATTAAAACGGTGGCTGTCGCTGTTACTGCTGTTGCGTTGGGCAGAGGTGCAACATGGATAATGAATTAACGACACACACCCTACCCACTGAGCTAGGAACGCCGGCGACCCGAGCTCGATTCCCGCTCACGGCCAGCACCAGTGACGATTATCTGAAGCGGTCCTGTGCCTCCCCTAGGTCGGCTCAGCCTCAAAATGGGTACCTGGTGCGGTGTGTAAACATCGCCACTGGGTGGGGGGGGGGGACAAAGGCGGCTGGGTGTGGTGTTGGCCACTAGCATGTGCCAGACCGACGGATGCTGTTTTCTTCAAATAAGCCTCAGACGACTGATGAGACCCATACATGTCGAAAGCGTTGCAGAGTTAGGTTGCTTAAAACAAATGGTGCTGGGTAATATTGGCCTGGAAAGCCAATAAATAGGCTGATGCAGGAGGACGTTATGTATATATTATAATTCTTATTATATGTGGAGACATAAATGGTAGTTTTCTCTTATAATATGCGCTTACACACAATGCTCTGCAACGACACGTGGGTTTGTTCTACTCACGTACAGTACACGAAAGACTCAATGATGATAACAAGAATCTTTACCACGTTGATCAATAACAACACTGTGGCCTTGGAAGGAAATACCGTATATATGCATGTGCATGTAACGTTTCGGGCAATGGCCCTCCGATATTAATCTGTTATGAAGAAGGGCCATTGTCTGAAACGTCGCACAGCCCTTCTAGAACATCATATACTGCATAATGTCATATTTAGACCTTCTAGAACATATACTGTATAATGTCGTATTTAGCTAAATCTTCTAGAACATTATATACTGTATAATATCGTATTTAGATCTTCTAGAACACCATATACTGTATAATGTCGTATTTAGATCTTCTAGAACACCATATACTGCCTAATATCGTGTTTAGATCTTCTAGAACACCATATACTGTATAATGTCGTATTTAGATCTTCTAGAACATCATATACTGTATAATGTCGTATTTAGATCTTCTAGAACACCATATACTGTATAATGTCGTATTTAGATCTTCTAGAACACCATATACTGTATAATGTCGTATTTAGACCTTCTAGAACACCATATACTGTATAATGTCGTATTTAGACTTTCTAGAACACTATATACTGTATAATGTCGTATTTAGATCTTCTAGAACACCATACACTGTATAATGTCGTATTTAGATCTTCTAGAACATCATAAACTGTATAATATAGTCTTTAGATCTTCTAGAACACCACACACTGTATAATGTCGTGTTTAGATCTTCTAGAACACCATATACTGTATAATGTCGTATTTAGATCTTCTAGAAAATCATATACTGTATAATGTCGTGTTTAGATCTTCTAGAACACCATATACTGTATAATGTCGTATTTAGATCTTCTAAAACACCACACACTGTAAAATGTCGTATTTAGATCTTCTAGAACACCGTATACTGTATAATGTCGTATTTAGATCTTCTAGAACACTATATACTGTATAATATTGTATTTAGATCTTCTAGAACATCATATACTGTATAATGTCGTATTTAGACCCTTCTAGAACACCATATACTGTATAATGTCGTGTTTAGATCTTCTAAAACACCACACACTGTAAAATGTTGTATTTAGATCTTCTAGAACACCGTATACTGTATAATGTCGTTGTTAGATCTTCTAGAACACCGTATACTGTATAATGTCGTATTTAGATCTTATAGAACATCATATACGTATAATGTGGTGTTTAGATCTTCTAGAACACCATATACTGTATAATGTCGTGTTTGGATCTTCTAGAACATTGCCACGACCGCCTAAAGCGCCAAATGGCCAGGGGCAAGCGGCATTACTGACGTTCCAAACGTTTGTCTACGCGTTTTTGTGTCCACGCGTGTCTTGATACCCATGTGTGTATCTGTCTAGGGGCCGTCCATAAATGACGTCACGCACCTGGGGGGGGGGGTCAGACATTTGTGACGATGTGTGACGAGGGGGGGGGGGGTGTTTGAGAAATGTGACGTCACGTCAAAATGCGCAACTTTAAATAAATATAGACAACACGTTCTACTTAATTAAATAGACTTTTTTAAATAAATGTTTTCTCCTGCAACATCAGAGTGCAGCGGCACATTAAATACGCACTACAATGACAATAGTTTAAAGAGATTTGAAGCATGTTATATATTTTTGGTGGGGGTGGGCAGAGCTTTGTGACGTCATATTTGAGGGCGGGTCTGACTTTTTGTGACGCCGTGTGACTCGGGGGGCGGGGGGGGAAAAAATCGTCCAAAATCGCGTGACGTCATTTATGGACGACCCCTTATGCGTGTGTGCATCCACGCGCGTGCGTGTGTCCATGCGTGTGTGTCCACGCTGTGTATTTGTCGCAATACCGGTGGTGTTATAGGATGAGTGTGATGTCATAATGAGGGTGACGTTATAATTGGTGTCATGTTATGAGCGTGATGTCATAATGAATGTGATGTTGTAGTGTGATGTAATAATGAGTGCTATGTTATAATGGGACTGCCGTTACAATGTGTGCGATGTTATACGGGTGACGCAATGAGTGTCATGTTATAAATGAGTGTAACGTTAAAGTGAGCGGTGTGGAATTAAACATCGCCACTTGGGAGACAAAGGCGGCCGGGCCCTTCATAGGCGCTGGCTAACGGCACTTGTCCCAACAGTCTGTCAAGGCTATACGGGAGGAGGGGAATCTTTGTTTTTGTGTGTACGTCACCACCAACATCGGGATCCGCGATTCACGTCTTGACGGAAATTACCGGAATGTGTCACGTGCGTGACCTTGGTGGATTCTGACCCCCCCCCTCCCTCTCGCTCCCCCCCAACCCCCTCTCGCCCCCCCCTCTCGCTCCCCCCTACCCCCCCCCTCTAGCCCCCCCACCCTCTCGCCCCCCACCCTCCCTCTCGCTCGCAAAACTAAACAAAATATTTTTTGACACATCCCATCAGCGGCGCATCGCCCCAACGACACTTGAGTTCAAAACACAAATCCATATTATCATAGTATGTTTTTTTGTTTGCATTTTGACTGCAGGTATTGTGGTTAATGCAAACATGGATACTCGTTAAAAGGTTTCAGTTTTGTTGCCAGAAAAAAAGGGGGAAAACCTTATTATTATTCCATCTGCGCCTGTTTATTATTCAGACGCGCGATTTCGAGACGAGCGGCAGGGAAATTCAAACGGAGGAGCCGAGCGGCGTCTGAGTAACTTGTGCCCGGCAGCGCAAGTGCGCACCTTATCAGTACCTTGTTACGGACTAATTCAGACATTCTTGGCCACCCCGTGCCCCTTATAAATCCCAACGTTCATCCCTACAAAGTCCCCATCAACAAGGAGACGAACACCAACAACAAAAAAAGAGACGGCAAACATTTTGATTTGTGTGTGTGTGCCCGCATTGAAACGGCTGTACGCCGTACGGACCTGAAACATTACATTTCCCTGGACAAGAAGAATACGAGCTAAAGCGTGTGGGTTGACACGGTATGGGGCAACGCTGCTAGAGCGGGTTTGTTGCGGTTGGCGATAGTCCGATAGTGACGTTAGTTATATAGCGGGGGTAATAGTCCTGACAATAGCGGTAGCAATGGTGCCTCTAAGTGGTTGCGATGATCCCGGTGGTGGTGGTGGTGGTTGTTGTTGGTGGTACCGGTGTAAGAAGTGCCGGTCGTAGTTGTTGTGATTGTGGTTGGTGCTCGGAGCGCGAAGTTATCAATCACTCGTCATCTTCGGCCGTGCCGGTTCCCACCGCTATGTTCCACTTGCCTCCATTTTAAACGAATCGACTCGTGTGTGTGTACTAGCTGTGTGTGTGTGTACTAGCTGTGTGTGTGTGTACTAGCTGTGTGTGTGTGTACTAGCTGTGTGTGTATGCACTAGCTGTGTGTGTGTACTAGCTGTGTGTGTGTGTACTAGCTGTGTGTACTAGCTGTGTGTGTGTATACTAGCTGTGTGTGTACTAGCCGTGTGTACTAGTTGTGTGTGTACTAGCTGTGTGTGTACTAGCTGTGTGTGTGTGTACCAGCTGTGTGTGTACTAGCCGTGTGTACTAGTTGTGTGTGTACTAGCTGTGTGTGTGTGTACTAGCTGTGTGTGTGTACTAGCTGTGTGTGTGTACTAGCTGTGTGTGTGTACTAGCTGTGTGTGTGTACTAGCTGTGTGTGTGTGTACTAGCTGTGTGTGTGTGTACTGGCTGTGTGTGTGTGTGTACTAGCTGTGTGTGTGTGTACTAGCTGTGTGTACTAGTTGTGTGTGTGTGTGTACTAGTTGTGTGTGTGTGTGTACTAGTTGTGTGTGTGTACTAGCTGTGTGTGTGTGTACTAGCTGTGTGTGTGTGTACTGGCTGTGTGTGTGTATACTAGCTGTGTGTGTACTAGCTGTGTGTGTGTACTAGCTGTGTGTGTACTAGCTGTGTGTGTACTAGCTGTGTGTGTGTGTGTACTAGCTGTGTGTGTACTAGCTGTGTGTGTACTGGCTGTGTGTGTGTGTACTGGCTGTGTGTGTACTAGCTGTGTGTGTGTGTACTAGCTGTGTGTACTAGTTGTGTGTGTGTGTGTACTAGCTGTGTGTGTGTGTACTAGCTGTGTGTGTGTGTACTAGTTGTGTGTGTACTAGCTGTGTGTGTGTGTACTAGCTGTGTGTACTAGCTGTGTGTGTGTACTAGCTGTGTGTGTGTACTAGCTGTGTGTGTGTACTAGCTGTGTGTGTGTACTAGCTGTGTGTGTGTACTAGTTGTGTGTGTACTAGCTGTGTGTGTGTGTACTAGCTGTGTGTGTGTGTACTAGTTGTGTGTGTGTACTAGCTGTGTGTGTGTGTACTAGCTGTGTGTGTGTACTAGCTGTGTGTGTACTAGCTGTGTGTGTGTACTAGCTGTGTGTGTGTGTACTAGCTGTGTGTGTGTACTAGCTGTGTGTGTGTGTACTAGCTGTGTGTGTACTAGCTGTGTGTGTGTACTAGCTGTGTGTGTACTAGCTGTGTGTGTACTAGCTGTGTGTGTACTAGCTGTGTGTGTGTACTAGCTGTGTGTGTGTACTAGCTGTGTGTGTGTGTGTACTAGCTGTGTGTGTGTACTAGCTGTGTGTGTACTAGCTGTGTGTGTACTAGCTGTGTGTGTGTGTGTACTAGCTGTGTGTGTGTGTGTACTAGCTGTGTGTGTGTGTGTACTAGCTGTGTGTGTGTGTGTACTAGGTGTGTGTGTGTGTACTAGCTGTGTGTGTGTACTAGTTGTGTGTGTACTAGCTGTGTGTGTGTATACTAGCTGTGTGTGTGTACTAGCTGTGTGTGTGTACTAGCTGTGTGTGTACTAGCTGTGTGTGTGTACTAGCTGTGTGTGTGTACTAGCTGTGTGTGTGTGTACTAGCTGTGTGTGTGTACTAGCTATGTGTGTACTAGCTGTGTGTGTGTACTAGCTGTGTGTGTGTGCTAGCTGTGTGTGTGTACTAGCTGTGTGTGTACTAGCTGTGTGTGTGTACTAGCTGTGTGTGTGTGTGTACTAGCTGTGTGTGTGTGTGCTAGCTGTGTGTGTGTGTACTAGCTGTGTGTACTATCTGTGTGTGTATACTAGCTGTGTGTGTGTATACTAGCTGTATGTGTGTACTAGCTGTGTGTGTACTAGCTGTCTGTGTGTACTAGCTGTTTGTGTACTAGCTGTGTGTGTGTGTGTACTAGCTGTGTGTGTGTGTACTAGCTGTGTGTGTGCTAGCTGTGTGTGTGTATACTAGCTGTGTGTGTGTATACTAGCTGTGTGTGTACTAGCTGTGTGCACTAGCTGTCTGTGTGTGTGCGCGCTAACGGCACTTGCCCCAACAGTATGTTAAGGCTATACGGGGGATCTTTGTCTTGTGTGGCACTTGCCCCAACCGTCTGTTAGGTCTACACGGGGGACCTTTGCCTTTGTTGCGCGTGGCAGGCGCGCGCGTGTGTGTGTTGGCAGGTGTGTGGCAGCTGTCTGTGTATGGGTATTGTTGCACTAATAAGGGGGAGCGGTGGCGCAGTGATTAGCGCCACTGCGCCACCACCAACCCGAGTTCGATTCCCGTTCACGGCCAACACCAGTGACGATTGTCTGAACCGGTCCTGGGCCTCCCCAGGAATCACAACACACAGCAAACACACGCGTACAAATATGTATACGTGCACTGTCATAGACTGCTCAATCAGATATACACGAAGGAGTACCCTTAGAATACCCACGCATACCCACCAAGTAACAAGGGGGGGAGGAAGGCGGTTAGCAATACTACCTAGATCCGAACAGACGGATTCACGAATCCACAGCGAGGCATTTATTTTCACGCGAAACGATGGTGGAGACGGGCGTAATTAGCACTCTTAATTGGTTTTTAAATAGACTACCGCGATTTAATTGGTTTCGTTGTTGTTGCTGCTTCTGCTGAGAGACCGGCGTTTCGTCGTGGCACGTGTTGTTCATGCAAAGTCAAAGCTTCCCCCGGATAGCCTTTGACAGACTGTTGGGGCAAGTGCTGTTCGCGAGTCGCGGGAGGGCTGCCTGTGTCTCTCCCCTCCCCCTAGGTCCACTCAGCCCTAGTGAGGCTGAGTCGACCTAGAGGGGGAGCAGGCCCCTGTAGGAGCGGTTCAATAATTTTTCGTTTTTGTTCGTGAGCAAAACTCGAACTCGGCTCGTCGGTGTCGTAGCGCAGTGTCGCTAACCACTGCGCCACCGCTCCCCCACAATATGCGCGCGCGCGCACGCACAATCGCGCGCGGCTTTCTTCCCACGATCCGTTTGTAATCAGCATTGGCACCGGTGTTGTTATTGCGATATACTGCACGTGCAGAGGCGCGCTGCGCTTACGAACCCCGCGATCCGAGTTCGAGTCCCGCTCACGGCCACCAACACCAGTGACGAATGTCTGAACCGGTTCTGGGCCCCCCCTAGGTCGACTCAGCCTCACATGCGTGCGGTGTGTATCCACACTGAGGGGGGGGAGACAAAGGCGGCCGGGCGTGGTGCTAGCCACCCACCCACGCGCTCGTGTGCTACTCACTAACGACACTTGCACCCTAACGTCTGTTCAGGCTACACGGGGGAACTTTTATATTGTGACTCGTCCACTATAGCGGCGGATTGATGATGATGAAGCGATGGCCGAGACTAACATCGGAGTGGCACACCATCAATCGCGGCGTAGATGGAGATTTAGCTCGCCGTTGCAGAACGCTTTATGGATTTTTGTATTTGTACCCCTTCCATCGCAGGGTCGCGGAGAGGTGGCTTATACGGCGTTGGGGTTCACTCAGCAGTGGAATGTGCATAGCTTGCCGATGCTGATGATACACATAGACACGCGCGTCCATGATATATTCACATACGCAATGCACACGTAAACAGTATATATACATACGTATTTACTTATATATATAGGCCCTGAGTCTATAGGGATTGAGTCGATCTGTCAAATCAGATCTTGCTGATCCATCGATCTCATTGTCATCGCGGATAGATGTAACCCGCCAGTGTTTACCCACAATTCGCCAGGGCTCTGTGAATAATTATTTGAGGGGGTTGACATCACACAGACGCACATACAGCAATCATACACACACACAAAGACAACGATTCCTCCCCCTTTCCCCGTGTAGCACTTTACAGATTGTCGGGGCAAGTGCTGTTAGCGAGCATCTATTGAAGGGCGGAACGCCACACGAGGGGGTGGTGTGACTAGCAACCACGCCCCGGCCGCCTTTGTCTCCTCAGTGTGTATACGCATTCATGCACATACTGTACCTACATACATGTACCATGTGTGTGTACAGTATACGCATTCAGGCATATACCTACCTGCATGCGCGTACACGTGTGTATGCATTCCTGAATATACCTACATGCATGTGTACACGTGTGTGTGTACACGTGTGTGTGTGTACATGCATGGGGAGCGGTAGTGTAGCGGTTAGCGCGCTGCGCTATGAACCTGGCGACCCGGGTTCGATTCCCGCTCACGGGCAACACCAGTGACGATTATCTGAACCGGTCCCGGGCCTCCCCCTAGGTCGACTCAGCCTCAAATGAGTACCTGGTGCGGTGGATAAAAACATTGCCACTAGGGAGACAAAGGCGGTCGGGCGTGGTGCTGGCCACCCACCCCCTCGTGTATCGTTCCGGCCTTCACAGGTGCTCGCTAACAGCACTTGCCCCTACAGTCTGTTAAGGCTATACGGGGGATCTTTGTCTTGTATAAACGCATGAATTATATACACATACATAACAAGAGTCTACCGTATACCCTTAACAGACTGTTGGGGTGCCAGTACTAGAACCAGTACTAGAACCAGTACTAGAACCACGCCCGGACATCCCTATAGGCGATGTTTACAAAAACACACACATACACACACAAACGCATTCAGACATACACCTGCATTCAGACATACACCTGCATTCAGACATACACCTGTATGTATACGTACGTGCATGCATTACGCGCGTGCGAAAACGTACATAGCACACACACACGTATGTGTTTATATATTGTGTTATAATAATGTTATAATCTGTCTCGAGTTTCCTGGCTGGCTGCTGACTGAATTCCTCAACCACCATCACCACCCCAATAACAACAACTCTGGTGCGAGTGGCTAGCTGGGTAACTGGCTGCACGCGATTTAGTTTTTGTCCGTGTAACAAATGAACATTGAATTGAATAGATATATAGATAACGACACGGGAACTACGGGAGTGATTAATACAGAGGACTGACCCACGGTTCATTTAAATGCGTGCTCTTATTTACATGATTAAGCGAATTATTTCTCCAGAATATATATTTGTGCATAAATTAGCAGATAGTAATCCTGATTTGAAGCTCACGTGACTGCAGGAATCCATTGTCTTTGCTTCTTTCGGTAAGGTTATCACGTAGGTAGAAACATAATAAATCACATAACGTTTCGATCGTAACACAAGCAACCGTCATCAGGTGGGACAACCACAGCAAGAAACAACTGCTGAAGTAGGCGTTGATGACGATTAGCTTGTGTTGCGAAACGTCGTGATTTATTATTATTATTGTTTAGCAGAGAGTGTCCAGGATACAGAGGGGATCGCGAGAAGACCACGAGCATGACGGCACATAATCTGACGACGTTTCGAGGAATGACCCTTCTTATTTTGTGACCGAAACATCACTTCCCTTCTTTTAAGGTCACCGCGTTGTTGTTGTTGTTGTTGTTGACACACGTGTTGTTGGTATTGACACACGTGTTGAGTTTGTTGTTGGTATTGACACACGTGTTGAGTTTGTTGTTATTGACACACGTGTTGAGTTTGTTGTTGTTATTGACACACGTGTTGAGTTTGTTGTTGTTATTGACACACGTGTTGTTGTTATTGACACACGTGTTGAGTTTGTTGTTGTTATTGACACACGTGTTGAGTTTGTTGTTGGTATTGACACACGTGTTGTTGTTATTGACACGTGTTGAGTTTGTTGTTGTTGTTATTGACACACGTGTTGAGTTTGTTGTTGTTATTGACACACGTGTTGTTGTTGGTATAGACAGACGTGTTGAGTTTGTTGTTGGTATTGACACACGTGTTGTTGTTATTGACACACGTGTTGAGTTTGTTGTTGTTATTGACACACGTGTTGAGTTTGTTGTTGTTATTGACACACGTGTTGAGTTTGTTGTTGTTATTGACACACGTGTTGTTGTTATTGACACACGTGTTGAGTTTGTTGTTGTTATTTACACACGTGTTGAGTTTGTTGTTGGTATTGACACACGTGTTGTTGTTATTGATACGTGTTGAGTTTGTTGTTGTTGTTGTTGTTATTGACACACGTGTTGAGTTTGTTGTTGGTATTGACACACGTGTTGAGTTTGTTGTTGTTGTTGGTATTGACACACGTGTTGTTGTTATTGACACACGTGTTGAGTTTGTTGTTGGTATTGACACACGTGTTGAGTTTGTTGTTGTTATTGACACACGTGTAGAGTTTGTTGTTGTTATTGACACATTTGTTGAGTTTGTTGTTATTGACACATTTGTTGAGTTTGTTGTTATTGACACACGTGTTGAGTTTGTTGTTATTGACACACGTGTAGAGTTTGTTGTTGTTATTGACACACGTGTTGAGTTTGTTGTTGGTATTGACACACGTGTTGTTGTTATTGACACACGTGTTGAGTTTGTTGTTGTTATTTGTGCTTTTGCACCCACTGCAAACGCTCAAAATAGCTGCATCAGCAATATAACGTGTGTGTATTATATCAAAGATAAAGACCCCCCCGTATAGCCTTAACATACTTTGGGACAAGTGCTGTGTATACATCGCATTCACGCAAACGCGCAATGCATACGCATATATATATAAAACACACAAAGACAAAGATTCCCCGTGTAGCCTTAACAAACTGTAGGGGAAAGTGCTGTTAGCAAGCACCTATGAAGGCCGGCACGGCAAACGAGGGGGTGGGTGGCCAACACCACGCCCGGCCGCCTTTGTCTCCCTAGTGGCGATGTTTACACATCGCACCAGGTACTCATTTGAGGCTGAGTCGACCTAGGTGAGGTCCAGGACCGGTTCAGATACACACACATACACACAGACACGAATCGGGGGATTTTTTTTTTTTTGCCATTACCGGTAACCCACAAGGAAACAGAAAAAAAACGGTTACCGGTTTAACCCCCCCCCCCCGCTTTTACTGTACATATATAGAAATATCTACAGGGCAATAAAGGGGGGGGTAGCATTTCGTCCCGTCTTAACGGACCGATGGCAGGAGCGGTTGTCAAGTGGCAGTCACGGCTGAGCGACTGTACGCGCGTGTTCCTGATGAATGTCTAACGTGCTCGTCGTTTTGTGATCCGGTGGGGTAAAGCGCAGGACACTCCCATCTCATCCCAACTACTCGCCATACATTAACTCCGGGCGTGGAAATATAATCACGCGCATGTATACAACGCATATATATACACAGTTGTACACCTTGCGTGACATTCATAGATACATATATATGTAAAACATAGCGAGCCCCCAAACGCCCCGCGCTAAGAACCCAGGTACCCGAGTTCGATTCCCGCTCACGACCGATATGCACAGTAGCGAATATCTGAACCGAGCTCCGGACCTCGCTTGGGTAGACTCAGCCTAAAACGAGTACCCCGGTTGGGCTTGGAAGGGGGGGGGGGGAGTGTAAAAGCATCGGCATTGGGGAGACAAAGGCGGCCGGGCGTGGTGCTCACCATCCACCACCCCCTTTCGTGTGCCGTTGCAGCCCGTCATAGTTGTCACTCGCTATCAGCACTTGCCCCAACAGTCTGTTGAGGCTATACGGGGTGGGGGGAGGGTCTTTGTCTTTGTGCGGTGAGTTGTTTTTTGTGATTGTGAGCGCGCGTAAGTCTTCGTTTGTGTGCGCGAGTGCGCGTATTTAAATGTATTTAAGGATATACGGAGGGAGGGGGGTCTATGTCTTTGTGTGTGTATGCGCATATGCATGCGTTATGTGCGCGCGTGTGTGGCTATGGGGAGCGGTGTTGGAGCGGCTAGCGCGCTGCGCTACGAACCTGGCGAACCGGGTTCGATTCCCTGCTCACGGCCAACACCGGTGACGATTATCTGAACCGGTCCTGGGCCTCCCCTAGGTCGACTCAGCCTCAAGTGTGTACCTGGTGCGGTGTGTAAAATCATCGCCACTGGGGAGACAAAGGCGGCCGGGCGTGGTGTTGGCCACTCACTCCCTCGTGTGCCGTGCCGGCCTTCATAGGTGCTCGCTAACAGCACTTGCCCCAACAGTCTGTTAAGGCTACACGGGGGATCTTTGTCTTAGTGGGGTGGGGGGGGGGGGGGAGCGGTAGTGCAGCGGCTAGCGCTGCGATTACCGCTCACGACCACCCACATCGACGATTCTCCGAACCTTGCCCGGGCCTCCCCTAGGTCGACTCCGATGGAAACGAACGCCGACTTTGGTGCCATTTGCTGCACCGCCTTCTCCTGGCGAGCTAAGGGAACGGCACCGCCCCGCCTCTCACAACATCGGTGTGTGATCCACCAACCCTCTCTGCTGCTGAGAGGGTTAGTGCCACCACGCGTGTGTGTGTATTTGTGTGTGTATTTGTACTTCAATGATGAACGGTGCATATTGTTACGTCTGTACAATACCACGTGTGTGTGTGTGTACATATGTGTGTGTGTGGAGAGCCGTAGTGTGGCGGTTAGCGCGCTCCAGGGCCAACACCAGTGACGATTATCTGAACCTAGGTCGACTCAGCCTCGAATGAGTACCTGGTGCGACGTTTAAAACGTCGCCACTGGGGAGACGAAGGCGACCAGCCGTGGTGCTGACCACCCACCCCCTCCCCTCGCGTGCCTTGCCTGGCCTTCAATCGGTGGCTCGCTAACAGCACTTGCCCTAACAGCACCGGTGAAAGCTATATATGGGTGATCTTTGTAATAATGTGTTGCGTAAATAACATCACAGCACTTGCAACACCGGAATGTCGCAAATGGGGAAATCCAACGCGAATCAAACGCGCCGCGTTCAACGTCAATCGGATATCTTTGCGGTACTTGGTTGCTTTGTTGTGTCTACATCGAATGAGTACCATATCTAACACACACACAAGGTTGGTCTATATACATATACACATCTTGGCAGTCCCCTAGCAATGATTTAGGCACTGAATATCGAAACCGATCCGGACCTAGGTTCGACCCGATCCAATGCTGCTGACGTTATTCTGTGATACCGCAATTTTTTGTTTGTTATTTTACCAGGCAAGCTCTTTTTTCGGAAGCGATCTGTGATAGCTCAACGAAGTTGCTCATCATCACCGTGTGGAAATGTACAGTAGCCAAATACGGTACTCGAAACGGGCGACGTTGATTCTAAATGTGGAGGGGAAAACCCGGAGGGCCTTGGAGAAAAATTCACGCGACCACGCGGGGAGAGAGAGAGAGAGACACGCAAACTCCAAATACACAGCCAGGCGTCCGGATCGAGATCGATCGAACCCACGACGTCCCGTATACCGGGCGAGGTAGTAAACATCTCGCCACACATTATATACTCGCAGAGAGTAGTGCTGATGGAACGTGTACAAAACAATTACTTTTCACGGATACGGGAAAGCAGAGGGATTGATTCTCCGTCTGCTGAATCTTATTTGTGATTGGTCGATCGCGTACGTTTCCCAGGGCCGTGTCGTACACGGAGGGAGCTCTCCGATGCGATTTCGTGTTTGTACCGCGCGCGTTAAAGGGGAACGGAGCTTCACAGCACGCGGCTGCAAAACGTCGGACGTCATGCTGAACGCACGTGGTAGCCCATCAACGTAAAATCCCACCAAAGTATGCAAACAAAAACACGTGTCTGCAAAATGCGAATGTTCTTATAATTATTTTCGCCCTTCATCTTCCGTTTCCCGTCAATAAAACTTAATATATGTACGGTAATATATTTAGCGACATCATTAAACACTGTACACATTGTGAGTTAAATCTACCGCAATGCTAATTAACGCTGCCTTCTCGTCGACTGTGGAGCGGCGGGTCCAGTGGGGAGAGAGAAGGTGAAGTTCGACCCCTGGCCACGTGGTCCAACGGACATCAGCCATGGCGAGGGGTGACATCTGAACTCATCGTCCATCACCAACGGGCACTGACCGGTGTGGTGAAGTATGGCTCCACAACCTCCCGCATGACCATATGCGGTGTTAAAGGCTTTCATTCGGCCGTGGACTGACAAAGGTGGGTTGGGGGGGGGGGGGTCGTACACTGGGTTATCGTATCACAAACAGATATTGTTTGACGCTTTGAGCAATGACCCTTATTCAGGACAGAGAAGGAAAATTACGAGAATATTTGCCTACGCTGACGTTGATGAGGATAATGATGACAATATCATTATAATTTGATGATAATGCTATTGAAAACGATGTTGATTATGATGATGACATTGATAACGATGTTGGCGATGATAATGACATTGACAACGATGTTGGCGATGATAATGATGACATTGACAACGATGTTGATGATTGAGATGATAATGATGGCATTGATAACGGTGTTGATGATGATTGTGAAGTTGATACAGTTTATCATGATGATGACCATGACATGGATAATGATGGTGACATTGATGATGATGGTGACAATGATGGTGATTGTGATCAATTGTACGTCTTTATACTTAACATTCCACCACTGCCCACGCGCCAAATTAACTCTCCTGACTTACGCTTCGTCACATCAAAGGAAATAATTAAAACGAGAATATGTAAATCGTATGCAAATAATATGCAAATTACATGTCCGTACGTTTCGGTCAAACGCCAGATTACCTCCCCCGTCACAATCCAAGCGTGGAGCGGTAGAGGCGTGCATCGCTTGATATCCGAGCAAGCAGTGAATTACATTCCACATTACCATGACGAGCGCCGGTCTGTCCATATAAGCAACACTGTTGTATAGGCGGCGTGTGACAAAAATCACCCGCAATGCACCCGGTCTCGTCACAGAGCTGGAAAAGCTAAGCAGGAGCCTGGAGAGCGATCTCGATGACAGGCGTCATAAGCGGCCGCGAGCTCACCACGTGACTCACCACGTGGCTCACCACGTGGCTCTTCTCTGGCCGTAACGTGGCGAGCCACGCGGTGACGCTGCTTGCACCGCCATCTGCTGTCGCACCGCCGAGTTATTATACTGTACTACGCTCAAACGCATATGGCACCCCCCCCCCCCCGCAATGCACTTAAGGCATTGCTAAGCCAGCGTGGGGTACGAGAGCGTGGCTCGTGGAACGATCACCATGCGGCAACGGCGCTGGGGGGGGGGGGGTGTGGTTCTCATCCAGCAGTGGATTGGCGAGAGCCGCTTGTGCACCGGTAACAACATCGTGTCACGTGCGTCGTCAGGCATTGGCTCAGTTTCCCGCGGGGAGAGTGCAGAAAGCTGTTCCGGCTCAATTAATATTCCTTTAAAATATACATTCATAGGCTCACAGGCACATATAGGGTACCATCATATAGGGTTACTATTATTATGGAGAGGCGTAACCTTGTAACTCTAGTGGTAGTGCCTTACTCCGATAATTCATACTCCAAGCGGTCATCCTCGCAGCGTTCCGGGAAGATATCGAGCGTGAGAAATGAAAATCCATCTCTGGCCGCAAAGAATTTCACGTCGTGGCTGAAACATTCCAGCCACCCCGCCCCCTTCGATTAAAGCTCTCTCATGTGGTGATTTCGAGATGATGTCCGACGGTTCGTCGCAACCACCTTCATCAGGGGAGCTTCTTAAGCGCATGTTTCCTTGCTACGAACACGTGGACACAGTTTGGTTCTATTCGGAAAAGTCACGTAGGTAAAAAAATAAAACAACAAAAATATGTTTTTACCTACGTCACTTTACCGAATAGAACCAAAGAGTATGGATCCTGGCAGTCACGAAAGCTTCAAATCTAGAACGTGGACACAGCCCCGGTTTAACCCCGCACCACCATCGCCACTTGCGGAGAGCGCCATGCATCATCAACCGAATTCAAATGCAAGCGGCGGGCAGAATGCGCCCGCCCATCTTATTGGTGGTGACAGCGGCGGAGATATCACTCCAACCCCCCCCCCCACAATATTGTATGTATGTAGAAATTATTTCGTAACGTACGTAGCCAACCGTGCTAATCGGAGGTGCGGGTGGGGAAGGACAGCGAACGAAACGCAACACCGCGTGGTGTATTGAACAATGAAGTCGTCGCCGAGACTGGATGAGCGACTCGACGATTTAAGGAGGTCTCATGGATTCACGCCACGGATCTTGAAGTTTTTTTTTTGTAACACAGCGTAAACACCACCAAACTCCCCCTCCCCCCCCCTCCTCCCCACAAATGTGTTCGTGTGTGTGCTTGCTAAGGCGTGTGTGGGGTGAGCGGTGGCGCAGCGCTTAGCGCGCTGCGTTACGTTTACCCGGCGACCCGAGTTCCATTTCCCGGCTCGCTCACGGCCATCAACGGCAGTGACGAGCGCTTGAAACAGGGGTCCTGGGCATCCCACTAGGTCGACTCGGCCTCAAATGAGTACCTGGTGCGGTGTTGCGCAAACCTCGTCCACTGGGGAGATAAAGGCGGCCGGGCGCGGTAGTGTCCTTAATAGACGGGGCTCGCTAACAAGCACTTGCCCCTCCCCCCCCAAACAAAAGCCAGCCAATGCTGGCACCATCAGAGGAATCTTCCGCCTTTAAATATCCGCGGGGGTTCCGCGACAAACAAAAAAAAACAAATCCGAACGGCCACCGACGTAGAGAGCACGACCGAACGGATACAGGGGAGAGACGGAGTCGGTCGCTGAAGCATCTCCCAACCTGTGGGTTCGCAGAGCTCCCGGCGGAAGTTGTTGGTAGCGCCAACTCCGGAGTTGATTCCCCCCGTTCCACTTCCCTGCCCGCGGCGAATGACAAAATTCTGCTCTGGGCAGCAGAACGAAAGACGCCGCTTATTACACGCACGCGCGCGCGCTCACACTGTCACACACATATATAGTGTGATATATGTAGTGTATATATGTGTGTGTGTGTTAATACAATACAATTCGTGTTGTTATTATTGTCGGACACGGATTACGAACGAACGGACGGACAGAGGGTATGGATCGACAGACGTTACCGAGCTAACGAACGGACAGACGGACAGAATTACTGCTGCCCGAATTGCACGAAATCGCGAACGAATTCACGGACGAACGAACGAACCTGTGTGTGTATGTGTATGCGTGTGTGTGTGTGTATGCGTGTGTGTGTATGCGTGTGTGTGTGTATGCGTGTGTGTGTGTGTGTATGCGTGCGTGTGTATGCACACGTGTGTATGCGCGTGTGTGCATGCGTGTGTGTAAGCGTGTGTGTATGTATGCGTGTGTGTATGCGTGTGTGTGTATATGCGTGCGTGTGTATGCACACGTGTGTATGCGCGTGTGTGCATGCGTGTGTGTATGCGTGTGTGTGTGTATATGCGTGCGTGTGTATGCACACGCGTGTATGCGCGTGTGTGCATGCGTGTGTGTAAGCGTGTGTGTGTATGCGTGTGTGTAAGCGTGTGTGTGTATGTGTGTGTATGCGTGTGTGTGTATGCGTGTGTGTATGCGTGTGTGTAAGCGTGTGTGTGTGTGGTTCTAGCCACCCACCCCGTCGTGCGCCGTGCCCGCGTTAGCCGGTGCTCGCTTACAGCACTTTCCCCAACAGTCTGTTACGGCCTATACGGGGGATCTTTGTCTTCGCGTGTGCGTCTGCGCATAGCGTGCGTGTACGCATGAGGTGCGTGCGTGCATGCGTGTGTATGTATGTCAGCGTGTGTATCTGTATGCGTGTGTGTGCGCGTATGTATGCGTGTGTATGTATTTGTGTGCGTGTGTGCGTGCGCTCGATTAGAAGTATTGATGAGCGCGTTTTGCCACGCACGATGCGAACGAAGTTCTACACGCAAGTGAATACAAGTTAGGCCCTCTGCCGAGACCAATCGCCGCACGCGTTGGGCCGAGGGTGAGAAAACGCGAATCTCGCTTTGAGGCCGCGTATCGCGATTCACTCGCGCTCCCTGTGTGTGTGCTCCTTGTCGGCTCGCTGCTTTCTTACCCTGTATTTATGTATACGCTTCATCATCATATGTATGTGTGTGTGCGATGTCGCGCCTAGCACATTAGTAGCCGGTGCGGTGTGTACAAAAAATATCAGCACGAGGGGAGAGTCTCGTACGCCGTGCAGGCCTCCATCGGTGATACTCGCCGACAGTTCTTGCCCCAGCAGTCTGTGTCTAAAGGCCGTGACGAAAGGGGATCTTTGTCTCATGGACGTAACCCGCGTACGCATAAGAACGCGTGGATCGGAGACGTTTTGCGTACGCGCGCGCGGTGCGTATAACAACGACGAACACAGCGCATCGCGGTGCGTACAACAATAGCAGCGCATCGCTATGCGCGCGATGTGCCCGCGGGTTACCGCAGATATGCAAGGGGCCGTGTTACCGCTGTCGTGATGCGTACACGTGCCACTCCGTGTTATCGCTGTCGTGATGCGTACACGTGCCACTCCGTGTTACCGCTGTGGTGATGCGTACACGTGTCACTCCGTGTTACCGCTGTCGTGATGCGTACACGTGCCACTCCGTGTTACCGCTGTCGTGATGCGTACACGTGCCACTCCGTGTTACCGCTGTGGTGATGCGTACACGTGCCACTCCGTGTTATCGCTGTGGTGATGCGTACACGTGCCACTCCCTATTACCGCTTTTGTGATGCCGACACGTGCCACTCTGTGTTACCGCTGTGATGATGCCTACACGTGCCACTCCGTGTGACGGCTGTTGCGATGCCTACACGTGCCACTCCGTGTGACCGCTGTCGTGATGCGAACACGTGCCACTCCGACGAATGCCTTTGCCCGCGCGGCACAGCTACACATCGTCATCAGAGACGCGGGCGTTACCGTTCGATGTTAAGTACTCGCGCAAATGCGTAGATATAGGTGAATAACCAAGACTAAAATATATACATCATATACTGGTAGCGATAGGGGGTGGTGTGGTGGGGGGGGTCGGGGGGTCGCGGGGAGGTCGACATTATTAAGGAAAGTAGTTCCCTGGGTTAACGTTGCATTCGAGCTCCATCAGTGTCGGAAGGTTTCAGGAATATCGAGGTCGAACGGACACTCCCGTGGGAAACAGACGTAGTAGAGAATCACAAATAATAAGATTCCGCAGACGGACAATACACGCCGCCGCTTTTCACGTATCCGCGAAAGAGAATTCATTTTTTCGTACACATTCCATCAGCCACGCGGCACCATTCTCTGTAATCGTATATCACGGTGGCGTGATGTTAACCACCTCTCCTGGTATACGGGAGGTCGAGGATTCGATCCCGACCCTGACGATGCCTGCTGCTGTATATTTGGAGTTTGCGGTGTCTCTCTCTCGTCGTGATCGCGTGGATTTTTCGCCGGTTCCTATTCCGGTATTTCCCCTCCATATTTAGAATTCAACATCACGGCGTTTCGGCTATTTGGCTGCTATAAATGTCCACGTGAGAAGCCACTTCGTTGAGCTATCGTTTGCGATGGCCAGGTTGCTTCTGAAAAAAAAATCGCTATTATAACTCAGTGGGCCTTACCTGCTAACACAAAAAATAGTTTAGAACAATTAAGCAAGAGGCAAAGTAATAGTTGAATCTTGATAGCCACAAGTCCCGTATCCTGCTGCCATGAAGTACCCGTACCGTGTGTTCGATACACGCATCATACGTACTATTTACATAGCACGTCATGCATTCCTACGTAATATTGCATTACAAGTACACGCACAAATACACACAATAGTGCCTACTAAGGACTATCACAGGTACGTTATATAGTTCGAACCAAAGAGTACGTTATATAGTGTTACATATACGTACATATATAAATAGCACGTACATAAACGACTTATCACGTGTACGTGATGTCCCATTATCGGTATGTGTATACAAACGTAAGTACACACTCAGATGCGTACGTGCCTGTGTTGCGTATCTTTGTGTAGAGTACACCATTGGGGAGACAAAGGCGGCCCGGACGTGGTGCTGGCCACCCACCTTCCTCGTGCTTGTTACTCGCCAATAGCAGCACTTGCCCCAACAGTCGATTGACGCTATTCCGGGGGACCTTTGTCTGTGTGTGTAGGTTCGGGCGCGTCGCTCGGAGTGTTGGTCGCCTTCCCAGAGGGATCGTCTTCGGCTTTGTCTCGCGTAATCGGTTTGCGCGCCCTACAATTACCCTGCGAGTTAAAAAAAAAACACAAAGGCGGCCCGTTTGCCTGTCGCCCGCGGGAATGTCAGACGTTTCGGCTGCAGCGGGATCGCAAACCGAACGCAACCCCACCCCCCTCCCCCCGCCACATAAGACATGTGACGCCGATACATCAACAATCACTCGTACGCAAAATGTAAAGACAACTATTCCCCGTGTAGCTTTCACGGCCTTTCTGTGTCAAGTGCCGTGAGCGAGTAGTCAATGACGTGAGCGAGTCAATTACGACGGCACTGGCTGAGTCGACACCGCATCGCGCCAGGTTCACTCAATTGAGTCGACCTCGGGGAGGCCCAGGACCGGGTTGAGATAAATACAATCGAAGAATCGCCGTTCCCGATGAGCGCCGGATAATGTTGGCCGCGTGCGGAATACGAACTCGCGGAGTCGCCGGGTTCGCGGGGCAGCGCGCTAACCGCTAACCCCACCGCTCCCCATACAAAGACAAAGACACTCTCACACACGCACACTTACATAAAGACAAAGGTCACCCCATGGAGCCATTAACAAACTGTTGGGTAACGTGTGAGCGAGCGCCTATTACGGGTGGCACGGCACGCCAGGGGGTGGCACGGCAGAGGGTGGCACGGCACGGCAGAGGGTGGCACGGCAGAGGGTGGCACGGCACGCCAGGGGGTGGCACGGCACGGCAGAAGACAACTATTCCCCGTGTAGCTTTCACGGCCTTTCTGTGTCAAGTGCCGTGAGCGAGTAGTCAATGACGTGAGCGAGTCAATTACGACGGCACTGGCTGAGTCGACACCGCATCGCGCCAGGTTCACTCAATTGAGTCGACCTCGGGGAGGCCCAGGACCGGGTTGAGATAAATACAATCGAAGAATCGCCGTTCCCGATGAGCGCCGGATAATGTTGGCCGCGTGCGGAATACGAACTCGCGGAGTCGCCGGGTTCGCGGGGCAGCGCGCTAACCGCTAACCCCACCGCTCCCCATACAAAGACAAAGACACTCTCACACACGCACACTTACATAAAGACAAAGGTCACCCCATGGAGCCATTAACAAACTGTTGGGTAACGTGTGAGCGAGCGCCTATTACGGGTGGCACGGCACGCCAGGGGGTGGCACGGCAGAGGGTGGCACGGCACGGCAGAGGGTGGCACGGCAGAGGGTGGCACGGCACGCCAGGGGGTGGCACGGCACGGCAGAGGGTGGCACGGCACGCCAAGGGGTGGCATGGCACGGCAGAGGGTGGCACGCTAAGGGGTGGCACGGCACGGCAGAGGGTGGCACGGCAGAGGGTGGCACGGCCGCCAAGGGGTGGCACGGCACGGCAGAGGGTGGCACGCCAAGGGGTGGCACGGCACGCCAAGGGGTGGCACGGCACGCCAAGGGGTGGCACGCCAAGGGGTGGCACGGCACGGCAGAGGGTGGCACGGCACGCCAGGCGGTGGCACGCCAGAGGGCGGCACGCCAGAGGGTGGCACGGCATGCAGCTCGCCCGACCGGATCGGTCTCCCCATTCAATGCTAAAGCATTCACACGCTGAGTCGACCTAGGGGAGGTCCGCAGTCGGTTCTAATATCCGCCACTGTTGTTGGTCGTGAGCGCCCGTGCGCTAACCACCGCGCCACCGCTCCCCACGGTAACCCTTACACCCGACGCCGCCATACGTACACACACGTGCACGCGAATGTACACACGTACGTACAAATATACACCACAACATATAACAATACACAATAACAACAACAAACAAAGAGAAAGATCCCCCGTATAGCCTGACCAGACTGTTGGGGAAAGTGTTGCTAGCGAGCACCTATGGAGGCCGGCACGGCACACGAGGGGGTGGGTGGCCAGCACCACGCCCGGCCGCCTTTGTCTCCCTAGCGGGCGATGTTTACTACGACGATGTTAACTGTCACACCACGGTAAACTCTGTTAACTGTCACACCACTGTGACCTCTGTTAACTGTCACACCACTGTGACCTCTGTTAACTGTCACACCACTGTGACCTCTGTTAACTGTCACACCACTGTAACCTCTGTTAACTGTCACACCACTGTGACCTCTGTTAACTGTCACACCACTGTGACCTCTGTTAACTGTCACACCACGGTGACCTCTGTTAACTGTCACACCATGGTAACCACTGTTAACTGTCACACCACGGTAACCGCTGTTAACTGTCACACCACTGTGACCGCTGTTAACTGTCACACCACGGTGACCTCTGTTAACTGTCACACCACGGTGACCTCTGTTAACTGTCACGCCACTGTGACCTCTGTTAACTGTCACACCACGGTGACCTCTGTTAACTGTCACACCATGGTGACCTCTGTTAACTGTCACACCACTGTGACCTCTGTTAACTGTCACACCACGGTGACCGCTGTTAACTGTCACACCACGGTGACCGCTGTTAACTGTCACACCACTGTGACCTCTGTTAACTGTCACACCACGGTGACCACTGTTAACTATCACACCATGGTAACCTCTGTTAACTGTCACACCACGGTGACCTCTGTTAACTGTCACACCATGGTAACCTCTGTTAACTGTCACACCACTGTGACCGCTGTTAACTCTCACACTTAATTAACGAAATTAACCTGGCTTCGTCTATGTCCGTACAATACAAGTGAAATTAAATTAACACGTGAATATTAAACCGGTTTGTTTTAAATCAATGTCCGGGTTTCTCTTAATCACATCATCCATCAGTCATCAATCAATCATCGTCATCAGCCATGATCAATCCACTGCTGCATGAGAAAATCAGTGCTTTGTTAATCTGCAAAATATATGCATATATAGTGTACTGTATATTGAAATGACATTTTAAAACCACGTATGTTTACACACATACTTGTTGCTGTCGTAATACGGACTTAAATTTGCAATAAACAAAGTTAGGAAACGAACAACAATTATAATAAAAAAACGATTTCACACGATTTGTGTTTTTCGTTGATACACAACACTGCACATCCCAACACGCAGGGCTAATCATATTTATTGTTGAGCGTCGCTGTGTCACGTGGTAATATGTAAATTGACGTGCAATATTATCGTTGGTAATATTATCGTTGACAATGTTATCTTTGTTAATATCAACAGCAGACGTCTTGGCGGAATGCAAGCGTGGCCATCACGTGGTTCGTGTGCGCTGCGCAGTTCAAATGTGCCACTAATATTTCACACGCGTGCGTGCATACAACTAACATGTGTGGAATAATTACGCGTGTGTAGACGCGCGCACTTACAACCAACACGTGTGCGTCAATGATTTACACACGCGCACACGTGTACACGCAACCAACACGTGTGAATAAATTACACATACATACATACAAACGCACACGTGTGTACGTATGACGCGCGTGAACACGTACGCTCAACAAAGCGGATGGACACACCCGTGAACATATATGTACATAGACATGCTCGGGCGCGCAACATACAGTGTTCATGCGTATGTTTAACAAAAAGACAAAAACTCACCCTCTAGACAAAGATCTAAGGCCCTTCACGACAGACTGTTGGGGCAATCGCTTTTAGCGAGCGCTCGTGAATGTGAATGGAACCCGGCACGGCTACGCGAGCACCCCCCCACACCCCCTCCTTCGTCTCCCTCGTGGCGATGCTCACACACAGCTGGATCCAGGTAAACTAATTTGAGGCTGAGTCGACCTAGGCGATACCCAGGACGAGTTCACATAATCATCGTCGTCGGGCGTCGGCCGTGATCGGGAATGGAACTCACGCACACACGACCATTCACTTATATCAATGTTGCAAATGCTCTTGGTCAATGAATTTACGCCCAACATTAACCCTCCGATGTGTACATATATATGCCACAAGAAGATACAAATCTGAAAATCGCATCTATTCCATGAATATAGCCGACGATGTCGACTGTTCGCTTTCCGTGGAGTGTGACGCTGAAGCCCACAGATAGCGGAACGATTCTCGCTCACCGTGCATCCGCTATGTATATGTGTGTTTGTGTGTATGTATGTATATGTGTGTTTGTGTGTATGTATATGTGTGTGTGCGTATGTAAATGTTAATGTTATAATGCAAGTGCGCGCGCGCGTGTGTGTGTGTTGCTGGTAAACGGTGGGTAGGTGATGTGTGTGTGTGTCGCTGGTAACGGTGGGTAGGTGATGTGTGTGTGTGTCGCTAGTAACGGTGGGTAGGTGATGTGTGTGTGTCGCTGGTAACGGTGGGTAGGTGATGTGTGTGTGTGTCGCTGGTAACGGTGGGTAGGTGATGTGTGTGTGTGTGTGTCGCTGGTAACGGTGGGTAGGTGATGTGTGTGTGTCGCTGGTAACGGTGTGTAGGTGATGTGTGTGTGTGTGTGTCGCTGGTAACGGTGGGTAGGTGATGTGTGTGTACTGTGCGTTGTGGAGAGACCACTGTCGTGCCGGCCTTCATAGTTGCTGCTCACTAACAGCACTCGCCTCAACAGTCTGTGTAAGGCGATACGGGGGGGGGAGGAGGGGGGCTATCTTTGTGTGTCGGGGTTGTAACGTCGCTGCTGTGGCTGGCGCACCGCTCTACCGAGCTAGATGGCTGCGCTCACGACTGGTGCCCTGGGTTCCCTCCCCTTTAACCTCGACACAAAAGTACACCGCGGGGAGACAAAGGCGGCCGTGCGTGGCGTCGATGAAGGCGAACGCCTCGCGGGCACAACGGCACTTTCCCCGCGGCGGTTCCGTTGAGGGCTACACGGGAGATGTTTAAAACATTTTTTCACAGTCCTAGCCGCGCAACCAGAGTCCTTCGAGTAAGTCGCTGCCAGCCAGCCGCAGTGGCGCGAGTTGGCGATGGGGAATCGCTGGGCAGAGGCTCGTGGCGAATTTCGCGCGGGCGCTCGTCAGTGGCAAGCGGCGCGGAGGGGAAAGCGTCGTGACGAGACGGGAGACGGCGGCGACACTGAGTCGACGGGAGATTACGAGACAGGGCTTGTACCAGGACAGCCACCACCACCACGACCTTCATCAGCATCATCATCACCAACATACCCACCAGAAAAATCACCACCACCATCAGCGGCACTTTCATTATCATCATCATTATTCCTGTCAGAACAATCATCATCATCATCATCACCACCGACATACCCACCAGAAAAATCACCACCACCATCATCAGCGGCACTTTCATTATCATCATCATTATTCCTATCAGAACAATCATCATCACCAACATACCCAACAGAAAAATCACCACCACCTTCATCAGCGGCACTCTCATCATCACCATCATCATCATTCCTATCAGAACACTCATCATCATCATCAGTAGCACCAAGAGCCAGACTCATCGCGAGCAGTAGGTGCACATTGATTATAATCGTGATAACCACGCGACCATAATTATTATCACGACCATCACCATCAACCAACTTGATCGTCACTATGATCATCACAATAATAACTACGCTACAACTACTACCTCGATCATCACCACAATAATAACCACCACCACCACACCGATCATCTCCACCACCACAGCCACCTGAATCACCTCTATCACTACCACATTCACCACCTTGATCATCAACAGCTGCCACGAAGTGGCGAATGGCAGCTTGTGCCAGGCCAGGTGAAACTTTGAGACCATCTTCACCACAATAATAACAAACACTACATTCATCACCACCACAATCACCGCATTGATCATCTCCTCCACCACCACCACCTTGATCATCATCACCACCACCACATTGATCATCTCCACCACCATCACCACCACCACCTTGATCATCATCACCACCACCACCTTGATCATCTCCACCATCAATACCACCACCTTGATCATCTCCACCATCAACACCACCACCACCACCTTGATCACCAACCACGGCCACGACCCCGGTACCTGAAAAAGTCGCTCTTGCAGTAGAGTTTCCCGTCGCGGGAGAAGCACTTCTCGCTCAGATGGCATTTGCAGTCGCAGCACTGGACGCACTTCACGTGCCACGGACGGTCTAGGACGTTGAGCAGAAACCGGTCGAGTATGGGTCTCTCACAGCCAGCGCAGTGAACCATTCTGTCCGTACAGCGAGGCCGCGCAGCCCGGCTTGGCCCCGCCAGCAGCAGCAGTAGCAGCGAGCAGCAGCCGACGCGGACGCGACACTTCAAGGAGATGTCTGGTCCGGGTTTCGCGAAGTTCCAGCGGCGGGTTTGTAACCGCGAACAACGGAGCGTCTTGAGAGTGTCTCTTGACGTCGTCGTCTCTCTCTCTCTCTCGCTCGCGCGCGCGCGCGGAGCGACACTCTCTTCTCGCGCTTGTCAAAGTCGCTTCTCCGAACAAACTGGCTCCCCTCTCTCTCTCTCTGGCCTCTTTCGCCTCTTCTCTCTTCGCGCTTTGAGTTTTAGCTAAGCGGCGGCGTGGCACGGTCCGGTGCGATGGTGGTGGTGGTGGTGATGGTGGGGGCGATGGAACGTGGAAACATCGCTCCTTCTCCTCCTTCTCCTCCTCGCCCACTCGCTCGAGTCCCTCGCGACAGGGAGATTGTGGCACGAGATAGAGCGAGCGAGCGAGAGAAAGACGGCACAGAAGCGGCAAGACGGATTCAAGGCCACGTACGCGACGAACCACGCGCGTTGCCCGTGTGTGCACGCGGTGTGTTCACGCGCACGCGCGCCGTGTAACGAGCACGCGCGCGGCGTACGGCTGACGTGGGCCGCGGCCGAAGTCTCTACACGAGCTCCGAGAATAGGACCTCGAAGCGAGAAGGATGTTCGCTCTCTCGTCTCTCTCGTCTCTCTCGTCTCTCTCGGTGTCTTTCGCGCTCTCTCCTCGTCAACGCTCCACGTCTTCGGAGAGACGCGATTATTGAATCTGGTCGCCTCTATAAATGCTCCCCCTTCTGTATTGTGGCGCGTCTCTCTGGCTCTCTCTCTCTGTGTCTCTCTCTCACTTGCTCTCTCTCTCACTCTCTTGCTATCTGGCTCTCCCCAGCTTCTCTCCTCCCCTCTCTCACTCGGCAGTCAGTGTCCCGCGACTGGCACACGCACGTGTATATCTCGCTGTGTGTGCGCGCGCATGGGGGGGGGGGGGGTATGGGTGTGTTAGAGGGGGAGGAGGGGGGAGCACGCAGGGAGGAGGGGTACGTGGAGGGGTTGGGAGTGGTGCGGGGGGTGGGGGAGCAGAGAGGGAGGGAGGGAGAATGAAGGGGGAGGAGGGAGGAGTAGGTAGGGGACAGGGGGGGGTGGGAGATTGGGCGGGAGAGAGGGAGGGAGGGCAGGAGGGAGGGAGGGTGGCAGGGCTGGAAGGGGCGCGGGGTGGGGGTGATGTGGGGGGGGTGAAGGGGTCTCGGGGACGCGGCGTGAAATGCAAAATAGAGCGGGGGGGGGGGGGTGAACGAGGTAGGGAGAGAAACCGGAGAGAGAGAGCGCGAGAGAGAGAGCGAGAGATGGAGGAGCGCTCGGGATTTGATACCACGCCGCCACACTCGTCCGCTCGCAATGTCGCGCTGTGGCTGACTCCATGGAAACGCGATAATTGAACCACCTTCAGTTTAGCATCGCTTCTCTCTCTCTCACTCACTCTCTCTCTGTCTCCCTTTCACGCTCGTCTCACGCTCGACTCACGCTCGTCTCACGCTCTTACGCACCAGCCGTCTGTGCCCCCGCGCCGCTCCCTCTCCCCCCCTCCCACCCCACCAACTCGCCTTGCCTCGCCTCTCAAGTCCGCGGTCCCGTGGTACGGCAGAGGCGGCTGCCGTGAGTCCCAGGGTGTCTCTTTCTCTCCTCCTCATTCGTTCGTTCGTTCATCCATCCGTCAACACGGTTCGCTACGTGCGGTGCGAATGAAATGCAACGTGCATCATCCTTTTCTTCTTTCTGTCGTGGCGGCGTAGCGCAGTGAACGGTAGCGACGTGCTGGTGGTGGTGATGTGGTGGTGGTGACGTGGTGGTGATGT
This sequence comes from Petromyzon marinus, assembly GCF_048934315.1. Lineage (NCBI taxonomy): Eukaryota > Metazoa > Chordata > Hyperoartia > Petromyzontiformes > Petromyzontidae > Petromyzon > Petromyzon marinus. The sequence goes on from NC_133704.1 coordinate 8,054,767, forward strand.
GGTGGTGGTGATGTGGTGGTGGTGATAATGATGGATGTAGCGGTGTGATGGTATTGTGGTGATGGTGGTATTGGTTGTTGTGGTGATGGTGATAGTGGCGATAGTGGTGGTTGTGGTGGCGGCATCTCGTTCCCGCTCCCGATCGTAGCGCGGGTGCGGTTTGTGCATCTGTACGCGTGTGCGGAACGGTGGCGCGGCGGTTAGCACACTGCGCTACAACAACAACAACAACAACAAAAAACCCGGCCAACCCGGGGTCGAGACCCGGCCTTCGATACACGTCCTGTGCCCGACGAGTGATGTTGAACATCAACAGTGGGGAGACAAACGCGGCCACGCCACCAGCCGACCGGTGTGCTCGTTCTGAAGCCCATTCAGCGCGGAGCTCGGGCCAAAAGCACTTGGCGCAACGGTCTGTGGAGCTACACGGGGGACCTTCGCTTAGCGCGCGTGTGTTGGCGTGTGTGTCTGTGTGTGCGTGTGTGTCTGTGTGTGTGCGTGTGTCTGTATGTGTCTGTGTGTCTGTGTGTGTGCGTGTGTCTGTGTGTGCGGTAGTGTAGCGGTTAGCGCGCTGCGCTATGAACCCCGCCTCCCGAGATCGATTCCCGCTCACGGCCAACGCCGGTGACGATTATCTGAACCGTTGTCCTGGGCCTCCCCTAGGTCGACTAAGCCTCAAATTAGTACCTGGTGTGCGGTGTGTAAGACAAAGGCGGCCGGGCGTGGTGTTGACTACCCACCCCCTCGTGTGCCGTGCCGGCCTTTATATGTGCTCGCTAACAGCACTTGCCCCTAGAGTCTGTCACAGGCTATACTGGGGATCTTTGTCTTTGTTTATACAGTACATGTACTGTCAGTATGTATTTATTTGCATGCGCGTATTAGGAGCATTATTCATGTCCCACGTAGATGCGGTGGTGTACGTATCCTGCGGTGGAAATGTCCACGTTCCTATGGCAAGCGCGATGCTAACCCACAACACAAACCGAATGCCGAACCTTGGGTAAGGGTGCTTTGCTCACTTTATCGACCCGAATACGTGGTGATGACAATGGCAGTGAGGATGATGAAGACATCTCAATCATCATCACCATAATCATCATCTTGATAATCATCATGATCATCATTCTCACAATCATCATCATCACAATCATCATCCTCGACGTGGGAAGCAGTGCCTAATTTTTGTAACACCGCACCACAAAGCGCTATGACACGCAAGCGGGGGCCCACGTAAATGATCATCACCTTGTTCGAGCCGGACCGGGATGTGAACCTGTCAAGGCGCCGACAGAAGCCCCTCTAACCACGACGCGTGGCTGTGGGTCATCGGCTGTTAAAAACAAATAAAAAGTCGTGATTTTCTTCGGACGCGCTTTCAACTCAATGTTTGTGTAATTGTGAGCAGCATCTGCGCGGGATTACACGGAGAAGCGGACACCTCCGTTGCGGGGTGCTATAAATACCGCCAACGCGTGTGTGTGTGTGTGTCGCCACGAGGGAGACAAAGACGGCCGGGCGTGGAGTTGGACCACCCACCCCCCCTCGTGTGCCGTCTCTGTCCTATCGTAGGTGCTCGCTATAGCAGCACTTTCCCCAACAGTCTGTTAAGGCTATACGGGGATATTTGTGTGTGGGTACGTGTGTGTGCATGTGTACGTGTGCGTGTGTACGTGTGCGTGTGTACGTGTGTGTGTGTACGTGTGTGTGCAAGTGCGTCTGTGTGCGTGTGGTGGGGAGCGGTGGTGTAGCGGTTTGCGCGCTGCACAACAAAACCCGGCCACCCGAGTTCGATTCCCACTCACGGCCACCAACAGCACTTGCGTAGGCTACACAGGTGAGTATTGTCTGTATGTGTGTGTATGTATGTGTGTATGTATGTGTGTATGTATGCGCAGGGCCTGTAATGTGCGTCAATTTGTATTGTTTTTATTACAACTCGACGCGAGTTTCGGGTACAAAGCGCCGAACGCAGAGCGGAGAGGCAACGAAAGCGTTTTCGCGAGCAGCATCGCGACAGGGTTCCAATGAAGGGAGATAAAACTGGGTTCGCTACCTCACTCAGGTGGGGGTCACATGCCGGTGTGTATGTATGTGTGTGTATGTATGTGGGTGTATGTATGTGTATGTATGTGTGGGGAGTGGTCGTGTAGCGGTTAGCGCGCTGCGCTACGAACCTGGCGACTCGGGTTCGATTCCCGTTCACGGCGAACACCAGTGACGATTATCTGAACCGGTCCCGGGCCTCCCCTAGGTCGACTCAGCCTCAAAATGAGTACGTGGTGCGGCGTGTAGTAAACATGGCCACTGGGGAGACAAAGGCGGCCGGGCATGGTCCTGGTCACCCACCCCCTCGTGCGCTGTGCCGGCCTTCATCGGTGCTCGCTAACAGCACTTGCCCCAACAGTCTGTTAAGGCTATACGGGGGATCTTTGTCTTTGTTTTTTTTGTGTGCGTATGTTTAACTTCTTTCGCACCGTACGAAGCCAACCGCGCTAATCGGAGGTGCGGGGGAAGGCAATAAGCTGTGAAAGTGGTGTGCGCGTGTGTGTATGCGCGTGTGTATGCGTGTGTGTGTATGTGTGTGTGCGTGTGTGTGTCGGTGCTACTCGCTAACAGCACTTGCCCCAACAGTCTGTTCCAGGCTATACGGGAGGTCTTTGTCTTTTGTGTTCATACTTGAGTGGGTCTGCGTGTATATAATCTAAAAATGTCACCGCACGTACGTACGTATGTGTATTTGTGTACAATATTGTTGTGCGTGTGTGTCTTTGTTGTGTATCTGTGCATGCGCGTGACTGCGTGTGCTGTGTCGGCCTTCATAGGCGCTCGTTGAAGAGCACTTGCCCCCAAAGGTTCTTGTCAGGCTACACGGGGGACCTTTGTCTTTGTACAATTTTAACACGTTACTTGCGAGTATGTGCACATGTATTCACTGCGGCGTAAATGTGCACACTGTATGCATGATCAAATCAAGATTGTATGCATGTGTCTGTGTGCAATGTGGGGAGCGGTCGCAGAGTGCTTTAGCTCACTGAGACGGGGACCTGGCCACACGGGTTCGATTCCCGCTCGCGAGCAACACCAGTGGCGAATATCTAAATAGGCCCTGGAATTCCTCTAAATCGACTCAGCCTTAAATGAGTATATGTATATATATATACATATAAAAACAAATCCATCAGGAATGGGGGGAACAAAGGTGATCGGGCACGGCGGTTCAGAGTTACACCTCGCGTGTAATTCAGCAACCTTACTAGGTGCTCGCTAACATCAATGCGCCTGTGTGCGTGTGTGAGCGCGGTATGCACGTTGCATAGGTGGAATGCCTTATAGGGATCAGTGATACGTCACAGACCACATCACCTACGGGGCCGAGTTGCCTCTGCAGGAGAGCGAGCGGCTTGCGTACTGGAAGATAACGCGAGTTCAACTCCTGGTAGGGCGAGGGAGGTGGCTGGATTCTAAGCCCATCATCCCTTCAGGGGTCGATAAAAAAAAAAAACACGCGTACCACTTCGTGGCGAAGTTCAACGTTGATTATGTCCTCTGGACGGACTCGCCGCCCGTCATATGAACGTGGAATGTCCACCACTGATTCAGAGCTCATTGCTCATTTGAGGAGGAGGAGGAAATAATGGTGATGTTTTGACTCGGATCGTTGCCGAGTGCTTTTTACAGACAAACTCACACATTCCCGGATCCCCAGGTTCGATTCCCGGTCAGGGCTAACATCCCTTTACTTTTACTCGGCGATAGCTGTCGATCCACGTGCGTGTCTGTGTGCACGTGTGTGTGTGTGCACACGTGTGTGTGTGCACGTGTGTGTGTGGGTAGCACGTGCGTGTCTGTGTGCACGTGTGTGTGTGTGCACACGTGTGCGTGTGTGCACGTGTGTGTGGGTAGCACGTGCGTGTCTGTGTGCACGTGTGTGTGTGCACGTGTGTGTGTGTGGGTAGCACATGCGTGTCTGTGTGCACGTGTGTGTGTGCACGTGCGTGTGTGTGTGGGTAGCACATGCGTGTCTGTGTGCCCGTGTGTGTGTGTGGACGCGTGTGTGTGGGTAGCATGTGCGTGTCTGTGTGCACGTGTCTGTGTGTGTGCACGTGCGTGTGTGTGTGGGTAACGGTAGTGTAGCGGTTAGCGCGCTGCGCTACGAACCTGGTGACCCGGGTTCGATTCCCGCTCACGGCTAACACCGGTGACGATCATCTGAACCGGTCCTGGGCCTCCCCTAGGTCGACTCGGCCTCAAATGAGTACCTGGTGCGGTGTGTAGACATCGCCACTGGGGAGACAAAGGCGGCCGGGCGTGGTGCTGGCCACCCACCACTCCCTCGCGTGCCGTGCCGGGATTCATAGCCTTCTTTAAATTGGAAAAGAACCGATTCACATATCACTTGCCACGAATGTGAGCCGTTGTCGGGACTCGAACTCAGGTATCCAGGCGTCATGTATTATCTACATATATCTATCAATGGCTGTGTGTACGTACACATATACTCCGTGTTTACCTGTACGGAATGCACTCATGTAATCTGCGCGTTAGTGTGTATACGCACTTACGCGCACGTATTTGCATATGCACGATTATGTGTATGTGCCTATGTGGCCCCAAACAGGTCTGTACGTGTGTTGAACTTATTTCGCACCGTACGTAGCCAACCGTGCTAATCCGTGAAGGCTATATGGGGAGCGGTGGTACGTTGGGGAGCGGTGGTACGTTGCCTGATTTGTAAAACGTCTCCACGAGGAGACGTGGAGACGTCCAAGATACCGATCCCCCGTATCGCCTTGTTTACACACCAGCTACTCATTTGAGGCGGAGTCGATCTAGAGGAAGCCCAGGACGTCACTTGTGTTGGCCGCGAGCGGGAATCGAACTCGGGTGGCCTGGTTCGTAGCACAGCGCGCTAACCCACACACTACCGCTCCCCACACATACACCACGCACACACAGCACACACCCCACACACACCACACACACACACCACACACCATACACATCGGCAGCAACAGCTCCCAACCAGCCCCCGTGTGTGTGCCCACCCCGCGTGCTGCCGTGCTGACGATGCGAGCCGAGTTGGCCGCTGTGAGGTCGGCATTGAGAGCCGCGGAGACACACGGGGGGCTCACCCACACAACCACCAACACAACCACCCACACAACCACCCACACAACCACCAACACAACCACCAACACAACCACCCACACAACCACCCACACAACCACCCACACAACCACCAACACAACCACCCACACAACCACCCACACAACCACCAACACAACCACCCACACAACCACCCACACAACCACCAACACAACCACCCATACACCCAACCGAACACCCTCCCAACCGACCACCTAACCACACACCCAACCACCAATCCAACCAGACATCCACCCACACATCCATCCATCCACACAACCACCCACACACCCACCGAACCAAACATTCAACCACACCAGACACTCACCCCACTCACCCACCGTGTGTCTGGTTGTCTGTCTGCCGGTCTGCGTGTCGCTTCGTCTCTTCCTCCCTCGCTCTCTCTTAACCGGTGTGCGTCTCTCGTTTTGCTCATCGACACAAATACGCTGATCCGTCCTCTCTGCCTCTCCGCGTGTCTAACCGTGGCGGCGGCTGTTTGCCTGTGTCTCTGTCTGTCCGTCCGGTGACTATCGGTCTCTCTCGTCGCATGGGGACATCTCTGCACCGTCTGCCGCTATCTCAATCTAAATGTAAGTATGTCTGTTGAACTTCTTTCGCACCGTATGTAGCCAACCGCGGGGCAGACCTCCGCGCAGGATCTTTTTGTTTAGGTGGGGGGAGGCAACATGTTGGTTTTAGGATTTTTTTCCCAAATATAAGCTAATAGAGGACTTACTTTTGTTGACTTATACACGCAAATGTCAGCGCTCTCTTTTGTCCCCTACTACCAGAACATTATCAACGTTCACACCAGTCCATTCACGCACAATGAATTAGAATGTAAAATGCACAACTTAGTATATATCCTATTATTATTGTGGTGGTGGTGCAGCTGCTGCTGCGTTGTTAATTGTGCACAATTAACAACAACAAACAACTCAACACACTCGTCAATAACAACGGTGCTCGACGTTTCGGGCAATGGCCCTTCTTCACGAATGTAATTAAAAAAAATATCATCTTCGATGTTATGTGTTATTTTTTATATATTTTTTATAGCCACAGTGGTATTGTTTTACTTAATATTACGTTTACACCCATATGGCAATGGTGAATAAATATCAGTAAATATCAGAAGTGTAGACAGCATGACAGCACGTGTGATTGTGTGTATTGGATGCTTCTCTGTATTCATGCTCATTCATTATTGTACTTAATTATGAATCCACTCACACTCCACATATATACCGTTACGCACACACACATATATACACAGATTTTTGCATCCTTACACACCATCAATAATATCCAGACTTATTTACATTCAGGAATTAATGTTTCCTTTCCATTTAAGGTTGAGTCGACCTAGGGGAGGCCCAGAACTGGGGTTCAGATATTATTCGCCGCTAATGTTGACTTTGAGCGGGAATCGAACTCAGGCGGCTGGGTTCGCATGGCATTGCGCTCAGAATGACGCTGCCACTCGTTGACTCGCGCACACGCACGCACACGCACGCACACACACGACACACACACGACACACGCACGACACACACGACACACACACGACACACACACGCCACACACACGCCACACACACGCCACACACACGCACACGCACAAAAAGATCCCCCGTATAGCCTTAACAGACTGTAGGGGCAAGTGCTGTTAGCGAGCACCTATGAAAGCCGGATCGGTACACGAGGGGGTGGGGGCCAGCACCACGCCCGACCGCCTTTGTCTCCCTAGTGGCAATGTTTACACACCGCACCAGGTACTCATTTGAGGCTGAGTCGACCTAGGGGAGGCCCAGGACCGGTTCAGATAATCGTCACTGGTGTTGGCCGTGAGCGGGAATCGAACCCGAGTCGCCAGGTTCATAGCGCAGCGTGGCGCAAACCGCTACACTACCGCTCCCCACACACAAGACAAAGATCCTCCATATAGCCTGCAACAGACTGTAGGGGCAAGTGCTGTTAGCGAGCACCTATGAAGGCCGGAACGGTTCACGAGGGGGTGGGTGACCAGCACCACGCCCGACCGCCTTTGTCTCCCTAGTGGCGATGTTTACACACCGCACCAGGTACTCATTTGAGGCTGAGTCGACCTAGGGGAGGCCCGGGACCGGTTCAGATAATCGTCACTGGTGTTGGCCGTGAGCGGGAATCGAACCCGGGTCGCCAGGTTCATAGCGCAGCGCGATAACCGCTACACTACCGCTCCCCACACACACACACGCACACACACGTACACGCACGCACACGCACGCACACACACGCACACACACACGCACGCACACGCAAACACGTACACGCACGCACGCACGTGCGCGCACAGGCACACACACTCGCTAATGATTATTACCACTGTGTAAGTGTGTATTACACGTTGAATTAAAAAAATTAAAGAAGATCCGTGTAACGACTCCCTCTTGATTTAAGTTTTTTTTTTCCAAGATAAAAATGGGTAATAATGAGATCGGTAGCATTTTATTGTTGTAGCCGCGGTAGAAGTTTGTTTCACTAATTGATTACAATATTGAATTATTTTCTGTAATTCTATTGGTTATCCCGCTCCGAGAGTGACAGCACTTGCGATGGGAAAATAAAAAAAAAATCCGTGAAAATGTAAAATAGCTTGCAACAATAACATTTATATCTCAATCAGCTCAAGCCACACGTAAGCCACGTGACTTCCGTGCTGCCACACCCACTCTAAATCCCGCCCCCTGTGAAAGCAGACGCCGCTCACATGTAGCTCACTAATGCTCGCTCCTTCTCCATCTCTTCCCTCCCTCGTCTCATCATCAGTATCATCGCCCTCTCACCATCATCATCATAACCCTTGCAGCATCACCATCCTCTCATTATCATCATCACGCTCTTATCATCACCCTGTCATCATCACCACCATTCTCTCATCATCATTATCACCCTCTCATAATCATCACCCTCGCATCATCACCACCATCATCTCATTATCATCATCATCACCCTCTTATCATCACCCTTTCTTCATCATCCTTTCATCATCATCACCTTCACATCCTTGAGACATCTTGGCCCGAGTTAGAAAGCGTTGCATCAAGATCTTTAGAGCTACATAGAGATCAGTAGAGTTGCATAGAGATCGATAAAGTTACATAGAAACTCGTAGCTTTTACATATGGACCCATAGAGTTACATAGAGACCCGTATAGTTGCACAGAGATCTATTAGAGCTACACGGGGGATCGTAGAGTGACGCAGAGATCCATAGAGATCCATAGAGACCCATAGACTACGGCCTCAAGACCGTGTTCAGGCGCGGCAGCTGCAGAACATCGCATGGCGCGGCTGGGTGGGTGACTGGGTGAAAAGTAACACAGAGCAAAACACCACGACAGAATATTTACCACGAAACCCACGGCAATACGCACCGCAAAACAACAACGACAACAGCAATAACCCACCGTATTCTTGGTTCTTTTGGTAAAGTCACGTAGAAGGGACGTTACCGAAATAACCAAGAATATGAATCCCTGCAGTCACGAAAGCTTTCAATAAAAAAAATAACCCACCGTGTTTAGATACAAATCAACGCCAAGTGTCAAGTAAGCCCATCGCCGACGTTCATGCAAATACGCCGTGCGTGCAGCCGATGAGACCGCACGGGGCTTTGGCCGCAGCATTCTCAGACCATCGTGGCAGAGGTTGAATTCCGTAGCTTGGCCACCCCCGTCCACAACTCACTCACACGTGGGCTGGGGTGCCGAAACGTGAACTTTTTTTTTCATAATTTAGCGATTGCTTTAAAGCGATGGTCACGTGTCGGCCGAGATCATGACGATTCGGCCAGCGAGCTGCAGCTTTGGTTTCCCCAGACACGGCTCACGTGACTGGGTACTTGCGGGGGACGCGACGAGAGGGGGGGGCATGTGTCACACGAAGATGTTAACTACCTCGCCTGGTACACGTGAGGTCGTGGGTTCGATCCCGACCCTTGACTCTTATATATATTTGGAATTTCCTCTGCTTTTCTCCCCTCCACACTAAGAATCAACGTGCGTTTAGGGTGTTTGGCTGCTGCTATAAATTTGCAAGCGATTATACGCCATGATAAATATTGTTTTGTTCGATCGCGTTATTTATAAATGTGTCGCAACCCTCCACCACCCGACACGGCCAATCAGTAACAATAATGCGTCACGTTAATACAACGCCAATTAGTTACTTCTTCAGCCCATCGGTGTCTTTGAAGAACGAATCCACAACATTTCGAATTTGAGTACGACGTTTCGCTGGTAATTACATCCAGCATCTTCGGGCGATTTGCCAGATCTAACCCAAAAACCTTTATTATGAATAATACTGGTCGCGAAAGCCTACGTGTTAAACTGATAATATGCCACTTCGTCGGGCTATCATTTGTGGCCAGGTCGCTTCTGAAATAAAAATCTAACATAACTCAGCCGTGGGCCTTACCTGGCAAAATAAAATAAAAACTGTTGTAGAATGTTGATGCGGAATGTATGTATGTTGAACTTGTTTCGCACCGTACGTAGCCGATCGGAGGTGCGTGGGGAAGGAATGAGGAGGACACTCCGAACCAGTTCCAGTTCTCAATCTGGAAAGGTCGTCAGGCAATCAGAGGTCATTGGTTTAGATTGCTAGAGATGATTTGGCTGCTATAAATTTCCACGTGATATGCCACTCCATTGAGCTATCATTTTGTGGCCAGGTCACTTCTGAAAAATAAGCTAACAGCTCAGTGGGCTTTACCTGGTTAGATAAAATAAATAGTGTCATCCTATTTTTGATATATTTTTTAAAAAAGTGATTTTCTTTCCTTTCCCATACGTTGGACTCCTATTGTGCGATTGTATTGTTTGTTGTTGTAACGTTCTGACCTACCCCGACTGTGGAAAAATAGCTTTATAGCTCTTGTTTGGTTCTTTCGGTAAAGTCACGTAGAATGAGAATAAAATAATAAATTGATCAAATAAAATAACACAATGATATTCTCACGACGTTTCGGCCACAACACAAGCGGCCTTCATCAGGTGAAGGGACGAGACTGTCTGGAGGACAGCGCTGGAGTGAAAAAGCCACGCTCAGATCGCGACCTTTAAGCTGTGTGAGAAGAAACAAAGCGCCTTGACAAAGGAATTAGCATTGAATTTAGCATTGAAATGGCTGAGTGATTAGCTTGTGACTGGTCACAGAAATGGCTATGTTAAAGTTAAAGCATACACATCCGCAGAGGCACCCCTTGACAAAGGAATAAGCATAGAATTTAGCATTGAAATAGCTGAGTGATTAGCTTGTAACTGGTCGCAGAAATAGCTATGTTAAAGTCAGAGCATACACATTCACAGAGGCACCTAGTGCAAATCAAACAGGATAATTTAGCATTGAAATAACTAGGCGAATTTAGCATTGAAATAATTGAGTGATTAGCTTGTGTCACTCAGTGACAATCTGAGCGTGGCTTTTTCACTCCAGCGCTGTCCTCCAGACAGTCTCGTCCCTTCACCTGATGAAGGCCGCTTGTGTTGTGGCCGAAACGTCGTGAGAATATTATTGTGCTATTTTATTTTATCAATTTATTATTTTATTCTCATTCTACGTGACTTTACCGAAAGAACCAAAGAAGATGAATCCTTGCAGTCACGAAAGCTTTAAATCGAAATTTAGCTTTATAGCTCATCAGATTCCTCGAGTATAAATATTCCGATTCTGACGAGTGGCTTTTTGTGATCCCTCGTTTAACGTTCCGCGTTGAGCCAAATTTACCAAGCACGTGCAGTGCACGTACAAGCACATGGCCAACGCCAGTGACGATTATTTGAACCGATCCTGGGCCTCCCCTAGGTAGACTCAGCCTCAAATGAGTAACCTGGTGCGTTGTGTAAACATCATCACTGGGGAGACAAAGGCGACCGGGCGTGGTGCTGGCCACCCACCCCCTTGTGTGCCGTCCCGGCCTTCATAGGTGCTTGCTAACAGCACTTGCCCCTGCAGTCTCTTAAGGCTATACGGGGGATCTTTGTCTTTTTCGTGTGTGTGTATATATATATAATACGTCCAAGGAGGAGATGGAGCGATGAATTAATCTCGTGTGCAAGTGGATTTGGTGGATTGCGAGGAATGGCCCGAGGCTTTGGCGGGGGGTGGTGGGGGAGAGGGAAGCGAGGCCTTCATCTAGCAGTGGATCGAGCTTACCTGATGCCGATGACGACGGCGTCTCGATGTCTCAATGCGATATCGACAGCGCGCATGAGGCAGCACACCTTAATCCCTTACATCCACCAGCCCCCCTCACCCCCCTCCCGTCACCCCCCCCCCTCTCCCTACGCCTCCACGTGCACGCACGCATCTGTGCGAGGCTGGAGTGGGGGGGGGGGGCTGGTGGGGGGGGGGCTATAAATAAGACGCGGGCGAGCGAGCGAGAGCGCAGCTGTAAGATGCCCGAGTTCATTAAAATGTAAATTCCCTGCTCCCCCCCCCCTTCACTTCCCCTCCGCCCCCCAAGCCCCGCCCCCCACTCTACCCCCGCCCCCTCCAATAAAAACAAACCTCGACCCCCCCCCCGCCCCCCCTCTATCCTACTCAGTGTCCCCCACCACTCCGCCCTCCCCCCCCCGTTTCCATCCACCCCCTCCTTATAAACCCACCCCTTATTCCAGCTCCCACCTCTTCCTCCACCTCCCTGCAGCCACCTCCTCCATCTACCGCGCTCCACACATCCTCCTGCTCCCATCGCCACCATCTCCATTCCCCTTCAATCAACAATCATACAGCCGCCCCCCCCCCCCCCTCATAACAACGAGTCAATAAGTGCCCCCCACTGTCAATGTCTCGTACAGTCTTCACACTTTACTCTCACACCATTTGTACCCCCCCCCTGGCTCCCCCACCTCCTCTGCCCCCCCCCCCCCATCACCGGGAGATGTGTTACTATATTTATCCGCACAAACACCGACGACGAAGGCAATACGCGAGGACGCGTAACAAACTTCGTGCGCGTCATTCAAAGCCATTCTCCCGCCTCGCATCTGTTGTAGAATTGTAGAGGTTGTTTTTTTTTTCTCGTCGGATCGTCGTTCTTCTGCTACTGCTGCTTGCTCATCTGTTCATTCTGCCCTGTTCCGATCTGTTCATTCTCGGGAGTGATAGGTGGCGCAACGGTTGGCGCGCTGCGCTCTGAACCCGCATGAACATCCCGACGTGATTCCTGGACTGAAATAGCCATGCGAGTTCGATAGCTGGCCACGAGTTCGATAGCTGGCCACGAGTTCGATTCCTGGCCACGAGTTCGATTCCTGGCCACGAGTTCGAGCCCTGGACTGCAATAGCCATCCCAGGTCGATTGCTGGCCACGAGTTCGCTTCCTAGCCACGAGTTCGAACCCAGGTTAGATTCCTTGACCACGGCGAGTATCAGTGGCGAGTGGTTTACTGAACATGTCCCTGGACAACTCTCCAAACATGTCATCAACCAGGTCCCGTGCTGACCAGCAGCGTTGTGAAGTATGGTCAAACAACTACCACGTAGTTTTTTGGGGCACCCACAGAGTTTAAGGAGTTCCTCCACCTCCTCCCCTCATCCAGACCCCCCAATCAATATTGCCAAACGAGGGAGTGCTTCCTTAATAATCCTAAGAATATTGGTTGCATTGGTGAAGTAAAAAAAAGTTAAAATATATATGAAGATTCCCGGTGTATCTTGAACAGACTGCTGCGGCAAGTGCTGTCAGCGAGTAGCACCTATTAGACTAATCAAAAAACGTATTTCTACCGGAGGAATCCGATGAGCTACAAAGCTCTCCCCCCCCCCCCCCCCCCACGCATGTAGGAGGATCAGCTTACGACGGGATGCGATGAGTGGGGCCGGTTCCACGTCCCGGTGCCGCCTTTGTTGAAAATTGCAGACGCTTCGACACCACGGTCCACATCGGCCGGTCGCGGGGTTTTTTTTTGTTTAATGATGGAGCTGAACTCAGGAACTGGCTCCAAGCCACGCGGCTGTCGTCCGAGCGGAGTTCTCTCGCCTTTGGATGCCCTTGCCGTCACAAGGCTCCACCACCGGCCGTGATTTATCTTCTAGGGCAGTGGCTCTTCTTGTTCTTATCAACCTGGGGGTGCACGCTGCACTCCCTGGGGGTGCGAGATGCCCTTTCTAGGGGGATTGCGAGACGTGGACAGATTTTTTTTTTAGAAGGTAAATAAATAATCGAAAACACAAATTAGGCGCGGGGCACGGACGTTGCGACTAAACTTTGTTTCATCAAAGCCCCGTGTATTTATGAACATTATACTTTTTGTTGTTGTTTTACGACTGAGAACCAAAGGGGTGCAGGCTGCAGTACAGGTCAAGAGCCACTGCTCGAGAGGATGCGTCAGTCACTCTGACGACCCGAACCCCACGCAACACATCCGCGAGTTCATGATCTGTTCTCGCGCTCGGCGTGACTGAGAAACGCGAGCCCGTCACTTAGCCGGCTGGCGAAGGTCGTGGTGGTGGCGGTGGTGGCGGTGGTGGCGGTGGTGGCGGTGGTGGCGGTGGTGGTGGCCACGCCGCTGCACGTGGCCGTCTGTCACCCCCCCGCCCAGCACCGCCGAGGCAGCGGCAGCACCTTGGGGCTAGCGCGGGATCATCGCACGCGGGTTAGGACGGAGCGGTCGGGCGCGCAATCGTTCAACGCGGAGACGGAGCGACGGAATCACGTGCAGGCGTTGTACAGGCGTGGTGCAGGCGTTGTTCAGGCGTTGTTCAGGCGTTGTGTAGGCGTTGTGCAGGAGTTGTGCAGTAGTTGTGCAGTAGTTGTGCAGGCGTTGTGTAGGCGTTGTGCAAGAGTTGTGCAGTAGTTGTGCAGGCGTTGTTCAGGTGTTGTGTAGGCGTTGTGCAGGCGTTGTGCAGGCGTTGTTCAGGTATTGTGTAGGCGTTGTGCAGGCGTTGTGCAGGAGTTGTTCACGCGTTGTTCAGGCGTTGTGCAGGCGTTGTTCAGACGTTGTTCAGACGTTGTTCAGGCGTTGTTCAGACGTTGTTCAGGCGTTGTGCAGGAGTTGTGCAGGCGTGTGCAGGAGTTGTGCAGGCGTTGTTCAGGCGTTTTTCAGGCGTTGTGCTGGTGTTGTTCAGGTGTTGTTCAGGTGTTCTTCAGGTGTTGTTCAGGCGTTGTTCAGGCGTTGTTCAGGTGTTGTTCAGGCATTGTTCAGGTGTTGTTCAGGCGTCGTTCAGGCGTTGTTCAGGCGTTGTGCAGGCGTTGTGCAGGCGTTGTTCAGGCGTTGTTCAGGCGTTGTGCTGGTGTTGTTCAGGTGTTGGTCAGGTGTTGTTCAGGTGTTGTTCAGGCATTGTTCAGGCATTGTTCAGGTGTTGTTCAGGCGTTGTTCAGGTGTTGTTCAGGCGTCGTTCAGGCGTTGTTCAGGCGTTGTGCAGGCGTTGTTCAGGCGTTGTTCAGGCGTTGTGCTGGTGTTGTTCAGGTATTGGTCAGGTGTTGTTCAGGTGTTGTTCAGGCGTCGTTCAGGCGTTGTTCAGGCGTTGTGCTGGTGTTGTTCAGGTGTTGGTCAGGTGTTGTTCAGGTGTTGTTCAGGCGTCGTTCAGGCGTTGTTCAGGTGTTCTGCTGGTGTTTTTCAGGCGTTGTGCAGACGCCGCCGTGTGGATTGCTGCGTCGCAGGATCGCGAGAGAGGCTGGCGAGGGATTCGGGAGTGGGGAAGGGGGCGGCCGGGCGGGGGGGGTTCTTCATGTTCACGTAAGTGTGTTGAACTTCTTTCGCACCGTACGTAGCCAACCGTGCTAATCGGAGGTGTCCTCCCACGTCCCGATGGATGCGTCTGCGCTCTCGTGTCCCCCACCTCCTTGTCTCCCGGTGTCCCCGTGTCCCCACGTTCCCTTGTCCCGTGTGTCCCCCCCCCACGTCCCTGTGGTGTTCCCGTCTCCCCACTTGCCCGAGCTTTCTCGTGGTCGCCACGTCCCCTGTACCCCTTTCCCAAAACCCGCCCCCATCGTCCTCCCCTCTTAATCCCCCCCCCCCCCCCCCCACTGCTCCTCGTGTCCCCGCCGGGCGCACAGCTTCGCTCTTTGGGGACAAATCAAAACGGATACCGGAGCGCGAGATGGAGACATCGATTAGGCCCGGCCGATTATGCAGCGGGGATTGTAAATCACTCCGTCTCCGTGATTACCACACTCACTCCTCCTCCTCCCTCCTCTTCCTCATCACCACCGCCTCCCATCATCAGCGCCGCCTCGCAGCAGATGCCGCGTTTCGACGGTCAATGGAGACCAGACCCGAGCCGTGCTGCGATGCCGCGTTTCCACGGTCAATGGAGACCAGACCCGAGCCGTGCTGCGTCGTCCTATGGACGGCCCCGGCACATCGAAGAATCGCCGCGGGGGCTGACGGGAAAGTCCTCGTCCCCCCCAACATTGGATGAGCGCGTGGTGGTGGTCGCAGCTACGGAGAGGGGCGACTGTTTTGTTACAATTTATTAGCACGGTTTGCTACGTACGGTGCGAAAGAAGTTCGACGTACACGCGTGCGTATTGGGTTGCGCAGTAAGTCCTCGTTTAACGCGGTGGATGCGTTCCTGACAATTGCCGCGTTGAGCGAAAGACTCGTTCAGCGACAATTGTTTCCCCTATAAATAATGCAACGATAGCGTTTGGCGGGATATGGTGCACGCACACGCACAGTGAGATGGCGGGACAAAATAACTGAGGGTACGCTGCTGCCTTCCTGTATCATTCCGCGTACCATATCACTGTACTGTTCAGCTCAAGAAAGTAGTTCGTCGTCGACCACTCAGAAACCGCGTTATAACAGAGGGCACGTTCCGCGTTATGGCGGTGGCGCGCGTTCCGCCTTGCGAGTGTTCTCGAATGGAAGGGCCGCGTTGTAGGTGCAAACGCGTTGTGGTGTGAACACCACGCGTTAAGCGAGGACTTACCGTATCCGGGAAATGGATAGCAGCCAAATACTCTAAAACCATGTTGATTCTAAATGTGGAGGGAAAAACCGGAGGACCCGGAGAAAATAATCCACACTACCACGGGGAGTGGATTGACCACGATTGCTGATGATGATGTGGGATGCTACAAACTATGAAACTATGAACTTTTATTTTTATTTCAGCAGGTAAAAAGGCTCTTACCTGGTAAAATAATATGGCTCTTTTATCAGAAGCGACCTGGCCACAAATTATAGCTCAGCGAGGTGGCTTCTCATCATCATCATCGTGTGGAAATGTATAGCAGCCAAAAACTCTAAACGCGTGATGTTAATTCTAAACGTGGAGGGGAAAACCGGAGGACCCGGAGAAAAATCCACGCGACCACGGGGAGAGAGGGAGAACAAGCAAACTCCAAATATACAGCAGCAGACATCAAGGGGTCGGGATCGAACCCACGCGCCTCCTGCATACGAGGCGACGGAGCTAACAATCTCGCGTCAAGCGCTGACCGCTAGACCACCGCACCAACGTAAACACAGACACACACGTGAACACACACGTGAACACACATACGCACACACACGTGAACACACACGCACGTAATCACACGTACGTGAACACACACACGTAAACATATGCACGTGAACACACACACACAGGTGAACACACATACGTGAACACACACACATTTGAACACACACATGAACACACGTGAACGCACACACGTGAACACACACGTGAGCGCACACACGCGCATACACGTGAACACACACACACACGTGAACACACGTGAACACACGCGCACACACGTGAACACACACACACATACGTCGGAGATAATAAGAGTCACGGCTGGAGTCACAGTTCGAGTCTGGGGTTCGTCTCGCGTGACTGGCGGCGCGGTTACTCAGTAACCACGATCCTTAATGATTCGAAGGAAAATACCACGCACACACACAACATACCTCTTTCACTCGGGCTGAGTGTAGTGGGGGTAGGGGGGGGGGCTGTGAGGTGAGAGGGGGCACGCAGCTCAGCGTAGTCAGCGGAGCAGAGTTGAAGAATCATTACTGGGGGGGGAGGGCAAGCGAGACGAGACGGAGCGGATCTCCCTCCCACACTCGCCCACTCCCTCGCATTCACTCTCAATCCCACACTCGCACACTCCCGCCGTCTCGAACACAGCGCGCTCTACACGTGGCTGTGTCACGGCGCTGCATTCCCGGGACCTGGCCGACCGACCGCACACAAAATGGAGAGACCATTTCTCTCCCCTCATTGCGGCCGCCCCTCAGTGGAAACAAATGTACAAAGTGTCTCCCGTTAGCCAAACGCTGCGGTGACCTCCAGTGGAGGTTGGCACACTGCACGTTGCCATCGATCGTGTGGTTCAGCCGAATCTCGCCAGGGGTAACAGACTTGGTGCATCTCCTGCGGTGCCAGGGAGGATCTGCTCCACCGGTACTTAACGCTGCCAGCGGCTCAAACCAATGTTCCGCCTTTTGGGGGACATCTTCAGGGAACTGGGGGTACCCTTCTACAAAAGCAGCTTCGTATATGGGGTGGTGCCTTACCTGGCTAACAAGCGCCATGACCTCGCCAACTTCACCTGTGCTCAGGCGAAGTTGGCGGTGTACTGAACGAGAAAAAAGATGCTGCAAGGTGACACTGACGGCTGCTCTGTGCTGCTTCCAGTGTTCAGGGGCCTGCTTAAGGCGCGGCTCAGGCTGGAGCACGCCACGTACCACACACATGTCGGTGATGTGCACGTCTTTTTCGAACGCTGGGGAGCTGGAAAAGCCCCTCTCTGTACCAGCGTGGACGGCACCCCACGTGTTCACCTTCTGAAGCGCTCGTTCGTCACCGTGGCGTGCGCGATGACCACCACCACCACGTGACTTTTATTTCGTGTTGTGCGCGGTGCATTTAGCGCAACAACGCGTGGATTTATAGCGATCATTTTCATTTGTGTTGCTGGTGACTTTGTGTATTTCATATCGGAATCGCCTCCAGCGCTGTTGCTGCTGGCGGCAATACAAGTTGTTTAAAAGTCAAAAGTCTGTCTCACTCCACTCTTTATTTTCTTCCACTCTAAACTGCCTGTGTGTTCAGTATCTCTCTTTCCCGCTGTCTCTCACACTCTCACACTCTCCCACTAGCTGTCTCCCTCTGTCTGCCCCGTCTCTCTCTCTCTCTCTTCCACTCTCCCGCTGTTTCTCACTCTCGCCCCTATCGCATTCTCCCACTTTACTATTCTCTGTCTCTCTCTCTCCCCCTTGCATGTCTCTCTCTCTCTCCTCTGCCTCTCTCTCTCCGTGTCTGTCTCTCTCAACCTGCCTCTCTCCCTCCTCTGTTTCTCTCTCCCCCCTCCCCGCCTCTCTTTGTCTCCCCTGTCTGTCTCTCTCTCGCTTTCTCACAATATAACGTTTTGCCGCGCTCTCTTCCCCCCAATATACCCCTCTCGGTGGTGGCCGAGCGATCGAGTGTGCACGAGGCGCAGTTGCACCTGGACCAGGGCCCGTGCCATCCCCGCTACACTGCCACTGACTCCCACGGGAACCGTGGGTCGGGAACCAAAATGACAAGAGAAGGGTTATTTTTTTGTTGACCAAATTCGGTTGAAGAAAAAAAAACAAAAGAAAACAACAACAACCTCCTAAATATTTCAAGAGCCGAAATGCCACGTGACAACGCGACGGTCCTTCGTAGAAAATAAAAATCCGTGGAGAGCCGCGTGCGGTTCCGGAACCTGCAGGTTGGTGACCACCGCGCCCGTTGTCGAAGCTGGGTTCTCGGTCTTTCGCTCACTTAACGTTCTTGCCGGTGATCTTTCAGTGACCTCATCGACACGCGTGTGCACCGTGCACTGTGCTACCGCGGGAGGTCCCGGGTTCCCGTTCAGATGTTCGCCACTGATGATGACGACCCTGGCAAGGGAGTCGAACCCAGCAGCATTGGGGGTTCGTAGTGCGGCGCCGCTAACCACTGCCAACCAGCCACTCCCACCCCCACCACACTGATACTTTTAACAACAACAACAACAACAATCTCAACACATTTTGATTTAAAGCTTTTGTGACTGCAGTAATTCATATTCTTAGCTCTTTATTGTTTCCCTTCAAAGTGACTTTACCGAAAGAGCTAAGAATATAATCTCAACACACTCATCAATAACACCGTGGCCTTAAAAGAAAGCAATGTATATGACCGGCGACGTTTCGGTCAATGGCCCTTCTTCATAGCACATTGGTGGCGAGTGTGTTTAATATATCAACATTATAATAATCATTACTATTAACTGTGCCCGTGCACCGCTGTCAATGCAGCGTAATTTGTTACTCCCCTTTACATTGGGCTTCTGTTGGTGCATGGGGTGGCAAGGGGGGAAGAGATGGGGATGGCAAAGGTGGTTTGGGGGGTGGAAGCGGTAGTGCAGTTGTTAGCGCTGCGCTGCGCTACGAACCTGGCGATCCGGGTTCGATTCCCCGCTCACGACCAACACCACCAGTGACGATTATCTTAACCGGTCTTGGCCGTCCCCTAGGTCGATTCAGCTTCAAATGACTTACCTGGTGCAGTGGTGTGTAAACATCGTCACTGGGGAGACGAAGGTGGCCAGGCGTGGTGTTGGTCACCCACCCCTCGTGTGCCTTGCCGGCCTTCAAGTCTATACGGAGGATCTTTGTCTCTGTCGTGATTCTACCGAAGAGAAGCTGCGTGTCTCAAGTGCAGCAGCTGCACGGGACCTGTCAGAGGGAAGGAAGCGTTGGCGCTGAGGTGCAGGCAACGCCGGATTATCCCAGTAGGAAAAGTAGCTACATATGTAGTAACTGCACATGTAGTAGCTACACATGTAGTAGCTACACATGTAGTAGTAGCTACACATGTAGTAGCTACTACACATGTAGCTACTACACATGTAGTAGTAGCTACACATGTAGTAGCTACTACACTACACATGTAGTAGCTACTACACATGTAGTAGCTATACATGCAGTAGCTACACATGTAGTAGCTACACATGTAGTAGCTACACATGCAGTAGCTACACATGCAGTAGCTACATTGTAGTAGCTACACATGTAGTAGCTACACATGTAGCAGCTACATTGTAGTAGCTACACATGTAGTAGCTACATTGTAGTAGCTACACATGTAGTAGCTACACATGTAGTAGCTACACATGTAGTAGTTACACATGTAGTAGCTACTACATGTGTAGTAGCTACTACATGTGTAGTAGCTACGGGCCCCGCACTTTCAAGGGCCCCGCGCTAAACGCTTTCAAGCTATCAATTCCGGTTCAGTGATTCTGCACTTGCTCTATTACTATAGTACTATACCGGCTTCGACTTTTATGAACGACTGGGTGTTTAAGGTTAGCAATTTGTCGTATTATCTCTTTGTATAGCAAATAAAAAAATACAATTACTTTACCATGCAAGTAAAAAAAAATGTCTTTTAATATCTACGTGGTTTTTTTTTAATTTAGGGCCCCTTAATGCCAAATGCTACAGGCCCCGCACAAAGTTTCATCCCTGACTGGGTGCGGGTAGTTTGTGGTGGTGGCGGTGGCGGATTGCATTGGGATGTTTTGGTAATGCGAGGCTACCGGAGGGGTATTGCACCTGCAAGCTCCGCACAGATCGATTCAATCCACAGATTCGAGGGGTGGGGTCAAAGTGGTTGAGGGGGGGGAGTCCGAAGAAGAGTAAGGGGGGGGGGGGTGCTGAGGAAATTCACATTTCGATAACCAATTATCCCGCAGGAGCGGGGCGATCTGCAATAGAAGGGGGGGGGGGGGACCGCGGAGTCGTTGAGAGTCAAATTACGGGCGCGCGATCCCCGTAATTAGCGCTATAACTGCGCTTAATGAATTATTTTACCAATTGCCATCCCGCTAAATGCCGAGGGGAAAAGTTACGGAGGCAGGAGACACGCGCGCACACCCACCACTATCACAACCACCACCACCACAACCACAACCACCACCACAACCACCACAACCACCACCACACACCTTCATCACAACCACCACCACAACCAGCACCACCACAACAACCACCACCACAACAACAACAAGCGAGCTCGTCTGGGGCATCGCTCAACGTAGCTGTTGTTGTTGTTGGCGTCACCCCTATCGCGATAAATCAGGCACAGCCCGGACTATCAGCATCAGAATATTTATGCTGGAGGAATCCGATGATTAATAAAGCTCTTTAACACCGATGCCCAGTAGGGGTGAGTGCAGGACACGGCTCTCTATTGCTATGGGAAGGGTTGGATGGTGGCGGGGGGGGTGGTGGTCCAGACCAGGGGTTAAGCAACCAAAAATAACAAGATACATTTTTTTTCTATAATTCCGTAAAAATTTTTAACCCTCAATATGCCAACCAAGAGCCGCAAATGCACTGTGTTGTTGAACACATGACGGTGAGCCCTTAATAACACAACTGTCGACCACTGTGTGGTGAACACGTGACGGTGAGCCCTTAATAACACAACTGTCGACCACTGTGTTGGTGAACACGTGACGGTGAGCCCTGAATAACACAACTGTCACGTGACGGTGAGCCCCAAATAACACAACTGTCGACCACTGTGTTGGTGAACACGTGACGGTGAGCCCTGAATAACACAACTGTCACGTGACGGTGAGCCCCAAATAACACAACTGTCGACCACTGTGTTGGTGAACACGTGACGGTGAGCCCCTAACAACACAGCTGTCACGTGACGGTGAACTGTCCCGTGACGGTGAGCCCTTAATAACACAACTGTCACGTGACGGTGAGCCCTTAACAACACAACTGTCACGTGACGGTGAGCCCTTAACAACACAGCTGGCACGTGACGGTGAGCCCTTAATAACACAACTGTTACGTGACGGTGAGCCCTTAACAGCACAACTGTCACGTGACGGTGAGCCCTTAACAACACAACTGTCACGTGACGGTGAGCCCTTAATAACACAACTGTCACGTGACGGTGAGCCCTGAATAACACAACTGTCACGTGACGGTGAGCCCTTAACAACACAACTGTCACGTGACGGTGAGCCCTTAATAACACAAATGTCACGTGACGGTGAGCCCTTAATAACACAACTGTCACGTGACGGTGAGCCCTTAATAACACAACTGTCACGTGACGGTGAGCCCTTAATAACACAACTGTCACGTGACGGTGAGCCCTTAACAGCACAACTGTCACGTGACGGTGAGCCCTTAACAACACAACTGTCACGTGACGGTGAGCCCTTAACAACTGTCACGTGACGGTGAGCCCTTAACAGCACAACTGTCACGTGACGGTGAGCCCTTAACAGCACAACTCTCACGTGACGGTGAGCCCTTAACAGCACAACTGTCACGTGACGGTGAGCCCTTAACAGCACAACTGTCACGTGACTGTGAGCCCTTAACAACCGTCACGAAGCGCAGTCCTTAAAGAGCCTAATCGGGATGCGGAACCGCGGGTTTTTCCGACCTCCGGTTCAGACGGTGCCACAGCTAAAGGTCGCTGGCCAGCCGATGCCCCAGCCGGGGGTGGGGTTGGTGAGTGGAGCGCTCCATTCACCGCGCGCGAGTGGAGATGGAGGGGTGAGATGGAGGGGTGGGATGGAGGGGTGAGATGGAGGGGTGGGATGGAGGGGTGGGATGGAGGGGTGGGATGGAGGGGTGGGATGGAGGGTGAGATGGAGGGGTGGGATGGAGGGGTGAGATGCAGGGGTGAGATGGAGGGGTGGGATGGAGGAGTGAGATGCAGGGGTGAGATGCGGGGGTGAGATGGAAGGGTGGGATGGAGGGGTGGGATGGAGCGGGGGGATGGAGGGGTCGGATGGAAGGGTGGGATGGAGGGGTGGGATGGAGGGGTGGGATGGAGGGGTGAGATGGAGGGGTGAGATGGAGGGGTGGGATGGAGGGGTGAGATGGAGGGGTGAGATGGAGGGGTGGGATGGAGGGGTGGGATGGAGGGGTGGGATGGAGGAGTGAGATGGAGGGGTGAGATGGAGGGGTGGGATGGAGGGGTGAGATGGAGGGGTGGGATGGAGGGGTGAGATGGAGGAGTGAGATGGAGGGGTGGGATGGAGGAGTGAGATGGAGGGGTGCGATGGAGGGGTGAGATGGAGGGGTGAGATGCAGAGGTGAGATGGAGGGGTGAGATGATTCCCCACGCGCATCTCCGTGGCCGCGAGTAACGGCGATGACGCTGGTGGAGAGAGCGCGTGGCTGCTGCTGCTGCTGCTGATGACGATGCATGCAGGTGCGTGTTTACAATAAATCGGCAACGTGAAATAATCGTAAAAACAATACGTAATCAATAATAAACTGAAGCATGAACTGTTTCTTTTTTTGCTGAACCACATCAGCTATGTGGCTCTTTTTCAGAAGCGACCTGGCCACAAAGTATAGCCCAACGAGGTGGTTCATCATCGCCGTGTGGAAATATATCGCAGCCAAATACTCCAAACGCGTGGTGACGTCGATTCTCAACGCGGAGGGGAAAACCGGAGGACTCGGAGGAAAAAGTCCACGCGACCACGGGGGGAGAGAGAGAGACACCGCAAAACTCCAAATTTACAGCAGGCGCCAGGGTCGGGATTGAACCCACGCCCTCCTGTATACCAGGCGAGGTAGTTAACTCGCCACAGCCGTCGTAATACAATGAGTGGCCATTCCACGTTCATATGCCCGAGGGGGGTCTATAAACACCTCCCCCCCCCCCCCCAATAACTGTCGGCGACGCTCAGAGCGAACACGAAGCGCGGCTCTCACACGAAGCGACACGTGAACTTTATCCCTGGCAAAGTCAACTCGTGACTCGGGCACCCCAACCCAGCTCCCCCTGCAAGGCCCCCCCACCCCCCATCTCCCCACCCCCTCCCCTCCCTCCCCTCCCCCACACCTGGCTCCCATGCAGCCCCCTGACCTCTCCCCGTCTCGCTGCCCGCCTCACGGCACCCCCACGTCCGCCCTCTGCGTACCCTTGCGGTGGCTGCCAAGTGAGTTGGGAGTGGAGGTTGGGGGGGGGGGTGGAGGAGGGGCGGGGATGGGGGGCGGGTAGAGGGAGGGAGGGGTGGGATAACTAATCCCGGACTTCTCCACCCCCCCTCACCCCCTCCAAAGTTGTCTCCAACTTGTGCCCCGCCCACTGCTCTTGTTGCTGATGTTACTGCGGAGGCGGTTAACGATCTGGGCGTGGCCTTAACGATCGGCGGGCGTGGCCTTAACGATCGGCGGGCGTGGCCTTCGCCAGCTGTAGCCGCGCCAGAACCGCGCCGGGCCGCATGGATTTCCATTGACGGTCGATACGGCCGCAGTCGGTACAGCTGTACGGGCTAAGGAAACTTCCCACTCGGGCGTGGGACCGCGGTCGAAACAAACGATACGGACCGGGGCATTTTGTCCAGCAGCGGTGACGCAGTGAGGTGGGGTTTTTAAAAAATATATATTTTTCTTACTCAAATTTTTGGACTCGGAGCAAACAAAAATAAGTTGTGAGCCTCTTAATTAAATAAAACTTTTTAAATAAATGTTTTCTCCTACAACATCAGCGTGCAGCGCCACATTAAATACGCTCTACAATAACAATAGTTTAAAGCGATTTGAAGCATGTTTTATATTTTTTTTTTTGGGGGGGGGGCAAAGTTTTGTGACGTCATATATGAGGGGGGGGGGTCTGACTTGTGACGCCGTGTGACGAATGGCGGGGGGGGGGGGAAATCGTCCAAAATCGCGTGACGTCATTTATGGAAGGCCCCAAAGTCGCTTCCTTGCGCTCTCCCTCACTCTCTCGCTCTCTGGCTTATCTATGGGGCGAACGTGACGCGTCAACGACGTCACAATGGAGGGAGGAGACGCTTCCGAACGCGTCGAGATCGGTCTGTCGACCTGGTGGTGATGATCCGACGGGAGTGGGCAACTCAAGGGTCAACGTGCAGAAGTGGGGCCACTCTTGCGGCCCACTCACTCATTCACTCACTCACCCACCCACTCACTCACCCACTCACTCATCCACTCATCCACTCACTCACCCACTCACCCACTCACTCACCCACACACTCACTCACCCACCCACTCACTCACCCACTCACTCATCCACTCATCCACTCACTCACCCACTCACCCACTCACTCATCCACTCACTCACCCACCCACTCACTCACCCACTCACTCATCCACTCATCCACTCACTCACCCACTCACCCACTCACTCACTCACCCACACACTCACTCATCCACTCACTCACTCATCCACTCACTCATCCACTCACTCACCCACTCACTCACCCACTCACTCACCCACTTACTCACTCATCCACTCACTCATCCACTCAATCACTCACTTACGCATCCACTCACTCACTCACTCACCCACTCACCCACTCACTCACTCACTCACCCACTCACTCATCCACTCACTCATCCACTCACTCACCCACTCACTCACCCATTCACTCACTTACTCACTCATCCACTCACTCATCCACTCACTCATTCACTCACTCACCCACTCACTCACTCACCCACTCACACACCCACTCACGCACCCACCCACTTACTCACCCACTCATTCACCCACTCACGCACCTACCCACCTACTCACTCACCCAATCACTCACTCACCCACTCACTCACCCATTCACTCATCCACTCACTCACTCACTCACGCACCCACCCACGCACCCACCCACCCACTCACTCACCCACTCACGCACCCACCCACCCACTAACTCACCCACTCACTCACCCATTCACTCATCCACTCACTCACCCACCCACGCACCCACCCACCCACTCACTCACCCACTCACGCACCCACCCACCCACTCACTCACTCACCCACTCATCCACTCACTCACCCAAACACTCACCCACTCACTCACCCACTTACTCACTCATCCACTCACTCACTCACCCACTCACTCATTCACTCATCCACTCACTCACTCACTCACCCACTCACTCACTCACTCACCCACTCACTCACCCACTCACGCACCCACTCACGCACCCACTCACTCACCCACTCACTCACTCACTTACTCACTCACTCACCCACTCACTCATCCACTCACTCACCCACTCACTCACTCATCCACTCACTCACCCACTCACTCATCCACTCACTCACCCACTCACTCACTCACACACTCACTCATCCACTCACTCACCCACTCACTCACTCACTCACCCACTCACTCACCCACTCATCCACTCACTCATCCACTCACTCACTCACTCACCCACTCACTCACCCATTCACTCATCCACTCACTCACCCACTCACTCATCCATTCACTCATCCACTCACTCACCCACTCACCCACTCACGCACCCACCCACTCACTCATCCACTCACTCACTCACTCACCCACTCACTCATCCACTCACTCACTCACTCACCCACTCACCCACCCACACACGCACCCACCCACCCACTCATTCACTCATCCACTCACGCACCCACCCACGCACCCACCCACCCACGCACCTACTCACTCACTCATTCACCCACTCACCCACTCACACACCCACTCACGCACCCACCCACCCACTCACCCACCCACCCACGCACCCACCCACTCACTCACTCACCCACCCACCCACTCACCCACTCACTCACTCACTCACCCACCCACCCACGCACCCACCCACTCACCCACCCACTCACGCACCCACCCACCCACTCACCCACCCACGCACCCACCCACTCACTCACTCACTCACCCACCCACTCACCCATTCACTCACTCACCCACCCACTCAATTACTCACCCACTCACCCACTCACCCACCCACGCACCCACCCACTCACTCACCCACCCACTAACTCATCACCCACTCACTCACCCACCCACTCACTCACTCACCCACTCACTCACCCACCCACTCACTCACTCACCCACCCACCCACTCACTCACTCACTCACACACTCACTCACTCACCCACTCACTCACCCACCCACTCACCCAGTCACTCACACACAAAGACACTCGTTGCCACACTGAACCACATGCTCACACACTTAGTCACTCACCCATTCACTCAACCACTCACTCACTCACCCACCCTCTCACTCACCCACCCACTCACTCACACACAAAGACACCACATGCTCACATACTTAGTCACTCACCCATTCGCACGTTCACTTAACAACAACCGCCATTCGCCACTAAGTGGCGGCGACGTCCCCACGGTGCTTGTGCCAGGCTAGGTGCGCCTTCAGACCGTCACGTGAAGTGTCGAAGGCTCGCTGGCAGGAGGTCACGGGACAGACCCAGGTACCATGGGTTGATTGAGACGGCTGGCAGATACACCACCTGTGTCCCCTACCTCGCCAACCTGCAGCATTTTATGCGCCCGCCCTCCGCTGTTGTTGTTGAAGGGCGACTGCCTCCAACTGCCCAGCAGGGTCCTTCACGAGCCTCCTCCTGCTCCTCCTCCACAGAGGCCGATCCTGACACCGCTGGGTAATCGGACTTCGGCAACTCCACTCAGCTCCGCATCCTCCCATCCATCGCTTCTCGAGCCCCTTGGCCGCGCCCGCACAGACCCCCCCCCCCTGCCCCGTCTATGCGGCCAAGCAGAAGCTGCTTGGGGCATGCTGTGGCTGGCCATGCGGGCACCGCGACCCCGACCACCGCCGGCTCGGAGTTGTTCTGTCCGCTGCTGCTTGCGCACCACTGCCGAAGCAGCAGCAGCAGCAGCAGCGTCACTGCGCCACGTGGTGCTATTGTTTTCCAATGCTGAGGCACGTGCGAGCGTGTGAACGGCCTAATTGGAATGTGAACAGCCGATATAGCCTTTACGTCTAGTCCATCCCCTTGTGAATGATTCCCACTTCGGGTTATCCATTCATCCATTCACTCACTCACTCACTAATTCACACGCGCATCCAAGCGCGTTGAGCCCACTCCTCGAGACTGTGGATGGAATCTATCTGTGCGGAGCTTGCAGCGCCACAGACCTCGCGTGCGTGGTGGGGTTTATTTTGTCTTCCTCCCGATCCTCCGGTTTCCTCGCATTGGCAAAAACATCCAAATGCAATCCACTCAGCACCACCACTAACACCAACCACCGCACCTCAGCGCCAACGCTTCCTTCCTTCTGCCAGGTGCCGTGCTGTTGCTTGCACGGGAGACTCGCCACGACCTCGCCTCCGAGATCTGCCCTCCGAAGTTCCCCACCATCCTTCTCTTACACGGCAGTGAGGAGAGGAGCCTTGAGACTCATTGAGACTCTTGTGAAGCCTTGAGACTCACTGAGATTTTTCTGAAACTTTGAGACTCATTGAGACTTTTCTGAAGCCTTGGGACTCATTGAGACTTTTCTGAAGCCTTGGGCCTCATTGAGACTTTTCTGAAACTTTGAGACTCATTGATAATTTTCTGAAGCCTTGGGACTCATTGAGACTTTTTTGAAACATTGAGACTCATTGAGACTTTTCTGAAACATTGAGACTCATTGATAATTTTCTGAAGCCTTGGGACTCATTGAGACTTTTCTGAAGCCTTGGGACTCATTGAGACTTTTCTGAAACTTTGAGACTCATTGAGACTTTTCTGAAACTTTGAGACTCATGGAGAATTTTCTGAAGCCTTGGGACTCATTGAGACTTTTCTGAAGCCTTGGGACTCATTGAGACTTTTCTGAAACATTGAGACTCCTTGAGACTTCTCTGAAACCTTCAGACTCACGGAGACTTTTACGAGGCCTTGGAACGCACTGAGAGTGGGTAAACAAAAGAGCATTGTTGTTTTTTGTTGTTGCTGCCGCTGCTGTTGTTGCTGCTGCGCATAAATCCGCATTGTACGATGCTTGCAATAGAAGATGAGATTAAAAAAACGACGTGGTTCTCGCCAGGGGCGAATTCCACCTTCACAACAGCAGCAACGACGACGACGAGGACAACAAAAAGCGCATTCAGACCTGGCGGTTGAATCGTCAACAATTGGCTAAAGAGGAGTGGGGTGTAAGGAATGACAAAAGCAACGCTACCTGCAACAGAGAAAAGCGATATCTTTGGCGAAGTTTCGTTACAAGGTCCTTCTTCAGATCACGTGCCGTGGAGAAGGAACATGAGTGCGTAATATGTAGGTGCTCGCTAACAGCACTTGCCCCAACAGTCTGTTAATGCTACACAAGGGGAACTTTGTATTTGTATTTATGGGGGGTGGGGGGGGGGGAGGACAATTATCTGAACCGGTCCTGGGCCTCCCGTAGGTCGACTCAGCCTCAAATCCTCAAACGTGTACCTGGTGCGGGGGAGACAAAGGCGGCCGGGAGCGGTGCTGGTCACCCGCCCCATCGTGCCGGCCTCCATAGGTGCTCGATGACAGCACTTGCTCCTACAGCCTGTTAAGGCTATACGGGGGATCTTTGTCTCTGTCATTCGGTGGCGTGACGGTTGGCGCGCTGCACAACGAACCCCGCCGTTCCCGAGTTCGATTCCCGCTCACCGCAGCCAACATCAGAGGCGAATATCTGAACCGGTCATGGGGCTCCCCTGAGTCGACTCAGCCGCAAATGAGTACGAGGTTTCGGTGTTGTAAAACATGAGCGCAGGGAAGACAAAGGCGGCCAGGGCGTGGTGACGGCCACACCTGACCCCCGTCGTGCCCTGTGCCGATAGCCGTAGGTGCTGGCTAGTGAAGGGCCACTTGCCTGTGGAGGCTATACGGGGGGTCTTTATATCGAGAATAGGTGGTGCGTGTTGTTCACGTGGCACCTGGGCCTGCCCCGTGACCCCCTGCTGCCAGCGGGCGTTCGACACTTCACGTGGCCTCAACGTGCACCTAGCCTGGCACGAGCGCCGCGGTGACGTCACCGCCACTAAGTGGCGAATGGTCGTTGTTGTTGTTGTGTGTACACTTCACACAAAGACGCAGATTTCGTCCCCCTATAGCCTTTAACAGACTGTTGGGGCAAGTGCTGTTAGCGAGCACCTACGAAGGCCGACACGGCATGTGAGATAGGTCGGTGGTCAGCACCACGCCCGGACGCCTTTGTCTCCCCAATGGCGATGATTACACACCGCACCAGGTACTCATTTGGGGCTGAGTTGATCTAGAGGAGACCCAGGAACGATTCAGATATAGCCTACACACAAAGACAATGATCACCCGCATGGATTTAACAGACTTTAGGAGCTGGTGCTGTACACACACACACACGCGTGAACCACGCCTAAGGGGACACACGCACACTTACATAAAGACAAAGGTCCCCCATGGAGCCATTAACAAACTGTTGGGGAACGTGTTAGCGAGCGCCTATTACGGGTGGCAAGGCACGCCAAGGAGTGGCACGGCACGGCAGAGAGTGGCACGGCACGCCAGGGGGTGGCAAGGTACGCAGTTCGCCCGATCGGATTCGTCTCCCCATTCATTGCTGGTGTGTGCACCTAGGGGAGGTCCGCAGTCGGTTCTAATGTAATTCTCAAATGACGTTAACCGTGGTCGGGAATCACACTCAGGTGACCGGGTGTGTAGGGAATATCCACGGCGATATCACTACCCCACGAAGACAAAGATTCCCCGTATAGCCCTTAATAGACTTGGGGCAAGTGCTGCTAGCGAGCAGCACCGCCACGGCACACGAGGCGGCGAGTGGCCGGCATCACGCGCGGCCGCCTTTGTCTCCCCAGTGTTGATGTTTACTCCACACCGCACCAGGTACTCGTTCATGGCCGAGTCGACCTAGGGGAGGCCCAGCACCCCTTGGGATATTCGTCACCGACGTTGGCCGTGAGTGGGAATCGAACTCAGGTCGGCCGTGTTCGTAACGCGGCGCGCTCACCACTACGATGCCACCCTGCGCCACATACCCGGCTAGGTTGCACTTGCCCCAACAGTCTGCTGAAGGCTACACGGGGGACCTTTGTCTGTATTGCGTCTTCATACCGTACTCCGATCAACGCTCGTATTTGTTTTTTTTCTTATACAGCTCAATACAGAAAATAATCAATTTTATTTCTCTCGCGTCTGTCGATACCGCAGTGTGGAGTCGGAACGAATCCGATCCGACACAATCCGGACCATGGAACCGACCCGAGCCGACCCGAGCCGTGCCGTGCCAGGCGCACAAAGAGAAGGCGGCTCGTTTCTCGTGTAAATGAGGCTCTTTGACTCGTAAAAAAAAAAAGATGGTCTTTAATGAGTTAATAAAGAGCTCGTTTGTCAATTCGCGCCATTTGCATTTTAAATCACGGTCGCGAGTTATGCGCTTCGCTCCATTGTGCGCCGTGCCGGCGATATGCAAATGAGACGCGTTACCCTGACTACGACTCGTGCCAGGGAGGAGAGAACACAGAGGGGAGGAGGAGGGGGATTGGAGTGGGTCGGGGAGGGATGGATGGAGAGGGAGGAGGGGGGTGGATGGATAAGAGAAGGAGGGAAGGAAGTGGAGAGTGTCGGGGATGAGAAGAGGCCGGGCATTGAAGCTCAACGGTTGCCAATGAACAAGTCTGAGTCCAGTGAGTGAGACGGAGGGATGCGAAGGTGGAATTAGCGGGGAGGGGGAGAGTGCAGGGTGAGGAGGGAGTGATCGGGACAGAGGGAGGGGATTGGAGTACAGCAAAGTTCGGAATATAATCATCTGTGTGGGATCGAGCGTTGCCCCTTCGCACGCGTGATTTTTCACGCGTGCGAAGGGTTTCCTCCCACGTGTATAATAACAAGTGTATAATAAACAAACACTCATTCATTGGCTGGAAGTATATTCATATATCAAAGACCGCAGAATTCTAGACATTGTTGTATTGCGCTGTTAATGTTGCGCTCTAACTTTTTAACCCAGGGGCTATAGGGCAAGTGATTCTGTCATAGACGCAACTACAACATATATACAACAACCGCCATTCGCCACTCAGTGACCTTGACGTCCCAGCGGCGTTTTCGCACTTTGAGTGCCACGTATGGAAGGTTGACTGACTGAGATGACTCTCAGATGGACTCAGCCACGGGACCGAGAGAGTTAGCGGCGGATTGGGAATGCCTTCATTCAGCAGTGGATAGGCCATGGTTGATGATGGCACAACATAAGACAAAGATCTCCCGTATAGCCTGAACAGACTGTAGGGGCAAGTGCTGTTAGCGAGCACCTATAAAGGCCCGTACGGCACACGAGAGGATGGGTGGTCAGCACCACGCCCGGCCGCCTTTGTCGGCGATGTTTTACGCACCGCCGCACCAGATACTCATTTGAGGCTGAGTCGACCTAGGGGAGGCCCAGGACCGGTTCAGATAATCGTCACCGGTGTTGGCCGTGAGCGGGACTCGAACCTGGGTCGGCAGGTTCGCAGCGCAGCGACCAAACCGCTGCGCCACCGCTCCCCACAGACACACAGGAACACACACAGACACATAATGCCTCAGGATGACTGCAGCACGTAACAGCTCACGTCGTGTTTGTTGTTGTTGACAGTGTTTGTTGTTGTTGTTGTGGCGCTGCTGCTGCTGCTGCTGCTGTCGGTGTTGTTGTTGACACACTAAGTGCGTTTTTGTCTTCTGCTCAGCACCACAGCTGTCGATGAATCCCACAAGGAATGGCATAACTCACCTCTCTCCCTCCCTCCGTCTCGCTCTCTCTCTCCGTCTCGCTCTCTCCCTCTCATCTTCCCCCTCTCACTCCCTTCTCAGTCTCCGCCTCTCTTCCTCTCTCTCTCTCTCTTGTTTTACGATCAGAGGAAACAAGAAGATGCTCGGTGTAGTCGGCACTTTGCTTCGTTCATCATTTCGGTTTTTTTCAATGCTTTATGTGCCCCCCCCCCGTTTAAATGAAAGATTTCACGAAAGATTCAAAGCTCAGCTCCTTCTTCTTACCCCTTCCCTCTCTCTTTACCCCCTCTCTCTACCCCCCTCTCTCTTCCCCCTCTCTCCCTACTCTATGTCTATGTTCCCCCTGTTTTCTAAGTACATATTTTTTTCCCTCCCTCTCCTCCCTGCCCCTCTCTCCGTGTGTTTTCCCTTCGCTCGCTCCACGCTTCCACCTCACTCCCTCTCTCCCTCCGCATAATCCGAATGCAGGGGCGGTCAACCCCTCTCCTTCCTCGACAAACGATGTGGCCTGTAGCGCGCAAACAACAACAACAACAAACTCAACACGTTCGTCGTTGGCACCGTAGCTTTACAAACAAGTACGTGTATAATAGGCGCGACGTTTCGCGTAACGGCCCTTCTTCACGGCACACAGAGAGTCCAGAGAGACATAGAGAGAGAGAGTACATTTTACAGATATTCACATGTATCTGTTTGTCCGATATTACGTTCGAACCAACATTTGTTCCGAGTCTACAAACACACAATCATAATGTTTATCCTGGAAGAATCCGATGAGCTACGAAGCTCTTTGTCAAGGATGTGGACAAATTGCCACGTCTGAGTTTGCTCCCACGTGGTCGGGCCTAGCCAGCAGGCAGTTTTTGTTACAGCTCGAACGGCTGCGTCGTCCGAGTCTAAACAGGTCCAGAGTAAATTCGCTTAATCAATAAACCAAACTGTTTGAATTCACTAAGTAGACTCTACTGAGGAGCTATATAGCTCTCTTTTTTTAACACGTGATAATAGCTCATCGATAGTGGCTGATATCATCATCATCATCACCACCACACGTGGGGGTTTAAATTCGCAGCCAAATCATCTAAGCGCGTGTTGATTATAAATGTGGAGACGGGTTGCAGGGTGGGGGGGCATCACCGGAGGAGGAAGGATCCACGCAACCACCACCACGGAGAGAGCGAGAACACGCGGACTCCAAATATACAACAGCAGGCATCGCCTGGATCCGGGATCGAACCCATGGATTCACGTGTGCGTAGCAGGCGCGGGAGATGTAACATCTCCCCTGACAGCGCTTGATATCATTGAATTATTGGTCTGGAGGTCTGGTAAACAATTGGCTGATTGGCTGAAACGTATTCATGATGTGATTTTTTTTTACATTTTACGTGGAGACAGACGAGCGGTGCTTCTCGATTATTTGCCTGCGACTGTTTGCCGCGTGTGTTGCCGTGCATTCTGGATGTCGTGGGAACGGTGGCGCAGCGGTTAGTGCGCTGCGCTACGAACCCGGCGACCCGAGTTCGATTCCCGCTCACGGCCAACAATCAGTGACTATTATCCGATATCGGTTCTGGGCCACCCCGAGGTTGACTCAGCCTCAAATGAGTACCCGATACGATGCGAAAATATCGCCACTGTGGAGACAAAGGCGGCCGGGCGTGGTACTGGCCATCCAGCCCCTCGTGTGCCGTGCCGGCCTTCGTAGGTGCTCGCTAACAGCACTTGCCCACGAAAGTATTTTAAGGCGACACGGATGGAACTTTTGTTGCGTGCAATCACAGGTCACCAGGATGGAGTTGAACGCCAACTTTCTGCGCTTGGGAACGAACCCCACTATCGCATCTTATATCGATTTATTTAACGGCGCTTTAGAACAATTATAAAATTTTGTACTTGAGATGACAGTGGTTGCAACAAAGAGATGGGGTTGTTATTAAAAGTGGTGGTGTAGTTATGGTGACAGGAGAAGAGGCGGGAGAGGTTAAGGAGGAGTTGCGGATGGGGTCGTGATAGGAATCGTGGTATGGGTTGGGGTATAGTAATAGGGGTTGGGGTATAGTAATAGGGGTTGGGATATAGTAATAGGGGTTGGGGTATAGTGATAGGGGTTGGGGTATAGTGATAGGGGTAGGGGTATAGTAATAGGGGTTGGGGTATAGTGATAGGGGTTGGGGTATAGTGATAGGGGTAGTGATTGGTGTTGGGGTATAGTGATAGGTGTTGGGGTATAGTGATAGGGGTAGTTATAGGGGTTGGGGTATAGTGATAGGTGTTGGGGTATAGTGATAGGGTTGGGGTATAGTGATAGGGATAGTTATAGGGGTTGGGGTATAGTGATAGGTGTTGGGGTATAGTGATAGGTGTTGGGGTATAGTGATAGGGGTAGTTATAGGGGTTGGGGTAGTGCTAGGGGTAGTGATATGGGTAGTGATATGAGTAGTGATATGGATAGTGCTAGGGGTAGTGATAGGGGTTGGGGTAGTGCTTGGGGTAGTGATATGGGTAGTGCTGGGGGTAGTGATAGGGGTTGGGGTAGTGCTAGGGGTAGTGCTATGGATAGTGATATGGGTAGCGATATGGGTAGTGCTAGGGGTAGTGATAGGGGTTGTGCTTGCGGTAGTGATATGGGTAGTGATGTGGGTAGTGCTAGGGGTAGTTATAGGGGTTGGGGTAGTGCTAGGGGTAGTGATATGGGTAGTGATATGGGTAGTGCTAGGGGTAGTAATATGGGTTGGGGTAGTGCTTGGGGTAGTGATATGGGTAGTGATATGGGTAGTGATATGGGTAGTGCTGGGGGTAGTGACAGGGGTTGGGGTAGTGCTTGGGGTCGTGATATGGGTAGTGATATGGGTAGTGCTAGGGTTAGTTATAGGGGTTGAGGTAGGCCTGGTTGTAGCTGGGGTCCGGTGTAGAGAGCAGCACCTCCGATTAGCACGGTTGGCTACATCCTGTGCGAAAGAAGTTCAACGTACAGCAGCAGCAGGATGGGCATGGGAGAAGCGATGGGTTTTAAGGGAGGAACGGCCGCAGGTTGATGGCTTCGATGCGTGGCGCTTCCCCCTGTACCAACCCTGACGCCCAAAGCCATCGTAGAGAAAACGTCGTCCCGCTGCACCTTGTGCGGGAATTCCCGTTTGTTCGTGGAATTCCTGTCATTACGAGTCGACGTCCGAGGGCCCCTGGCCAGGAAATGCTTAAGGGAAATGTTGGAGAAAACTTTAGAGGGGGAAAACACGTGTTCGTTTGCTGATATTTGCGTTTCTAAAAATGCCACGAAGGAAGGACCGTTGCCCGAAAACGTCGCCGATTTGTACATGGTTTTACATGTAAGGCCACACACACACACGCGCACGCACGCGCGCGCGCGGGCGTGCACACAGCGGTGATGTTATTGAGGTCGTGGGTTCGATCCCGAGCCCTTGACGCCTGCTGCTGTATATTTGGAGTGTGCGGTGTCTCTCTCTCTCTCTCCCGCGGTCGCGTGGATTTTTCTCCGGGTTCCTCCGGTTTTTTCCCCCCTCCACATTTAGACATTTCCACACGATGATGGTGAGAAGCCAACTTCGTCGGGCTATCATTTGTGGCCCAGGTCGCTTCTGCAAAACAACTTTATAGCTCAGTGGGGGGGGGGGGGGGGGGGGGGGGCGGCGCTTACCTTGTAAAATTAAAATATTAATAAATAGTAATCAGAGCATAAAATTTTGATTTAAAGCTTTCGTGACTGCAGTGATTCATATTCTTGGTTCTTTCGGTAAAATCACGTTGAAGGGAAACAATAAAATAATAAAATATATAATAAACAATAAAATTCTCACGACGTTTCGACTGCAACACACCTGATGATGACTGCTTGTTTTGCAGTCGAAACGTCGTGAGAATTTTATTGTTTTAGATATATCGTATTATTTTATTGTTTCCCTTCAACGTGACTTTACCGAAAGAACCAATAATGATCAGAGCATGTTTGTTTACATTGTTTGCCACGAGACTTTATGCCTTGCGAAAGGTGTCTCTTTGGCGTTTGAACATCTTAGCACGTTTTTTTTTTATATATCATTTCCAGAAAGGCTAAAACCCTCTTCTTAGTTATGTCCCCCCCATCAGTAATAAAGGGTTCGGTCCCCAAGACTGCCCGCGCTTGTTCCTGGGGCCGCTAGCCTCGATAGATAAATGCTCGCCTCTGTCTGTGTGGCCTCTCCTCGAATATCAGGTGAGGGTGACTCTGCGTGTGATGAATATGGGGGCTCGGAGGAGGTGAGGAGGTGGGGGGGGGAGTTGTGGGTGGGGGGGGGGGGGGTCAATCCATGTAATTATTTTTTTCGCATTCATATTTATCTGTCAGCTGAATGTCGCTTCGCTGTGGAGGCCGCTGTTTTTGTGATGTAAAGTGAGGGGCTGTGTCATTGACGGCACGAGGGGCGGGGGAGGGGTGGAGAGGGGGGGGGGGAGTTGATGGGAAGGGGGGGGGGGCAGAAAGGTGCAGCTTGACAAAGGCTTTGCGTCTGAACGTCTATGTTGTGTGTTACCCGCGTGTGCGCTTGTGTTGTAAGTGCGCGTGCTATTGTGCTATATGTGTGGGGAGCGCTATGAACCCGGCGTCCCGAGTTCGATTCCCGCTCACGGCCAACATCACCAGTGACGATTATCTGAATGGGTCCTGAGCCTCTCCTAGGTCGACTCAGCCTCAAATGAGTACCTGGTGCGGTGTATAAAAAACATCGCCGCTGGGGAGATGCTGGCTACTCACCCCCTCGTGCGCCGTGCCGGTCTTCATAGGTGCTCACTAACAGCACTTGCCCCAACAGACTGTTAAGGCTATATGGGGCATCTTTGTCTTATATGCTATATGAGAAGCCTTTGTGTATATGGGGGGCGGGGTTGTGTGTATGTGTGTGTGAGTCGTGGGGGGGTGGGGGGGGGGCGGTAGTGTAGTGGTTCGCGTAATGCGCTACGAACCCGATTCACGCTCATGGCCAACTCCAGTGGCGATTATATCTGAGCCAGTGCTGGACCTCCCCTAGAGGCGACTCAGATTCAAAAAGAAGAACGCGGTGCGGTGTTTAAAAGCTCTCACTCGGGAGACAAAGGCGGCCGGGCGTGGTGCTAGCCACACTACCCACTCATGTGCTGTTTTTGGCCTTGATAGGTGCTGGCCGATGACAGCACTTACCCCAACAACCTGGTTAAGGCTTAACAGTGGAATCTTTGTCTTTGCTTTTGTGTACGTGCAGTATGTGCTCGTGGTCTATGAGCCCTGAACGCCAATTATTATAGGATGACTCCTCTCTACAGCTTAATAGGCGACCTGTTTCCCATCCAAACACCAACCAACCGACCCACCCACCAACCACCCATCAGCCCACCAACCCAGCAAATGGCGCCCAAAGCGTGGTTTAACCACCCACAAACCCACCTACCAACCCACCCATTAAACCACGCTTTGGGCGCCATTTTTTCGGAACGCATCTACCGCAACAAAAGAGGGCAACCTGTGGTTTCCAGTTGTTCCTTCTGACAGGGGTCGCCTCGTTTGTTGGGCAAACTTGTTGCTCGTGACTTTTGGTGCGATGCGAGTTGCGCTTCAATATTGCCAGAGATAAACTTACAATAATAATTAACTTATTTAACCAGGAGCGCCCCCAATTAGTCCTGCCGCTACATTTGGGTTTTACTCGTAAGATGTTGTCAGCCAATGAACGATGACGAGTCGTGTTGATTGTTATTATTCAAGTTTTGGGAAGAACTCAGAGCACAGATGGAACAGATGGAGATTTAAAGTCCACTTGCTGTACGTGCCTTCTTCTCATTAGATAGCCAGCGGTACGGGCACCTGTTCGACGCCCAAGCGAAGGAGGGAGCTTCAGGGCGTCTGTGTGCGGTGATCCAACAACCCTAGATGCAGCCACGTGCAGCATCGCCACCACCATCATCATAGTTAGCCATGGACAATCCACTGCTGGATGAATCCGCCAAAAACCTCTCGCGATCCTGCGATGTGGTCATCCACCCAGCACCTTGGCTGCCACTCCGCGATTGTCTTACCCAGTCACCATTCAACAAATTCTCTGGTGGTGATGCTGCTGCTGCGTTTGCAGTGGTGCACAAGCACAGTTAATAGCAACAACAACAAACAACTCAACACATTCGTCAACAACAACACAACCATGGTCTGAAAAAAGCATTTAATAACAAATACATTTTAATTTAAAGCTTTCGTGACTGCAGTGATTCATATTCTTGGTTCTTTCGGTAAAGTCACGTTGAAGGGAAACAATAAAATAATAAAATATATAAAAAATACAATTCTCACGACTTTTCGACTGCAACACAAGCAGAATTTTATTGTTTTAGATATATTTAATTATTTTATTGTTTCCCTTCAACGTGACTTTACCGAAAGAACCAAGAAAAACAAATACATTGGCCGACTTTTCGGCGCAATTGCTAAGAAGAAGGGGTCATTGCCCGAAACGTCGCCTGTTATATACAGGGTTGCCCAAAATTCAGGACTCACAGGGTTAAAATATATTTATTTTAACAAATATATTTAATTTAACACTGCCACCCCCTTCATTGTCGTGCCAGCTGGCCTTGCGCTTTGCTAACAGCACTTACTCCAACAGTTTGTTGAAGGCTATACGGGGGATCTTTGTCTTTTTTGAGCAACCTTAATAGGTGCTCGCTAAACAGCAATACCTCCAATAGTATAGAGCCCACAGATGCCTGGGTATATATATTATATATTTTTTTTATTGTCAGAAGAAAGAGCGCATTTGCGAACACGAGATTTCAGAAAATATCATCTCAGCCAACAGGACAACGCCTATGCGAAGGTTCGTCCGCGTCGGTAAATCGAGGAGACCCCGGGGTCGCGCCCGCCTGTGTCCAGATGGTTTGGGTTAGAGCGGCGGAGAGGGAGGACAGGCGATGGGGAGGCGGGAGAGGTGTGGGGAGCAGAGGGGTGGCAACGGAGGGGAGAGAATTGGAGAGAGAAGATGGGTCGGGTGGGCGGAGGAACAGGAGGGTGGGGAGGGGATGGATGCATCGGGGAGCAGAAGCGACCGCAAGATGCGAGAGGATGGCAGAGAGGGATGGGATGGACGTGAACAGAGGGAGGGATGCACTGGGGGAACAGAGAGCATCAGAGGATGGGGCAGGATGGTCGAGAAGGGAGGTGGAGTGGTGGGGAGGGTAGGGTCGCGCTTCGGGGCTGATGGGGGTACGCAGAGGGAGCGATAGTGGGGTGGGGGGACCAGAGGATAGGAGAGGCGAATGCGGGGAGCGAGGGGGTTTGGAGCAGCCTCCCAAACGCGGCTCCAGCCCCCCCCCCCCTCCACCTCCCCGCCGCCCCCCCTGCGATAGCGACAGCTTGGCCGCAGAGCGCACAAAGGCTATTCAGGGGCTATTCAAAGTCATCGCGCGCTCGTTTGTCATTGCCGGCCACTCGCGCGCGCCCGCGCTAAGCACGCGCCTCCCGTCACACGGAGGCGCGGATGGACACGCGGGATGGGCGGTCCAGACGAAACAGGCGGGCGGACACGCGGCCGTACACACCACGGACGGTCACGCAGATGGATACAAGGATGGACACTGCGGGCGCGACACACGTGCGGACACACCACGGATGGACACGCGGGCGGACAGGCGGATGCTGACCGCAGTGCTCTGCGCCTCGAAAGGGAAGCGACACGAGACACAATCAAAACGCTGACCTCAAATGTTGATTGACAGACGCCCAAAAAATTAGAAAGCCACCGCAACGCAATAGTCACGGGCACACACACGATTCGCCCCCACCCCCCCTCCACGGAATGGATTCTGTTCAGCGCAGTGACGATGGCGATGGAGCTCCATACCAATGTCCGGGTCTGCTGCTGCTTGCCACGACGAGAGGGCTTCAGGAGAGAGAGAGAGTTCGTGTGATTGTTGTCCTTCCACCCGCACCTCCAGTTAGCGCGGTTGGCTACGTACGGTGTGAAAGAAGTTCAACACATATACATACACACAAGACGGGTTGCTCCATCGAGAATTCGGAAGCGGAACATTTCTCGAGTATCTCAAGTCTACATTGCAGTCCCCACTGCAGACCCCGACTCTTAAGCATCCACCCTGTCTCTGGCTACTCTAGTCTACTCTGGCCTCTGATGCTGCCGAGTAATGTGTCGTCTCAGGAGCTCGATGCCAATGTCGGGATGTGATGCCGGCCACGGCGAGAGGGCCTCAGCACAGAGAGCGAGAGAGTTCGTGACGCTTTGCTGTTCCTGCTCATCCGTCGAAGGAGCGCAGACCACACAGCGGGTTTACTGCGTGGTCCAGAGTGTGAGTTGCGTGGCCACAATCGCACTACTGTTGCTGATATGTCATCTCTTTGGGTCTCTATGTACCTCCGTGTATCTCTACGGGCCTCTGTGTGTATATGGATATCTACGTGTCTCTCTACATGTGTCTATGGGACGCTATGTTGTCCCTATGTGTCTCCATGCCTCTCTTTGTGTCTATATAGGTTTATTGTATGGGTCTATATAGTTTGGGTTGCTAGGACACAATAGCACCGCTGTGGCTAATATGTATCTCTATGGGCCTCTGTGGGTTTACTTTATGGGTTCATAACTTTGGGTCGCATGCCCACAGTCGCATTAAAGTGGCTTGCGTCATTAATTTCCCATTCTGCGATGGAGCTGCCGGCGCAGCATCGGCCTGGTGTTGACGTTCTGATGGTGCGGTGTTGTCGAGAAGGGGTTAGGAATGTCGAGGTCACGAGGAGGTGTCAATTATGTTAGTAGGGGTCTCGGGTTTTGGTGATATCTAATCTGGATCAAATGCGAGGGTTGCATGCGCGTTGGTGCCTGCCAATTGCAACGAGGCTCTTAGTAGGCAGACCAATATCACGTTGATCGATTTCGCACAAAATAGTTAGAGTCGATTGCGCATCCGAGGAAAAATTGAATAGCTCTGAAAAAAAAAATGTGTTTGGGAACTTTGAACCCAAGTAAAAGTCAAAATACGGAGGTTGTTTCTCTCTCTCTCTCAATGGGTTAGGGTCAGAGTTCATCCCAGAGTTCCACATTCCTCCCAAGTCCCGTTCTGAAAAAAATCAACACTCACGCAATATAGAAAGGCCCGCTATCAGTGAACTGAGTACCGTAATTAGAAATCCCGCCGAGTGAGAACTCCCGCCGAGTGCGACGCTAACGCCGATAAAAAGCATGTGACGCATGCTCTCTCTCGGTTAATGTGATTATATCCTGCGGGTGTATTAATCATCGCCACCATCATCATCATAATTATTATTGCAATTAATACTACGCGCCGTCTGCCTCACGGTGTGACGTCAAAGAGGCCCATGAAGTAATTCGCAAGAGTTGGCCATATGCGTGCCGGCGTTTGACTTTGGATCATCATTACGCAGCAACAATCATCGCCCCACTCTGCCGGGAAGTTTATCGGCCCATGTCACTTCTTGAAAATGAGACTCTAGCCTGCTCTCTCGAGTTTTTTCACTTGGTTGAAATAAATGTACAAATTGTTTTAAAATACAAAACTTGTTATGAGATTTGAAAAAACAACAACAGTGGACTCAAGCTAAAATGTCACAGTGGGTTCCGGCTCGAAGGATTATGGGGCTAGGTGAGGGGCGGGGGGGGCAGGGGGGGCAGGAGGGGGCAGGGGGGGCAGGAGGGGGCAGGGGGGGGCAGGGGGGCAGGGGGGACGAGGCTCGGTGTGGGGGATACAACCCATAACACATATGAGATAATGTTTTTTATATACACATATAATAATTATAGTAATATTTAAATACTTTAAACTACAAATTGTTATCACATTTTAAAAGGAATACATTAATATGATTGTATATAGGTCGAGTAGAGAAACCCCCTTGTTGAGCCGCAGTGGAAATTAAGGGGCGGCTGCTGTCCATGGTACCATCAGATTGTCGGCAAGACAAAAAAAATGAGTAGAGTAATTTTATTTTTTATTTTTTGGGGTCGCGACTTCGGTGTTAAAAAAAAGACACAACACAACTCATCATTCCAAGAGGCAGCAATGTACGTGACACACGAGACGCTGGCCCTTCGAAAAGATGTCGTCACGAGGAGACGCATGTGGCTCAGCAGCAGCCAGCAAGACGCCGAACCCCTGGTCACGATCCGCCTGTACTCGGAGCACCTCGCAGTTATCTGCTTGAAACTAAAAAAAAGTAATAATAAAGAACCAAGATAGTAGAGTCTTTATTGTGATGGGGTTTTTGTTGTTGTTGTTTA
The DNA here is from genome assembly GCF_048934315.1 of Petromyzon marinus. NCBI lineage: Eukaryota > Metazoa > Chordata > Hyperoartia > Petromyzontiformes > Petromyzontidae > Petromyzon > Petromyzon marinus. The sequence goes on from NC_133704.1 coordinate 8,097,682, forward strand.
AGTATTCTGTAGGTTTTCACGTAATATGCTGGCGGAAGAATTACTTTAAATGGAGCACACATTGACAAGTTAAAGCGATTTTAAATCAATCTTCTGTGTTCGTTACTCCCACCCCTGCATTGTCGTTACAATTAGCATTATGATTACGTCTTCCGAACTCCTCATTCTTCTTCTTCCGCCGCTTCAACTCAATCCAACATTCATCACTCAGAGAAAAAAAAAAATCCCGTGCATCCAGCTACCCAGCTAGCTTCGGTGGCAACGGCCCGCAGGAAATTGCGGCGGTTGGACAGGAGCCCAGCCAGCGGCCAGCCAGGAAACTCGAGGGCACAGCTAATTTGTAACAGAAGAACGCCGTACGTGGGTTCCGTTTCACGGTGTGTTCATCCGGCTCCGCACCTCCGCTCATCACGGTTGGCAACGTGCGGTACGAACGAAGTTCAGCACACACACACGCGCACGCGCACGCGCTTACACCTCAACATCTCAACAGAACGGGGCCCTCCGTGGCCGCTCTCTGACGTGAGCGCTGCCCGCTGCATTAGGCGTGCATGAAAGCCGCACTTAACGCTCTTTATTAACCCATTGCTGTCGCTGCGATGGGAATTAATGCCTTCGTCTGGATCCGTGAGCTTCATTATATAATAATCAAGAACCGATCTGTTTCTCTCCTGATGGCCCGGGGGCGTCTCCCTGAGAGGACGAGCCCCGAGCTGGGGGGGGGGGGGGGCTAGTGGAGAGGTGGGTAAGTAGTAGTAGTAGTGGTGGTGGTGGGGGTCGTTGGGGAGACGGTGGTGGGGGGGAGGGGGGGGTGCGAGCTGCTCCATTCATCTGTGACACGGGTCTCAAACAAAACACGACGAGGAGGAGTAGTAGAGGCGGAGGAGGGGTGTTGGAGTCTCCGAGTCTCTGCCAGAACGCCCGTCGTCGCATCCACGCCTAGCGGGTAAACGGAGCGATACATCACTCCGGCCGGTGGTGGTGATGGTGATGGTTGCGGTAGCTACGCTGCACGTGGCTGCCTGTAATCCTCCAGCACCTTGGAGGCAGCAGCAGCAGTAGCAGTAGCGAGTGTTGGTGGTGGTGAAACTCCCTTCCTACCCACGGTGGCGTAGGCGTTCTCCCGCTACGAGTAGGCGGTGTAGCAAAGTGTGGACTGATATCGCCTGTCACTCCTGTATGGGATAGAGTGTTACCCCCTCGCATGCGTAGGCAGGGAGGTGAGGGGAGGAGGGGGTTCCGGGTGCTCCCGTTTTCTCCCACGTGTATAATAAACACTCACTACTAATTGTCTGAACACATAAATGCGTAGATAACTGCAGAGCAATTGTTAGTGGCAGTCTTCCAGGTCCGCTTGTGGTTCCTACTTAGCGGTGATTGTGAGAAGCATTTTGCATAAACGACAACGCTGTATATAAACCGAATCGTGGTATATTGTTTTGTAATTCTTGTTGTTGTTGTTGTTTTACGATCAAGCGCACATTATTTATCGGTCCTGCAATGTTTAATTTTCTCCGGGACCTCCGGTTTTTACCACCACATTTAGAACCAACAGCACCACGCGTATATGGCTGCTATAAATATCCACGTGATAAGCCACATTGTTGAGCTATCACATGTGGTCAGGTCGCTTCTGAAAAAAGAGCCATATAGCTCAGTGGGCATTACCTGGTAAAATAATAATTAAAAAAATAGTTGAATGGTTTAATGTAATACACAGAGACTCATAGAGATGCAGAGACTCATTATGGGCATCGAGCTCCTGAGCAAGATTGTTGTTGCTGCTGCTGCTACAATCATCACCACACGCGAGAGGGTAAGAGAGTGATGCTAACAACAACACCAACAACAAAAAGTCTACGGGGCTCTCTGTGAATCTATGGCGCTTTGCCTGCGCCTGTGATAACAAGTAATCACCCCTGTCCGTTAAACAAATACGTTACAGATTATTGATATGCGGCCCCGTTTAGTCGCTATATAAACCCTATTTGTAATGCGTTGTATTGAATTAAACCTTGTTTTGTTAATTGCCGCTGCTTAATGAGCTCCCTCCCCCCCCCCACTCCGTTCCCCCCTACACCCCTTCACCCACCCCTCACCCTCCCCCACACAACTCATACCCCCACGCTCACACTCCCTTACCCCCCCCCCCTATCGCACACACACCCCATTGCTGGCCCTATCCTCCTGCTAACAAAGATCTGTCACAACACCCACCGCACCACTTCACCACGCTTTGTTGAGGCGGCCTGCGTGTGGCCCGTTACATGACAGGTCATTATTGAATCCATCTGTGCGGATCTGTTGAGTGTTACCTACTCCCCCCCACTCCCCCAGCCCCACCCCCGCACTCCATCCCTTCGTATGTAGCCGTGGTGGGCAGTCTCCGGGTACTCCAAATGCATCGTTGGTGAGATGTTAACTACATCTCCCGGTTTACAGGAGAGCGTGGGTTCAATTCCGACCCTGACGCCTGCTGTATATTTTTTGAGTTTGCGTGTCTCTCTCTCTGCCCGTGGTCGCGTGGATTGTTCTCCGGGTCCGCCGGGTTTTCCCCTCCACGTTTAGAATCAACATCGCCACGCGTTTAGGGCATTTGACTGCTGCTGTAAATGTCCACGTGATGATAAGCCCGCTTTGTTGAGCTGGCATGTGTGGCCATGGTCGCTTCTTAAAAAGAGCTACACAGCTCAGTGGACCTTACCCGCAAAACAAAAAAATAAGATATCGTTTCATCATTCGTAGCATCTCACATCCCACATTCATCATCAGCCGTCATGGTCAATCCACTGCTGGATGAAGGCCTCCCACAAAGCGGGCCGTCATCTCTCACGATTGATTTGGGTGCTTCCGTTCCGGTGTTCGTTTCGGACCCATCCGGCCCTCTTTGCCTCCTCCTCGAGACGTCGACGTCCCTGGCCCGCGTGCTTTCCTATAGCGGTCATTGCAAATTCTTTTGATTTACAATACTGTAGATATTTATCGATTTTTTTGTTTTCTTCTTCTTCCTAGGTCAGATCGACGCGGTGAGTGACAATGCCAATGTTGTGTCGTAAACCCTCCTCCACCCGACGCAGACAAAATGAAGATTCGCATTTTTGCTTTATTTTTTTTGACGCCACTCCTTGATTTGTTTTGATTTCTTTCCTATTTTGTGAGCATTTATTGGCTTGATAATTGCTATGGATATGATTCAGCCCTTAATGTGATTATCCATGTCATTATTATACAGCGTTGTCATGTGCACTTGCATGCATGACTCTGTATGAAACTGAATTATTTATCATTGTTATTATCATAACAAACGCCGCCAATGTATTATTGCTTCGGCACCACCATTAATGTTGGAGAGCGATCCTCACAGACAAACGCGCACACATATTTAATGATTAAGATGAATGTTATTACTTGTTTAAGGTTACGGGGCATCTTCCCGACACCCAGCCACGGGTAGGAAGGGAGTTTCGCAAGCATCTGTGCGGTCATCCACCAACTCTCGCTGCTGCCTCTACAGCACTGGAGAATGGCAGCCACGTGCAGTGTAACTACCACCACCAAACAAAGGCAAAGATCCCCCGTATAGACGCAACTATATTTTTGGGGCAAGTGCTGTTAGCGAGAACCTCTGAAGGCCTGCACGGCACACGAGGGGGTGATTGGCTAACACAAGACGCCTGGCCACCTTTGTCTCCCGAGTGGCGATGGTTTTACACACCGCGCCAGGTACTTATTTGAGGCCGTGTCGACCTAGGTGAGGTGCAGGATCGGTTCAGATAATCGTCACCGGTGTTGACCGTGAGCGGGAATCGAACCCGGGTCGCCAGGGTCAGAGCGAGGCGCGCGAACCTCTCCACTACCGCTCCCAAGCACACACATACACGTGCACACACACATAAACACACACGTGCACACACACATAAACACACACGTGCACACACACATAAACACACATAAACACACACGTGCACACACATACACGTGCACACACACGCATAAACACACACGTGCACACACACATAAACACACGTGCACACACACATAAACACACACGTGCACACACACACAAACACACACACGTGCACACACACACAAACACACACGTGCACACACACACAGAAACACACACACACAACCACACACAAACACACGTGCACACACACATAAACACACACGTGTACACACATAAACACACACGTGCACACACACACAAAACACACGCAAACGTGCATACACACACAAACACACACACACACGTGCACACATACACGTGCACACACACACACACACAAACAGACGAAGCCGACTACTCCTGCTGATGCTGCTGCATCGTCTCGAGATGAATTGCGCACGGCGTGAGCGGATTCCTGGGTTTATCTATCGCCTTTCCCTGTTGTACTAGCAGTCTTAACAACAACATCAACAACAATAATAACAACAATAATAACAACAACAACACCGACGACGCGGCCACCCTCCTCGCTAAGGGCCGTGCCACGGCTCCCCGCCACCACCAAAAGACAAAGATCCCCCGTGTAGCCTCGACAGACTGTTGGGCCAAGTGCTGTTAGCAAGCAGCAGCACCTATGAAGGCCGGCACTGTGGCACACGAGGGGGAGGGGGGGTTGGGTGGCCAGCACCACGCCCGGCCGCCTTTGTCTCCCGAGCTGCGATGTTGACTACACACAGCACCCCACCACCGCCGCCACCACCACCACCATAGCTACGAGGAGCGACAACTTTTGCTCCGCGGATCCGTCGACTCGTCCCGTGCGCGTGGAGGCAGAGAGAGGCGACAGAGGGGACAGCGGTCCTCTGGGTGTGGTGGTGGTGGGGGTGGCGAGGGCAAGCGCAGGGAGCGGTTGGAGAGAGGAACTATGCCTCTCTGTGCGTGTGTGTGAGTGTCTGTGTGTGTGTGTGTCTGTGTGTGTGTGAGTGCCTGTGCGTGTGTGTGTCTGTGTGTGTGTGAGTGCCTGTGTGTGTGAGAGTGCCTGTGCGTGTGTGAGTGCCTGTGTGTGTGTCTGTGAGTGTGTGTGTGTCTGTGTGTGTGTGTGAGTGCGTGTGTGTGTCTGTGTGTGTGTGAGTGCCTGTGCGTGTGTGTGTGTCTGTGTGTGTGTCTGTGTGTGTGTGTCTGTGTGTGTGTGAGTGCCTGTGCGTGTGTGTGTGTCTGTGTGTGTGTGAGTGCCTGTGCGTGTGTGTGTGTCTGTGTGTGTGTGAGTGCCTGTGCGTGTGTGTGTCTGTGTGTGTGTGAGTGCCTGTGCGTGTGTGTGTCTGTGTGTGTGTGAGTGCCTGTGCGTGTGTGTGTCTGTGTGTGTGTGAGTGCCTGTGCGTGGGGAGCGGTAGTGTAGCGGTTAGCGCTACGCTGCGCTATGAACCCGGCGACCCGGATTCGATTCCCGCTCACGGCCAACACCAGTGACGATTATCTGAACCGGTCCCGGGCCTCCCCAAGGTCGACTCAGCCTCAAATGAGTACCTGGTGCGGTGTGTAAACATTGCCACTAGGGAGACAAAGGCGGTCGGGCGTGGTGCTGGCCACCAACCCTCCCCGTGCACCGTGCCGGTCTTCATAGGTGCTCACTAACAGCACTTGCCCCGACAGTCTGTTGAGGCTACACGGGGGATCTTTGTGTGCGAGTGTGCGAGTGTGTGTGTGTCTGTGCGAGTGTGTGTGTGTGTGTCTGTGCGAGTGTGTGAATGTCTGTGCGTAAGTGTGTGAGTGTGTGTGTCTGTGCGAGTGTGTGTCTGCGTGAGTGTGTGTGTCGGTGTGTGTGAGTGAGAGAGCTCGCTGCAGCCACAGCGCTAAGAATGATGGATGATCGATTCGATGTCTCCCCTCTGCGACTGCCGCGAAATTAAAAGCCGATTTGTCGGAGCGCCAAGGCAGGCGTCCTGGGACACCCCCCCCTCTACCCTCCCCCTCTACACCCTCCCAGCCCTCTACCCTCTCCCTCCCCTCCCTCTACACCCTCCCCCCTCTACCCTCCCCCTTCTACCCCCTACCTCCACCCACTCCCTCCCAACTCACCCCCTACAATCCCCCCCTTCCCTTCACCTCGCTCTACCCCCCCCCCCCTCTACACCGCTCCACCCCTCTACCCCCTCCCCCTCTGCCCCCTCTACTCCCGCCCTCCCACCTCACCCCCACCCTCCTCCTCCACCCCCTCGCACCCCCTTAACCCCCTGCCTCCCGTCAACCCCCTCCCGTCTCAGACAGGTGCCCTCGCTCTCCCACTGGCCAGGTATAAGAGGCAAAGATTCCCCGCTCGCAGTCTTCACAGGCTGTGAGCGGGATACGCCTACGAAGGCCGGCACGGCACACGAGGGGGTGGGTGGCCAGCACCACGCCCGGCCGCCTTTGTCTCCCCAGTGGCGATGTTTACTGCACACCGCACCGGGTACTCGTTTGAGGCTGAGTCGACCTAGGGGAGGGCCCCAGGACCGGTTCAGAATAATCATCACCGATGTTGGCCGCGTTCGCAGCGCAGCGCTAACCGCTACACCACCGCTCCCCGCAGAGGCACAGACAAAGACAAATGTCCCCCGTATAGCCTTGACAGACTGCAGGGGCAAGTGCTGCTAGCGAGCACCTATGAAGACCGGAACGTTACACGAGGGTGTGGGTGACCAGCACCACGCCCGACCGCCTTTGTCTTCCTCGTGGTGAAATTTCCACACCGTACCAGGTACTCACTTAAAGGAGGCCCAGGATCGTTAAATACACACGCACACGTCCCGAATTGCAACAGAATCACATTTTCATTGGAAACACTCTCCACATAACTTCAGGTCTCCGCGTGAATGTCAGACTTTACACTTCTTGATTCAATTTCGATTTAAAGCTTTCGTGACTGCAAGGATTCATCTTCTTTGGTTCTTTCGGTAAAGTCACGTAGAATGAAAATAAAATGATAAATTGATCAAATAAAATAACACAATAAAATTCTCACGACGTTTCGGCCACAACACACAAGGCCGCTTGTGTTGTGGCCGAAACGTCGTGAGAATTTTATTGTGTTATTTTATTTGATCAATTTATTATTTTATTCTCATTCTACGTGACTTTACCGAAAGAACCAAAGAAGACTTCTTGATTCATTATTCACTTTTTGTGTGATGGTTTTGAGGTTTCCCCTTTGTTGTGTCTTATTATTTTACATTCGCCAAAAAACGTCACAACTATAACGGTCAGGATTCAACCGCCCACCACCCCACGTCCTATTCCCCCCTGCCCCACCAACCTCCCCCCCCCCCACTACTCTCCCTTCACCCTCCCATTCACAACCACCCCCTCCCTCTCTTCTCTCTCGCCCCTCTGCGTCCCCCCCCCATCCCCCCCATATCATCACCTCCCCTCCCTCCCCTCTAATCAACACCATCCTCATACACCTGCCCCCCCTCTCTCAACCCCCCCCCCCTTCGAAAAAAACGAATACCAATGGCACCGCATTCTAACCACTACACCACCGCTGCCCACATAGAGGCGCCAAAGACAAAGATCCCCCGTGTAGCCTGTAACAGACTGTTGGGGCAAGTGACGTTAGCGAGCACCTACGAAGGCCGGTACGGCACACGAGGTAGCCAGCACCACGCCCGGCCGACTTTTTCTCCCCAATGGCGATGTTTACAAACCCCGCACCGGGTACTCGTTTGAGGCTGAGTAGACCTATGGGAGGCCCAGGACCGGTTCAGATATCCGTCACTGGTGTTGACCGCGAGCGGGAATCGATCCGCTGAACTGGCACTGCCCACTGAGGCACAGGCACGCACGCAGAGACGGCATACAACACGTAGAAGATGTTAACTACCTCACCTGGTATGCAGGAGGTCGTGGGTTCGATCCCGACCCTGACGCCTGCTGCTGTATATTTGAAGTCTGCGTATCTCTCTCTAATCATCATCATCACGGTGGCTAGGAGATGTTAGCTCCCTCGCCTGGTATGCAGGAGGTCGTGGGTTCGATCCCGACCCTGACGCCTGCTGCTGTATATTTGAAGTCTGCGTATCTCTCTCTAATCATCATCATCACGGTGGCTAGGAGATGTTAGCTCCCTCGCCTGGTATGCAGGAGGTCGTGGGTTCGATCCCGACCCTGACGCCTGCTGCTGTATATTTGAAGTCTGCGTATCTCTCTCTAATCATCATCATCACGGTGGCTAGGAGATGTTAACTCCCTCGCCTGGTATGCAGGAGGTCGTGGGTTCGATCCCGACCTTGACGCCTGCTGCTGTATATTTGGATATTCTTTGGGTCTTTCGGTAAAGCCACGTAGATAGATAAAAAAGTCACGACGTTTCGATTGCAACACAAGCAATCGCCATCAGGTGAAAGCTTGCTGAGCTCCCTCAGCAGCTCTCCCGCTATATTTTTTGACCTGATGACGCTTGCTTGTGTTGCGATCGAAACGTGTTGATATTTTTATTATTATTTTTATTCTATCTCTTTGGCTTTACCGAAAGACCCAAAGAACATGAATTACTGCAGTCACGAAAGCTTCAAGTGAATGTTTATTTGGAGTTTGCGGTGTCACTCTGTCTCTCTCTCGCAGTGGTCGCGTGGATTCTTCTCCGCGTCCTCCGGTCTTTTCCCCTCCACATTGACAATCAACGTCGCGGCGTTTCGAGTGTTTGGCTGCTGTACATGTCCACGTGATAAGCCTCTTCGTCGAGCTTGTGTCCAGCTCGCTTCTGAAAGAGAAGATCCATGTAGCCCAGTGGGCCTCACCTGGTCTCGGCACGGCGGGGAGAGCGGGGGGGGGCGGGGGGGGGCGGTGGAGGGGGGGCGGTGGGGGGGCGGTAAGGGGGGGGCGGTGGGGGGTTGGCGTGGGAGTTTCGCGAATCTCTCCCGGCCTGATCCACCAACCGACCAACCTCTCTCTCGATCCCTCTTCCTTCTGAAAAAGGGGTCACTGCTCGAAACGTCGCCCGGCTACACTGCGCGTTGATGACGCCTCTACGTGCGTCTAATAAGCCTTCAAAAGCGCCGCTGCTAACAAGGCACCGTGCTGCGCCGTTCCGCAGAATCACCGCTGTCGTCAGCGGTAGCAGCAGCAGCAGCATCGGTCACGATCACTCCACTGCTGCACGAACCCGCCACTACCACCACTCCGTCGCCCATGTCACGCGGAGTGACCGCTGTCTCACCTGACATCACGGAGGATGCGTGTCCCCCCACGCATCAGACTGCCCCCCCCCCCCACCGCAACCCTGCACCCCCACCCGCACCGGAGGCTGTGACAGATGGAGCGGTAACGCGGGAACCGAGGGACCGGTGCCATCCTCCTGGCCGCCTGGCACAGACCATTACCTCCTAACGACTCACAGCCCGGGCACCCAACCCCCCAATACCCCCATCACCCCTTCTCTCAAGCCTACCAACCAAGATTTCGCACTCTCAAACCATCTCAGCGTTCCATCTCTCACGCTCGCTCGCTCGCTCGTATCACCGAGTTTTCAAGACCTACACTTCTCGGAATGAGAATATTTATTTAGACTGGAGGAATCCGGAGAGCTACCTTTTCACAGATGTCCAGCAGCGGCGGGTAAGAACGTTACGACGAGACACAGTGCAACAACAAAAACACGAGAGTCGTACACGAAAGGCAAATGAATAATCCCAAAAACGTACAAATACGACCATCCCTATATCCTGCTGAGACGTTAACTTACTTTTCAGAAGCGACCTGGCCACAAATGCCAGTTCAACGAAGTGGCTTATCATGTGGACATTTATAGCAGCAAAATAATCTCAATAATCTCATTGCGAGTGGGGGGGGGGGCGAGATGTTTATACCAACCATCGATTTGTATCTGCCACGAATGAGAGTGTTTTGCCTTCAGCGTGGAAACAAAAATATCAGAAATCGCGTGGGATGCCAAAACATCTCACCGCCCCCGTATGGAGGTCCGCACAGACGGGCGCAATAACCCCACCTGCCAAACTTGCTCCCACCTCGTCTCCCCGAACGACTCACCAACACCTGGCACGCTTTACACTCAGCCCCATCACTCCATCACCCCCCCCCCCCCGAATCCCCACATCATCATCATCCCCATCACCCAACATCGCCCTCGGATCTCTCACACTCACTACCCTCAGTCTCACTCCCGGCTCACGCTTACCACCCCCTCCCCTACCAAGCCTCGCCTCGTATTATCACCACCCCACTCCGTCCCCCCTACTGCCACCACCCCCGTATAGCCTCAACAGACTGTTGGGGCAAGTGTTGTTAGCGAGTGGGTGGACAGAAATACGCCCGACCGCCTTTTGTCTCCCTCGTAGCGATGTTTACCCACGACTGCACCAGGCACTCAGCCCCGCCTCCTTCACGTAGCTCACCCATCCGGCTCGCCAGGAGTAGTCAATACAGCAAGTCGACTCGCCGCCATCTGTTTACATCTGTACGGGGATGTGAGTGGTGGTGGTGGTGGTGGTGCTGCCCTCTCGGCACACGTGGGTGGGGGGTTGTCTCCGGTTTCCTACCCCAACCTGAATAATAATAATAATCAAGACAATTCGTCATCTTGCATTGACTAAACAAATCTTTTTCTAGATTTGAAGCTTTCGTGACTGCAAGGATTCATACTCTTTGGTTTTTTCGGTAAAGTCACGTAGGTAAAATAGATGAAAACAATTAAATGTTTTCATTTTTAAAAACAAATAGTATAAACACATCTTGCGAATAAAATAAAAACATCCTCGAAAAGAAACATTTCAGACAAAAAACATCTTACAAATCAGAAAGATCTTACAAACAAAAACACATCTAAAAAAAATCAATTTTCCAAATAAAGACATGTTAGAATTTTTTTTATAAATAAAAACATCTTAGAAATAAAAAAAACTTAAAAATAAAAAAATCCATCTTACAAACACAATGTGACAGCACCTAGAACCCTTCGTAAAGCGAGTCGCGAGACTCTGCGAACCTTTGCTGGGTCAACAAACGTCGTAACAAAATAAGTAAGTATAACAATACATATATAATTTATATTATTATAATATATAAATAATTATTGTGACGACGACAACAACAACACGAGGGGATAGAGGAGAGGCACGGGAGTGACGTGAGTGACGGACTTTGTGAAACTAAGAGACACGAAGAGAGAGACATGGACAGAGAGACACTGAATTACCGTGCCACTCCCTCTACCCCCCCCCCACTGTCCCCCCTACCCCCCACTATGCCCCCCACCAATCTCCCTTCACCCCCTCCCCACCACCCCCACCCCACACCCGGCACCGACAACACCTCAATCCCCAATCAGTCATGATGGCGATGAAGATATCCATTGTTTATTTAGCCACGGAATCATCCATGACTTATTTTGACAATGTTCCTTCATGCATTTGATCTGTTTGGCCAATTCGTTTTAAAAATGTATTTACTTAAATATTTATTTTGAGTTTGTGTAGCCCTTGTCAATCTTCTGTTTTGGATGAACACCGACTCCCCCCCCACCCCCCACACACACACACACACATGTCCGTATCGGTCCCGGTAGATTGTGTGACCATACTTCACCAGTTATGCTGGTCACTGCGGTTCGGTGAGAGAGAGAGAGACAGACAGAGAGAGAGAGAGAGCTAAAGGAACGAGTGGAGCGTGCAGGTGCTCGGTGCATAGATGGCAAACATCACATCCAGCGGCGGATCGATCACGGCTTATGATGGTGATGATGAAGACAAATCGAAGTCAATATCCCGGACTCCATAACCGCGACTGTCCTTCCGGTGCTTGCCGAGATGCATTGGCTTCCGATTGCCGAACGAACGCGCCGTGAGATGTTTCACTCATAACGCGACGACGAGGCGCTCGCCACAAATTAAACACGACACCTCGCTCATCTCGCCAAGAATCATCAAAGGATCATCGCGCAAACTCCTCCGGTTACCGCAGCAGCGGCAGCGGCGGCCGCGGCCGCGGCTTTTGGCTGTCGGCCATCGAACAGAGACGATCGCTGCATCGCGCGGTTTCACGATGCGCTTCCGCTGCCGTCTGGAACGCTCTTCCCTCCGTTATTAGGAAGCCACTGGAGCTGTGCACTTTGACATCATCATCATCATCTATATTGACAACACTGATCTATTGAGAACTGCCTTTCGCGTTCAGTCTGATGTCCTTCTCACGCACCTTCAATTAGCACGATTGGCTACGTATGGTGCGAAAGAGGTTCAACATACACACACACATACGATTGTTAAGGAAAGTAAGTAGGCTTGTGCAGGACGATGATGATGATGACGATGATAATGGCCGATGGGCACGACTAAGAACGGAGTGGCAGACGCAAGGAACGCAACTCATCCGAGAGGATCGACCACCGCGGGGGAGATGGAGCGGCGAAATCTTCTCGCGTGCGGAGAGGTGCGAGGCGAGGATCATTCACATTCGCGAGGTCGTGCCGACTTGATGAGGCTTTCATCCAGCAGTGGATCGATAATGGATTCTGATGATCATCATCATGAAGCCCACAATAGTTACACTCATGATGCTATTGCTGATGATGATGCTTTCGCTAATGGTGCCGATGATGATGATGGTGATGCTTTTGCTGCGGATGATAATGCTGATGATGATGCTACTGCTGATGCTGCTGCTGCTGATGGTGATGCTATCGCCAATGATGCTATTCCTGCTGCTGATGATGCTGATGATGCTATCGTCGATAATGCTATCGCTGCTGTCGATGATGATGATGATGCTGCTGCTGCTCACGCTGATGATGCTATTGCTGCTGCTGGCTGCTGATGCTACCGCTGATGGTGCCGAAGATAAAGACGAAATAAATAAACAAACAAAAGCAGCTTGGCGTCAGTAGCAGTAGGGGCGGGTCACTTCCTGATGTCACTTTCACGAGGGAGGGGGGCGGGGCGCAGGGGGGGGGGGGGTGAGGGATGAGGGGAGGGGCGGGGGGTAAGGTCATTTCACACAGCGGGGGTCACCCGGGGTCAAGAGGAACAGGGGCTGAGATAAGACCCAGCCTCATGCATCACCACCACCACCACCACCACGCCACCCCCACGAAATCCACGTCACACCCACCCCCAGCAGAGCGCAACTCGACTAACACACACAGACCGGGACACATTTGAAGCCATTTTACGTTTAATTTTTATTTTTACCAGTTGAGGCCCCCGCAACTGAGCTACGTAGATATTTTTTTCAGAAGCTGGCTATCAGAAATGATAGCTCAGCCAAGTGGCTTGTCATCGTAGGGGAAATTTTATAGCGGCCAAATGCTCTAAACGCGCGATGTTGATTCTAAATGTGGACGGCAAAGCCCCAGAGGACCCGGATAAAAAAATCCATGCGACCACGGTGGAGGCAGAGAGAGAGAGGGGGAGAGAATGCGAACTCCAAATGTACAGCAGGCGTCAGGGTCGGGATCGAACCCACGACCTCCTGTAGACCAGGCGAGCGAGTTAACATATCGCCTGCTCCCCCGAAACCCCCCTACTAACCCTACCATCTCCCCCACTCACCCCCACTCACCCCCACTCACGCCGCCCGATCGAAGTCACTACCACCACAGCCACACGAGACACACATCACGCGTCTCGCCGTCATCCGCACCTCGCGGTTCCCACGGCTCCACGAGGGTGCTGATCGAGGTTCCGATGTTCGGATAATTGTGGTTTGTCTTGTTGGTGCATGTTGAAACGCGACTGCTGATTGTGAGAATCGTAGATATGATCGTTGTCATCATCATCATCAGCAGCAGCAGTTTCGTGATCGTCTTCAGCAGCAGCACG
>NC_133704.1:8111536-8181536 GCF_048934315.1 Petromyzon marinus
AAATTTAGTTAGGGGCTGTCACGTAAACAGAACGCGCCCCTTGAAGAAAAAAACAAGCTTATTAGCTGAATGGGCTTTACGCAGCGGGAAATTCACTTCTCATTCCAATTCATTGTCACCGGTGTGTCGGGTGGGAGGTGGGTGTACGACACACACACGTACCATTTTACGCGATCTCACCCAATCATTTCACCCCATCCCCCCCCCCCCCCCGCCGTACAACAACGACCTTAGCCGCATGCTTCGCGTACTGCCTAGGCGAGCGCATCGGCAAACCTGCGGCTCCAGAGCCGAACGGGGCTCTGTAAGGGCCCCGCTGCGTGACCGTTGTTCATTAAGGAACACGCCGTCTCGTATTCACCACACGGTGCATTTTGCGGCCCTTTAAATATTGAGTTTGTTTTATTGATATATATAAGTAAGTAATGTTAATAAACTTTTTTTTAAACACGCTTTTATGAAATGTACTAGTAATGGAACAATTCCACGACTCCAGGAAGTGGCCCCGAAGCTTGCCGTAACTTAAGGGGACCGTGGCCAATTACAGCCAACGTCAGTTGACAATTAGACCCAAGCCGAAACATAACATACAAAAAATAATGTTTAAAAAATACATACTTTTTACGATCGGATATAGTATTGTCATCAGTATGACATAAGTATAGCAAGTTTGCAGTAGATACCACATTGGGAAGTCTGTTAAAATTGAGTTACAGGATTTGAAGATACAACGACGACAACAACAACAACAGACAGAGTGAGTTAAATGAAAGCGTGTACATAACAAAACGAAGTCGACGGTAAACAATATCTCTCCTTGTCACGTGGGTTTCTCGACGCCCTTGGTCGAGGCTACTCCACCACCCCATCACCGCGTGCTCTCCTCTCAAGCAGAGCAGAGTTACAGCCTCCACACTGCCAGCCCTAGCCCTAGGTCGCGCCCTTTCTTCAATGCTGCCTGTGACGCTCACTTGCGCTTCTTTGGTACGTACGATGAGCTTCGTTCGCTCCGCGAGCGTGCTCATCGGAGGTGCGGGGTAAGCAAAAACTAAGCACACGCGAAACAAAATCACTTTGTCTTCTTTGGTTCTTTCGGTAAAGTCACGTAGAATGAGAATAAAATAATAAATTGATGAAATAAAATAACACAATAATATTCTCACTCCAGCGCTGTCCTCCAGACAGTCTCGTCCCCTTTCACCTGATGAAGGCCGCTTGTGTTGTGGCCGAAACGTCGTGAGAATATTATTGTGTTATTTTATTTTATCAATTTATTATTTCATTCTCATTCTACGTGACTTTACCGAAATAACCAAAGAAGATGAATCCCTGCAGTCACGAAAGCTTTAAATCGAAATTTAAAATCACTTTGATTAGAAATTAGTTTTCAATCTACATTATTCAAAGGAGCATAGCTTCCAGTCGCTTTCTAACGTTGGAAGGAAGAGCGCGTTCCAGACGGCCGCCGACGCGCATCAGGAAAGCGCCGCTCGAGGGCCAGCGAGAAGACGTCCGTGCTGCCGACTCCTTGCTCACGGCCCACGTGAGCAGACTCATCAAGAAGTCGCTTATCCAAACTAGATCACGAAGCCGTCGTGACCGCAGGAATCACTCTTTGGTTCTTTCGGTGAAGTCACGGAGGAAAGAAATAAAATTAAATATATTCGTATTCTATTGTTACATTTTATTTCTTTCGACGCGACTTTGCCGAAAGAACCAAAAAGGAAGTCGCTTTCCCTCGCCCTCCTCTGTCTCACACCGACTGTTCTATCTGTCTTACACCGACTGTTCTATCTGTCTTACACCGACTGTCTCTCTGTCTCACACCGACTGTCTCTCTGTCTCACACCGACTGTTCTATCTGTCTCACACCGACTGTCTCTCTGTCTCACACCGACTGTCTCTCTGCCTCACACCGACTGTCTCTCTGCCTCACACCGACTGTCTCTCTGTCTCACACCGACTGCCTCACACCGACTGTCTCTGTCTCACACCGACTGTCTCTCTGTCTCACACCGACTGTCTCTCTGTCTCACACCGACTGTCTCTCTGCCTCACACCGACTGTCTCTCTGCCTCACACCGACTGTCTCTCTGCCTCACACCGACTGTCTATCTGTCTCACACCGACTGTCTCTCTGCCTCACACCGACTGTCTCTCTGTCTCACACCGACTGTCTCTCTGTCTCACACCGACTGTCTCTCTGCCTCACACCGACTGTCTCTCTGCCTCACACCGACTGTCTCTCTGCCTTACACCGACTGTCTCTCTGTCTCACACCGACTGTCTCTCTGTCTTACACCGACTGTCTCTCTGCCTCACACCGACTGTCTATCTGTCTCACACCGACTGTCTCTCTGCCTCACACCGACTGTCTCTCTGTCTCACACCGACTGTCTCTCTGTCTTACACCGACTGTCTCTCTGCCTCACACCGACTGTCTCACACCGACTGTCTCTCTGTCTCACACCGACTGTCTCTCTGTCTCACACCGACTGTCTCTCTGTCTCACACCGACTGTCTCTCTGCCTCACACCGACTGTCTCTGCCTCACACCGACTGTCTCTCTGTCTCACACCGACTGTCTCTTGGAGCCGCTGCGGTTATAGCGGCGCTGTGAACACGAACCCGGCGACTCGAGTTCGATTCCCGCTCGCGGGCCAACACCGGCGACGATTATCTGAGTTGGTCCTGGACATCCCCTAGGTCGACTCGGCCTCAATTGAGTGCCCTGGTGCGGTGCGCGAACATCAGCGCCGGGGAGACAAAGGCGGCCGAGCTGATTCTGGCGATTCACTTCGTCCGCGTATACCGTGGCCGGCTGCATAGCTTCTCGCTCACAGCACTTGCACCACCAGTCTGTTAAGGCTATACGGGAGAGCTTTGTCTTTGACTCATCTTAAGCACGTGTGCGAGAGCGTCCACCTGATTGGTTCTCGTGATGCACGCGTCACAATGCTTTTGTACCTCGTCTCGTGTCCACGAGCCGTGATCTTTCCACTGCTGAGCGAAGCCCTCCCCGGCAGACCATCGCCATCTCACAATTGAATTCAACTCTAAAGCTATCAAATCGAGAGAGGGAGAAATAGTAACGGAGCTAAAGCTAAGCCAAACTCTTTAGATGTTACCAGGTAAGGTCAACTGAGCTACGTGGCCCTTTGTTCAGAAGCGACCTGGCCCCAACGAAGTGGCTCAACATGTAGACATTTATAGTTGGAGCCAAATGCTCTTAAGCGCAATGTTGTTTCTAAATGTGGCGAGAAAACACGGAGGACACGGAGAGAAAAAAAAACGCCCCACGCCACGACGGGGAGACAGAGAGGGAAGAAAGTGACACCGCAAACTCCAAATATGCAGCAGGCGTCAGGGTCGGGATCGAACCCACGGACCCCCTGCATAGCAGGCGAGGTAGTTAACATCTCCTAGCCACCGCAGCGCCCTACCTTGATCGGCGTGGTGGCGGTAACTTCTCGCGCGCGTTCCCTCCTTTGGCCGTCGTTTTGCACCCACCCCCAACCGCACCCCCACCCCCACCACCCTCTCTTATCCCGACTCATACACAAAGACAAATGTCCCCCGTATAGCCTTCACGAGACTGTTGGGGGCAAGTGCTGTTAACGACCACCTATGAAGGCCAACACGGCATACATTCGACAGCGACTGACCTTCACCAAGGCGCTTGTGCCAGGCTATGTGCACAACACAGCACACACACACACTTATCCGCACACTCGAACCGAGGTTTCACATATTCGCCGCTGACGTTAGCCGTGACCGAGATGAATCGAACTCAGGTCGCTGGGTTCGTAGCGCAAGCGGCGCGAACCACTTTAAAATATATATAAAGATCCCCCGTCTAGCCTCTAGCTGTATCTTAGGGCAAGTGCTGTTAGCGAGCGGCAGCTATGAAGGCCGCCGCAAAACACAACGATGGGGGGGGGGGGGGTGGTTGGTTGGTCAGCACCGCGCACGGCCGCCTTTGTATCCCGCAGCAGGTACTCATTCGAGGCCGAGTCGATCTAGTGGAGGAACAAGACCGGTTCAATACGCAGCATTCGTCACCGATGTCGGCGCAGTGGAGCGCGAATCGCCCTCACTGAAAACAACGCACACACCGTTTACAGACAGAGACACCCCCCGCCACCCACCGTATATAGCCACAACACACACTTGTGACAAGGGGCTGTGAGCGGGCATCAGCGAAGGGCGCTACTGCACACGAGCGGGGCGCGAGGCCAGCACCACGCCCGGCCGCCTTTGTCTCCCTCGTGGCGATGTTGACGCGCCGCAACGGCAACTCTGTTTTATACCGAGCTGTGCCGTTTCGCAGCCTAATAGCAACCTAATGACCCGGGGCCCCTACTGGACACGTGTGTAAGCTCCATCAGATCCCTGCGTGACAGTATAATTACAGGTTCCGATGGTGCTTCTGATATTTGTTTTCAATTAAAAATAAAAACACGCGCGCACACAATAACGCGAAGAATGCCACGTAGAACCGCGATGATTAAATTTTAACTATAATTTTTGTTGTAGTAGTCTTCATTCGTTGTGGTTCGTTGCAGCAGCAGCAGCAGCATGTTGCAATGTTTAGCGCCTCTTGCCGTTTAAGGTCTGATAATGACACGGGCACTGCAGGGGTTACGTTTCCCTAGCAGACATGTGGAGAAACATCAGAAGGAGCTGATAACTTAAAGCGTAAAGCGTTAATGAGGCCTCTTTGGAAGGCGCAGCGGTGACGATATTGACAGGGCGATTAACGTTGGATTAATTTAAAACCTGGGTGTGTATGTGTGTGTGTAGTTTTTTTTCTCTCTCTCTCTCTCTTTCAGATATTCCAACGGAAATCGAACCGACTGAAGGGTGAAAATTAACGCGAGCCAGGTGTTGAATGTGTCTTTATGTTTAATATTTAATTATTATTATTTTCCTTTTTTTACGTCGCCGGGAATGGATGTTTGCATGCGTTTGCGCGTGTGTGTTGTGTGTGGTGGTGGTGGCGGTGGTGTAGTGGTTAGCGCTACGCTTGCGCTGCAAAACCCGGCGAACCCCGAGTTCCATTTCCGGCTGACGACCACCAGCACCGGTGACAATTATCTGGAATCGGTCCTGGGGCCTCCCCTAGGTCCGCTCAGCCTCAAATGAGTACCTGGGTGCGATTTGTTTAACATCGCCGCTGGGGAGACAAAGGCGGCCCAGCGTAGTGCTGGCCACCCACCCCCTCGTGTGCCTTGCCGGCCTTCATAGGTGCTGCTCGCTAACAGCACTTGCCCCCAACAGTCTGTGAAGGCTATAGGGGGGATCTTTCTCTTTGCCTTGTGTGGTGGGGGGAGCGGTGGCGTCGTGGTTAGCGCCCTGCGCTACGAAACCCAGCGACCCCAATGTCGATTCCCGGCTCACGGTCAACATCAGTGACGAATTATATGAGCAGGTCCTGGGCCTCCACTAGGTCGACTCAGCCTCGAATGAATACCTGGTGCGATGTGTAAACCATTGCCATGGGGGAGATAAAGGCGGCCGAGCGTAGTGCTGGCCACCCACCCCCTCGTGTGGCGTGCGGACCTTCATAGGCGCTGCTGCCTAACAGCACTTTCCCCAACAGTCTGTTAGGGCTATACGGGGGATCTTTATCTTTGTATTTATTCTCTTTATGTAAGTGGCGAGTCTATCCGTAGAACAAACCACTGTTGACTCCCCCCACAAAGTGGCACGCGCCTTTATCGACCTCCGGAGGGATGATGGGCTGATTCGAATCTCAATCAGGATTCGAACTCGCAACCTTGAGCTTGCCAGGCGCTTGCTCCACCGCCACCTCAATCGGTGATTGGCTGCTGCCACGTGGGCAGTGGTGGACGAGCACAGCTCACAACAACAACAACTCACACTCGTCAATAAGAACACTGCCTTAAAAATCAATAAACAGACTATATCATCGCCGACGTTTCGGGCAATTGCCCTTCTTCAATAAGTATCCGCAGCGTCAGGTTGTGGACTAGCGCCGAGCGCGTGGATCTCTGAGCAGTACGTTTCACAATTTGTTTAACCATGGTGAGAGGCCAAGAGGCCAGGATAGAGTCCAATTGGAAGCAGTGAGTTAATGAGTGGGTGGGTGGGTGAGTGGGAGAGTGAGTGAGTCATTAAGTGAGTGAGTGATTAGGTGAGTGAGTGGGTGATTGGGTGAGTGGGTGAGTGGGTGAATGGGTGATTCGGTGAGTGGGTGAGTGGGTGAGTCATTGAGTGAGTCATTCATTTAGTGGGTGAGTGAGTCATTGAGTGTGTGAGTGAGTCATTAAGTGCGTGTGTGAGTGATTCATTAAGTGAGTGTGTGAGTGAGTCATTAAGTGAGTGAGTGATTCATTAAGTGAGTGTGTGAGTGATTCATTAAGTGAGTGTGTGAGTGAGTCATTAAGTGAGTGTGTGAGTGAGTCATTAAGTGAGTGTGTGAGTGAGTCATTAAGTGAGTGTGTGAGTGAGTCATTAAGTGAGTGTGTGAGTGAGTCATTAAGTGAGTGTGTGAGTGAGTCATTAAGTGAGTGTGTGAGTGAGTCATTAAGTGAGTGTGTGAGTGAGTCATTGAGCGAGTGAGTGGACGAGTGAGTGAGATGATGAGTGGATAATTGATTGAGTAAGATCCTGAGAGTGAGCGACAGAATTTCAGATTCAAGTTGATTTTATTTAACCAAGGTGCGAACTTAGCAGTGATCCAGGATCGAGGCTCATTTGCAAAACTGACCTCAGTCACCAAAACTGACAAAAGTAAAAACCGATACAACAGACAGCACGTACATGAAGCAAATAGACATCAGGTCAAAGGAAAACACTTACACCTCGATATGTACATCTACGGGGCCTTGTGTGAGTCTGTGTATCTGTGCGGGGAAATTTTTTTACTTATATATAAGGAACTTTAAATATCTATTTTGATTAATGAATTCAATTTAGTAACTTGTTCACCTTTTCTCCACGTTGCACTCCTATCGGGTTTAAAAAAATAGTTTGTTGATGTAACTCGCTGACCCCGTGCCCGTATCGGACATCTGTGAAAAAGAGCTTCTCAATTCTGAATCTCTGTCTCTCTCTCTCTCTGTGAATCTCTGTGCATCTGTGTTAGTCGGTGGGCCTCTGTGTGAGTCTATCGGCCAAGGTGTAATCCCTTGGCTCTCTCTGCAGGTCTATAGGCGTCTCTGCTAATCTAATGGGTCTCTTTTTTTAGAGTATGGGTCTCTGTGCAAGTCGACGGTTTTCTGTGAGTTTATGAGCGCCTGTTAGTCTCTGTGTTGAAGCCCATGGCTCTCTCCGCGTGAGTCATAATGAAGGTCGCCACGCTGCTACTGCGTCGGCAGTGGTGCACAAGCCCAATAAACAGCAACAACAACAGCAGTAAATATATCGTGGGCGACGTTTCGTAGGTGACGAGTTACCTGGATCGTGGGTTCGATCCCGGATCCTGGCGATGTCCACGTGTGCTCACTCTCTCCCCATGGTGGATCGCTCATCAGGCTCCTCCTCCGGTTTTGCCCCCCCTCCTCCTCCAAACTCAACCATCCCCCCCCCCTCTACTCTCCCTCCGCCCTCCCTCCACTCAACCCTTCACCCTCCCCCCTCAAACCCCCCTCCACGAACCCCCCTCCACCCTCCCCCTCCTTCTCCACCCTCCCCCTCCTTCTCCACCCTCCTTCTCCACCCTCCCCCTCCTTCTCCACCCTCCCCCTCCTTCTCCACCCTCCCCCTCCTTCTCCACCCTCCCCCTCCTTCTCCACCCTACCCCTCCTCCACCCTCCGCCCCCCTCCTCCATCCAACTCTCCCCCTTCACCCCCCCCTTCACCCCATCCCCCTCCACCCCCCTCCCCTCCTCCTCCACTCATCCCTCCTCCTCGCCTCATCCCCCCTCCCCCCTCATCCCCCCTCATCCCTCCTCCCCCCTCATCCCCCCTCCCCTCATCCTCCCTCCCCTCCTCCTCCCCCTCCCCTCCTCCTGCTCCCTCCTCCTATTCCCCCTCCACTCCTCTACCCCGACCCCCCTCCTCCGCCCCCTCCCTCCATATTTATAATCAACACGTGCTTAGATTATTTGGCTGGAACTATAATTTCCCACGTGTGATGATGATGATGAAATAAATGATGTCAGCCACCATCGATGAGCTATCATCACGTGTGGTCCGGACGCCTCTCAAAAAATAGATGCATATCTCAGTTGGCTTTGCCTGCTAAGTAAAATAGTTTCGTTTAAGTTTCATAACAACACATACTATAAATGTGCAAGGTGGCCACAAAGTTCCTTTGCATGAACTGTTAATGTTATTTTTCTATTGTATTTCACGTTAGGTTTCAAAGTGGCAGGCAGACATGAGTGAGTTCATGGCAGAGGAGAGACTGCGAGGCGTATGGCCACTCTGTACTTTCATAATGAGAATGGGGGTGAGACTCCCTTGGAGTTGAGAATGGGGGTGAGGCTCCCTTAGAGTTGAGAATGGAGATGAGACTCCCTTAGAGTTGAGAATGGGGGTGAGACTCCCTTAGAGTGGAGAATGGGGGTGAGACTCCCTTAGAGTTGAGATTTGGTTTGAGACTCCCTTAGAGTTGAGAATGGGGGTGAGGTTCCCGTAGAGTTAAGAATGGAGATGAGACTCCCTTAGAGTTGAGGATGGGGGTGAGACTCCCTTAGAGTTGAGAATGGGGGTGAGGCTCCCTTAGAGTTGAGATTTGGTTTGAGACTCCCTTAGAGTTGAGAATGGGGGTGAGGTTCCCTTAGAGTTGAGAATGGAGATGAGACTCCCTTAGAGTTGAGAATGGGGGTGAGACTCCCTTAGAGTTGAGAATGGGGGTGAGGCTCCCTTAGAGTTGAGAATGGGGATGAGACTCCCTTAGAGTTGAGAATGGGGGTGAGGCTCCCTGAGAGTTGAGAGTGGGGGTGAGACTCCTTTAGAGTTGAGAATGGGAATGAGACTCCCTTAGAGTTGAGAATGGAGATGAGACTCCCTTAGAGTTGAGAATGGAGATGAGACTCCATTAGAGTTGAGAATGGGGGTGAGACTCCCTTAGAGTGGAGAATGGGGGTGAGACTCCCTTAGAGATGAGAGTGGGGGTGATACTCCCTTAGAGTTGAGAATGGGGGGTGAGACTCCCTTAGAGTTGAGAATGGGGGTGAGGCTCCCTTAGAGTTGAGAATGGGGATGAGACTCCTTTAGAGTTGAAAATGGGGGTGAGACTCCCTTAGAGTTGAGAATGGGGGTGAGACTGCCTTAGAGTTGAGAATGGGGGTGAGACTCCCTTAGAGTTGAGAATGGGGGTGAGACTCCCTTAGAGTTGAGAATGGGGGTGAGACTCCCTTAGTGTTGAGAATGGGAGTGAGACTCCCTTAGAGTTGAGAATGGAGATGAGACTCCCTTAGAGTTGAGAATGGGGGTGAGACTCCCTTAGAGTTGAGAATGGGGGTGAGATTCCCTTAGAGATGAGAGTGGGGGTGAGACTCCCTTAGAGTTGAGAATGGGGGTGAGACTCCCTTAGAGTTGAGAATGGGGATGAGACTCCCTTAGAGTTGAGAATGGGGGTGAGACTCCCTGAGAGTTGAGAGTGGGGGTGAGACTCCTTTAGAGTTGAGAATGGGGGTGAGACTCCCTTAGAGTTGAGAATGGGGGTGAAACTCCCTTAGAGTTGAGATTGGGAGTGAGACTCCCTTAGAGTTGAGAATGGGAATGAGACTCCCATAGAGTTGAGAATAGAGATGAGACTCCCTTAGAGTTGAGGATGGGGGTGAGACTCCCTTAGAGTGGAGAACGGGGGTGAGACTCCCTTAGAGTTGAGAATGGGGGTGAGACTCCCTTAGAGTTGAGAATGAGGGTGAGACTCCCTTAGAGTTGAGAATGGGGGTGAGACTCCCTTAGAGTTGAGAATGGGGGTGAGACTCCCTTAGAGTTGAGAATGGGGGTGAGACTCCCTTAGAGTTGAGAATGGAGATGAGACTCCCTTAGAGTTGAGAATGGGGGTGAGACTCCCTTAGAGTTGAGAATGGGGGTGAGATTCCCTTAGAGATGAGAGTGGGGGTGAGACTCCCTTAGAGTTGAGAATGGGGGTGAGACTCCCTTAGAGTTGAGATTTGGGGTGAGACTCCCTTAGAGTTGAGAATGGGGGTGAGACCCCTTAGAGTTGAGAATGGGGGTGAGACTCCCTTAGAGTTGAGAATGGGGGTGAAACTCCCTTGGAGTTGAGAATGGGGGTGAGACTCCCTTAGAGTTGAGAATGGGGGTGAGGCTCTCTTAGAGTTGAGAATGAAGGTGAGACTCCCTTAGTGTTGAGAATGGGGGTGAGACTCCCTTAGAGTTGAGAATAGGGGTGAGACTCCCTTAGAGTTGAGAATGGGAATGAGACTCCCATAGAGTAGAGAATGGAGATGAGACTCCCTTAGAGTTGAGAATGGGGGTGAGACTCCCTTAGAGTGGAGAATGGGGGTGAGACTCCCTTAGAGTTGAGAATGGGGGTGAGACTCCCTTAGAGGTGAGAATGGGGGTGAGACTCCCTTAGAGTTGAGAATGGGGGTGAGACTCCCTTAGAGTTGAGAATGGGAATGAGACTCCCATAGAGTTGAGAATGGAGATGAGACTCCCTTAGAATTGAGAATGGGGGTGAGACTCCCTTAGAGTGAGAATGGGGGTGAGACTCCCTTAGAGTTGAGAATGGGGGTGAGACTCCCGTAGAGTTGAGAATGGGGGTGAGACTCCCTTAGAGTTGAGAATGGGGGTGAGACTCCCTTAGAGTTGAGAATGGAGATGAGACTCCCTTAGAGTTGAGAATGGGGGTGAGACTCCCTTAGAGTTGAGAATGGGGGGTGAGATTCCCTTAGAGATGAGAGTGGGGGTGAGACTCCCTTAGAGTTGAGAATGGGGGTGAGACTCCCTTAGAGTTGAGAATGGGGGTGAAACTCCCTTGGAGTTGAGAATGGGGGTGAGACTCCCTTAGAGTTGAGAATGGGGGTGAGGCTCACTTAGAGTTGAGAATGAAGGTGAGACTCCCTTAGAGTTGAGAATGGGGGTGAGACTCCCTTAGAGTTGAGAATAGGGGTGAGACTCCCTTAGAGTTGAGAATGGGAGTGAGACTCCCTTAGAGTTGAGAATGGAGATGAGACTCCCTTAGAGTTGAGAATGGGGGTGAGACTCCCTTAGAGTTGAGAATGGGGGTGAGATTCCCTTAGAGATGAGAGTGGGGGTGAGACTCCCTTAGAGTTGAGAATGGGGGTGAGACTCCCTTAGAGTTGAGAATGGGGATGAGACTCCCTTAGAGTTGAGAATGGGGGTGAGACTCCCTGAGAGTTGAGAGTGGGGGTGAGACTCCTTTAGAGTTGAGAATGGGGGTGAGACTCCCTTAGAGTTGAGAATGGGGGTGAAACTCCCTTAGAGTTGAGATTGGGAGTGAGACTCCCTTAGAGTTGAGAATGGGAATGAGACTCCCATAGAGTTGAGAATAGAGATGAGACTCCCTTAGAGTTGAGGATGGGGGTGAGACTCCCTTAGAGTGGAGAACGGGGGTGAGACTCCCTTAGAGTTGAGAATGGGGGTGAGACTCCCTTAGAGTTGAGAATGAGGGTGAGACTCCCTTAGAGTTGAGAATGGGGGTGAGACTCCCTTAGAGTTGAGAATGGGGGTGAGACTCCCTTAGAGTTGAGAATGGGGGTGAGACTCCCTTAGAGTTGAGAATGGAGATGAGACTCCCTTAGAGTTGAGAATGGGGGTGAGACTCCCTTAGAGTTGAGAATGGGGGTGAGATTCCCTTAGAGATGAGAGTGGGGGTGAGACTCCCTTAGAGTTGAGAATGGGGGTGAGACTCCCTTAGAGTTGAGATTTGGGGTGAGACTCCCTTAGAGTTGAGAATGGGGGTGAGACCCCTTAGAGTTGAGAATGGGGGTGAGACTCCCTTAGAGTTGAGAATGGGGGTGAAACTCCCTTGGAGTTGAGAATGGGGGTGAGACTCCCTTAGAGTTGAGAATGGGGGTGAGGCTCCCTTAGAGTTGAGAATGAAGGTGAGACTCCCTTAGTGTTGAGAATGGGGGTGAGACTCCCTTAGAGTTGAGAATAGGGGTGAGACTCCCTTAGAGTTGAGAATGGGAATGAGACTCCCATAGAGTAGAGAATGGAGATGAGACTCCCTTAGAGTTGAGAATGGGGGTGAGACTCCCTTAGAGTGGAGAATGGGGGTGAGACTCCCTTAGAGTTGAGAATGGGGGTGAGACTCCCTTAGAGGTGAGAATGGGGGTGAGACTCCCTTAGAGTTGAGAATGGGGGTGAGACTCCCTTAGAGTTGAGAATGGGAATGAGACTCCCATAGAGTTGAGAATGGAGATGAGACTCCCTTAGAATTGAGAATGGGGGTGAGACTCCCTTAGAGTGAGAATGGGGGTGAGACTCCCTTAGAGTTGAGAATGGGGGTGAGACTCCCTTAGAGTTGAGAATGGGGGTGAGACTCCCTTAGAGTTGAGAATGGGGGTGAGACTCCCTTAGAGTTGAGAATGGAGATGAGACTCCCTTAGAGTTGAGAATGGGGGTGAGACTCCCTTAGAGTTGAGAATGGGGGGTGAGATTCCCTTAGAGATGAGAGTGGGGGTGAGTCCCTTAGAGTTGAGAATGGGGGTGAGACTCCCTTAGAGTTGAGAATGGGGGTGAAACTCCCTTGGAGTTGAGAATGGGGGTGAGACTCCCTTAGAGTTGAGAATGGGGGTGAGGCTCACTTAGAGTTGAGAATGAAGGTGAGACTCCCTTAGAGTTGAGAATGGGGGTGAGACTCCCTTAGAGTTGAGAATAGGGGTGAGACTCCCTTAGAGTTGAGAATGGGAATGAGACTCCTGTAGAGTAGAGAATGGAGATGAGACTCCCTTAGAGTTGAGAATGGGGGTGAGCCTCCCTTAGAGTGGAGAATGGGGGTGAGACTCCCTTAGAGTTGAGAATGGGGGTGAGACTCCCTTAGAGGTGAGAATGGGGGTGAGACTCCCTTAGAGTTGAGAATGGGGGTGAGACTCCCTTAGAGTTGAGAATGGGAATGAGACTCCCATAGAGTTGAGAACGGAGATGAGACTCCCTTAGAGTTGAGAATGGTGGTGAGGCTCCCTTAGAGTGGAGAATGGGGGTGCGACTCCCTTAGAGTTGAGATTTGGGGTGAGACTCCCTTAGAGTTGAGAATGGCGGTGAGGTTCCCTTAGAGTTGAGATTGGAGATGAGACTCCCTTAGAGTTGAGAATGGGGGTGCGACTCCCTTAGAGTTGAGAATGGGGGTGAGACTCCCTTAGAGTTGAGACTGGGGGTGAGACTCCCTTAGAGTTGAGAATGGGGGTGAGACTCCCTTAGAGTTGAGAATGGGGGTGGGACTCCCTTAGAGTTGAGAATGGGGGTGAGCCTCCCTTAGAGTTGAGAATGGGGGTGAGACTCCCTTAGAGTTGAGAATCGAGATGAGACTCCCTTAGAGTTGAGAGTGGGGGTGAGACTCCCTTAGAGTGGAGAATGGGGGTGAGACTCCCTTAGAGTTGAGATTTGGGGTGAGACTCCCTTAGAGTTGAGAATGGGGGTGAGGTTCCCTTAGAGTTGAGAATGGAGATGAGACTCCCTTAGAGTTGAGAATGGGGGTGAGACTCCCTTAGAGTTGAGAATGGGGGTGAGATTCCCTTAGAGATGTGAATGGGGGTGAGACTCCCTTAGAGTTGAGAATGGGGGTGAGACTCCCTTAGAGTTGAGAATGGGGGTGAGACTCCCTTGGAGTTGAGAATGGGGGTGAGACCCCTTATAGTTTAGAATGGGGGTGAGACTCCCTTAGAGTTGAGAATGGGGGTGAGACCCCCTTAGAGTTGAGATGGGGGTGAGGCTCCCTTAGAGTTGAGAATGGGAGTGAGACTCCCTTAGAGTTGAGAATGGGGGTGAGACTCCCTTAGAGTTTAGAATGGGGGTGAGACTCCCTTAGAGTTGAGAATGGGAATGAGACTCCCTTAAAGTTGAGAATGGAGATGAGACTCCCCTAGAGTTGAGAATGGGGGTGAGACTCCCTTAGAGTTGAGAATGGGGATGAGACTCCCTTAGAGTTGAGAATGGGGGTGAGACTCCCTTAGAGTTGAGAATGGGGGTGAGACTCGCTTAGAGTTGAGAATGGGGGTGAGGCTCCCTTAGACTTGAGAATGGGGGTGAGACTCCCTTAGAGTTGAGAATGGGGGTGAGACTCCCTTAGAGTTGAGAATGGGGGTGAGACTCCCTTAGAGGGGAGTATGGGGGTGAGACTCCCTTAGAGTTGAGAATGGGGGTGAGGTTCCCTTAGAGTTGAGAATGGGGGTGAGGATCCCTTAGAGTTGAGAATGGGGGTGAGGATCCCTTAGAGTTAAGAATGAGGGTGAGGCTCCCTTAGAGTTGAGAATGGGGGTGAGACTCCCTTAGAGTTGAGAATGGGGGTGAGACTCCCTTAGAGGGGAGAATGGGGGTGAGACTCCCTTAGAGTTGAGAATGGGGGTGAGGCTCCCTTAGAGTTGAGAATTCGGGTGAGGATCCCTTAGAGTTGAGAATGAGGGTGAGGCTCCCTTAGAGTTGAGAGTGGGGGTGAGACTCCCTTAGAGTTGAGAATGGGGGTGAGGCTCCCTTAGAGTTGAGAATGGGGGTGAGACTCCCTTAGAGTTGAGAATGGAGATGAGACTCCCTTAGAGTTGAGAATGAGGGTGAGGCTCCCTTAGAGTTGAGAGTGGGGGTGAGGCTCCCTTAGAGTTGAGAATGGGGGTGAGATTCCCTTAGAGATGAGAGTGGGGGTGAGACTCCCTTAGAGTTGAGAATGGGGGTGAGACTCCCTTAGAGTTGAGAATGGGGGTGGGACTCCCTTAGAGTTGAGAATGGGGGTGAGACTCCCTTAGAGTTGAGAATGGGGGTGAGACTCCCTTAGAGTTGAGAATCGAGATGAGACTCCCTTAGAGTTGAGAGTGGGGGTGAGACTCCCTTAGAGTGGAGAATGGGGGTGAGGCTCCCATAGAGTTGAGATTTGGGGTGAGACTCCCTTAGAGTTGAGAATGGGGGTGAGGTTCCCTTAGAGTTGAGAATGGAGATGAGACTCCCTTAGAGTTGAGAATGGGGGTGAGTCTCCCTTAGAGTTGAGAATGGGGGTGAGATTCCCTTAGAGATGAGAGTGGGGGTGAGACTCCCTTAGAGTTGAGAATGGGGGTGAGACTCCCTTAGAGTTGAGAATGGGGGTGGGACTCCCTTAGAGTTGAGAATGGGGGTGAGACTCCCTTAGAGTTGAGAATGGGGGTGAGACTCCCTTAGAGTTGAGAATCGAGATGAGACTCCCTTAGAGTTGAGAGTGGGGGTGAGACTCCCTTAGAGTGGAGAATGGGGGTGAGACTCCCTTAGAGTTGAGATTTGGGGTGAGATTCCCTTAGAGTTGAGAATGGGGGTGAGGTTCCCTTAGAGTTGAGAATGGAGATGAGACTCCCTTAGAGTTGAGAATGGGGGTGAGACTCCCTTAGAGTTGAGAATGGGGGTGAGATTCCCTTAGAGATGAGAATGGGGGTGAGACTCCCTTAGAGTTGAGAATGGGGGTGAGACTCCCTTAGAGTTGAGAATGGGGGTGAGACTCCCTTGGAGTTGAGAATGGGGGTGAGACCCCCTTAGAGTTTAGAATGGGGGTGAGACTCCCTTAGAGTTGAGAATGGGGGTGAGACCCCCTTAGAGTTGAGATGGGGGTGAGGCTCCCTTAGAGTTGAGAATGGGAGTGAGACTCCCTTAGAGTTGAGAATGGGGGTGAGACTCCCTTAGAGTTTAGAATGGGGGTGAGACTCCCTTAGAGTTGAGAATGGGAATGAGACTCCCTTAAAGTTGAGAATGGAGATGAGACTCCCCTAGAGTTGAGAATGGGGGTGAGACTCCCTTAGAGTTGAGAATGGGGATGAGACTCCCTTAGAGTTGAGAATGGGGGTGAGACTCCCTTAGAGTTGAGAATGGGGGTGAGACTCCCTTAGAGTTGAGAATGGGGGTGAGGCTCCCTTAGACTTTAGAATGGGGGTGAGACTCCCTTAGAGTTGAGAATGGGGGTGAGACTCCCTTAGAGTTGAGAATGGGGGTGAGACTCCCTTAGAGGGGAGAATGGGGGTGAGACTCCCTTAGAGTTGAGAATGGGGGTGAGGTTCCCTTAGAGTTGAGAATGGGGGTGAGGATCCCTTAGAGTTGAGAATGGGGGTGAGGATCCCTTAGAGTTAAGAATGAGGGTGAGGCTCCCTTAGAGTTGAGAATGGGGGTGAGACTCCCTTAGAGTTGAGAATGGGGGTGAGACTCCCTTAGAGGGGAGAATGGGGGTGAGACTCCCTTAGAGTTGAGAATGGGGGTGAGGCTCCCTTAGAGTTGAGAATTCGGGTGAGGATCCCTTAGAGTTGAGAATGAGGGTGAGGCTCCCTTAGAGTTGAGAGTGGGGGTGAGACTCCCTTAGAGTTGAGAATGGGGGTGAGGCACCCTTAGAGTTGAGAATGGGGGTGAGACTCCCTTAGAGTTGAGAATGGAGATGAGACTCCCTTAGAGTTGAGAATGAGGGTGAGGCTCCCTTAGAGTTGAGAGTGGGGGTGAGGCTCCCTTAGAGTTGAGAATGAGGGTGAGACTCCCTTAGAGTTGAGAATGGAGATGAGACTCCCTTAGAGTTGAGAATGAGGGTGAGGCTCCCTTAGAGTTGAGAGTGGGGGTGAGGCTCCCTTAGAGTTGAGAATGGGGGTGAGGCTCCCTTAGAGTTGAGAATGGGGGTGAGACTCCCTTAGAGTTGAGAATGGAGATGAGACTCCCTTAGAGTTGAGAATGAGGGTGAGGCTCCCTTAGAGTTGAGAGTGTGGGTGAGGCTCCCTTAGAGTTAAGAATGGGGGTGAGGCTCCCTTAGAGTTGAGAATGGGGGTGAGGCTCCCTTAGAGTTGAGAGTGGGGGTGAGACTCCCTTAGAGTTGAGAATGGAGATGAGACTCCCTTAGAGTTGAGAATGAGGGTGAGGCTCCCTTAGAGTTTAGAGTGGGGGTGAGGCTCCCTTAGAGTTGAGAATGGGGGTGAGGCTCCCTTAGAGTTGAGAATGGGGGTGAGACTCCCTTAGAGTTGAGAATGGAGATGAGACTCCCTTAGAGTTGAGAATGAGGGTGAGGCTCCCTTAGAGTTGAGAGTGGGGGTGAGGCTCCCTTAGAGTTGAGAATGGGGGTGAGGCTGCCTTAGAGTTGAGAATTGGGGTGAGGCTCCCTTAGAGTTGAGAGTGGGGGTGAGGCTCCCTTAGAGTTGAGAATGGGGGTGAGGCTCTCTTAGATTTGAGAATGGGGGTGAGGCTCCCTTAGAGTTGAGAATGGGGGTGAGGCTCCCTTAGAGTTGAGAATGGGGGTGAGGCTCCCTTAGAGTTGAGAATAGGGGTGAGGCTCCATTAGAGTTGAGAATGGGGGTGAGGCTCCCTTAGAGTTGAGAATGAGGGTGAGGCTCCCTTAGAGTTGAGAATGGGGGTGAGGCTCCCTTAGAGTTCATAATGGGGGTGAGGCTCCCTTAGAGTTGAGAATGGGGGTGAGGCTCCCTTAGAGTTGAGAATGGGGGTGAGGCTCCCTTAGAGTTGAGAATGGGGGTGAAGCTCCCTTAGAGTTGAGAGTGGGGGTGAGGCTCCCTTAGAGTTGAGAATGGGGGTGAGGCTCCCTTAGAGTTGAGAGTGGGGGTGAGGCTCCCTTAGAGTTGAGAATGGGGGTGAGGCTCCCTTAGAGTTGAGAATGGGGGTGAGGCTCCCTTAGCGTTGAGAATGGGGGTGAGGCTCTCTTAGAGTTGAGAATGGGGGTGAGGCTCCCTTAGAGTTGAGAATGGGGGTGAGGCTCCCTTAGAGTTGAGAATGGGGGTGAGGCTCCCTTAGAGATGAGAATGGGGGTGAGGCTCCCTTAGTGTTGAGAATGGGGGTGAGGCTCCCTTAGAGTTGAGAGTGGGGGTGAGGCTCCCTTAGAGTTGAGAATGGGGGTGAGGCTCCCTTAGAGTTGAGAATGGGGGTGAGACCCCTTATAGTTTAGAATGGGGGTGAGACTCCCTTAGAGTTGAGAATGGGGGTGAGACCCCCTTAGAGTTGAGATGGGGGTGAGGCTCCCTTAGAGTTGAGAATGGGAGTGAGACTCCCTTAGAGTTGAGAATGGGGGTGAGACTCCCTTAGAGTTTAGAATGGGGGTGAGACTCCCTTAGAGTTGAGAATGGTAATGAGACTCCCTTAAAGTTGAGAATGGAGATGAGACTCCCCTAGAGTTGAGAATGGGGGTGAGACTCCCTTAGAGTTGAGAATGGGGATGAGACTCCCTTAGAGTTGAGAATGGGGGTGAGACTCCCTTAGAGTTGAGAATGGGGGTGAGACTCGCTTAGAGTTGAGAATGGGGGTGAGGCTCCCTTAGACTTGAGAATGGGGGTGAGACTCCCTTAGAGTTGAGAATGGGGGTGAGACTCCCTTAGAGTTGAGAATGGGGGTGAGACTCCCTTAGAGGGGAGTATGGGGGTGAGACTCCCTTAGAGTTGAGAATGGGGGTGAGGTTCCCTTAGAGTTGAGAATGGGGGTGAGGATCTCTTAGAGTTGAGAATGGGGGTGAGGATCCCTTAGAGTTAAGAATGAGGGTGAGGCTCCCTTAGAGTTGAGAATGGGGGTGAGACTCCCTTAGAGTTGAGAATGGGGGTGAGACTCCCTTAGAGGGGAGAATGGGGGTGAGACTCCCTTAGAGTTGAGAATGGGGGTGAGGCTCCCTTAGAGTTGAGAATTCGGGTGAGGATCCCTTAGAGTTGAGAATGAGGGTGAGGCTCCCTTAGAGTTGAGAGTGGGGGTGAGACTCCCTTAGAGTTGAGAATGGGGGTGAGGCTCCCTTAGAGTTGAGAATGGGGGTGAGACTCCCTTAGAGTTGAGAATGGAGATGAGACTCCCTTAGAGTTGAGAATGAGGGTGAGGCTCCCTTAGAGTTGAGAGTGGGGGTGAGGCTCCCTTAGAGTTGAGAATGGGGGTGAGATTCCCTTAGAGATGAGAGTGGGGGTGAGACTCCCTTAGAGTTGAGAATGGGGGTGAGACTCCCTTAGAGTTGAGAATGGGGGTGGGACTCCCTTAGAGTTGAGAATGGGGGTGAGACTCCCTTAGAGTTGAGAATGGGGGTGAGACTCCCTTAGAGTTGAGAATCGAGATGAGACTCCCTTAGAGTTGAGAGTGGGGGTGAGACTCCCTTAGAGTGGAGAATGGGGGTGAGGCTCCCTTAGAGTTGAGATTTGGGGTGAGACTCCCTTAGAGTTGAGAATGGGGGTGAGGTTCCCTTAGAGTTGAGAATGGAGATGAGACTCCCTTAGAGTTGAGAATGGGGGTGAGTCTCCCTTAGAGTTGAGAATGGGGGTGAGATTCCCTTAGAGATGAGAGTGGGGGTGAGACTCCCTTAGAGTTGAGAATGGGGGTGAGACTCCCTTAGAGTTGAGAATGGGGGTGGGACTCCCTTAGAGTTGAGAATGGGGGTGAGACTCCCTTAGAGTTGAGAATGGGGGTGAGACTCCCTTAGAGTTGAGAATCGAGATGAGACTCCCTTAGAGTTGAGAGTGGGGGTGAGACTCCCTTAGAGTGGAGAATGGGGGTGAGACTCCCTTAGAGTTGAGATTTGGGGTGAGATTCCCTTAGAGTTGAGAATGGGGGTGAGGTTCCCTTAGAGTTGAGAATGGAGATGAGACTCCCTTAGAGTTGAGAATGGGGGTGAGACTCCCTTAGAGTTGAGAATGGGGGTGAGATTCCCTTAGAGATGAGAATGGGGGTGAGACTCCCTTAGAGTTGAGAATGGGGGTGAGACTCCCTTAGAGTTGAGAATGGGGGTGAGACTCCCTTGGAGTTGAGAATGGGGGTGAGACCCCCTTAGAGTTTAGAATGGGGGTGAGACTCCCTTAGAGTTGAGAATGGGGGTGAGACCCCCTTAGAGTTGAGATGGGGGTGAGGCTCCCTTAGAGTTGAGAATGGGAGTGAGACTCCCTTAGAGTTGAGAATGGGGGTGAGACTCCCTTAGAGTTTAGAATGGGGGTGAGACTCCCTTAGAGTTGAGAATGGGAATGAGACTCCCTTAAAGTTGAGAATGGAGATGAGACTCCCCTAGAGTTGAGAATGGGGGTGAGACTCCCTTAGAGTTGAGAATGGGGATGAGACTCCCTTAGAGTTGAGAATGGGGGTGAGACTCCCTTAGAGTTGAGAATGGGGGTGAGACTCCCTTAGAGTTGAGAATGGGGGTGAGGCTCCCTTAGACTTTAGAATGGGGGTGAGACTCCCTTAGAGTTGAGAATGGGGGTGAGACTCCCTTAGAGTTGAGAATGGGGGTGAGACTCCCTTAGAGGGGAGAATGGGGGTGAGACTCCCTTAGAGTTGAGAATGGGGGTGAGGTTCCCTTAGAGTTGAGAATGGGGGTGAGGATCCCTTAGAGTTGAGAATGGGGGTGAGGATCCCTTAGAGTTAAGAATGAGGGTGAGGCTCCCTTAGAGTTGAGAATGGGGGTGAGACTCCCTTAGAGTTGAGAATGGGGGTGAGACTCCCTTAGAGGGGAGAATGGGGGTGAGACTCCCTTAGAGTTGAGAATGGGGGTGAGGCTCCCTTAGAGTTGAGAATTCGGGTGAGGATCCCTTAGAGTTGAGAATGAGGGTGAGGCTCCCTTAGAGTTGAGAGTGGGGGTGAGACTCCCTTAGAGTTGAGAATGGGCGTGAGGCACCCTTAGAGTTGAGAATGGGGGTGAGACTCCCTTAGAGTTGAGAATGGAGATGAGACTCCCTTAGAGTTGAGAATGAGGGTGAGGCTCCCTTAGAGTTGAGAGTGGGGGTGAGGCTCCCTTAGAGTTGAGAATGAGGGTGAGACTCCCTTAGAGTTGAGAATGGAGATGAGACTCCCTTAGAGTTGAGAATGAGGGTGAGGCTCCCTTAGAGTTGAGAGTGGGGGTGAGGCTCCCTTAGAGTTGAGAATGGGGGTGAGGCTCCCTTAGAGTTGAGAATGGGGGTGAGACTCCCTTAGAGTTGAGAATGGAGATGAGACTCCCTTAGAGTTGAGAATGAGGGTGAGGCTCCCTTAGAGTTGAGAGTGTGGGTGAGGCTCCCTTAGAGTTAAGAATGGGGGTGAGGCTCCCTTAGAGTTGAGAATGGGGGTGAGGCTCCCTTAGAGTTGAGAGTGGGGGTGAGACTCCCTTAGAGTTGAGAATGGAGATGAGACTCCCTTAGAGTTGAGAATGAGGGTGAGGCTCCCTTAGAGTTTAGAGTGGGGGTGAGGCTCCCTTAGAGTTGAGAATGGGGGTGAGGCTCCCTTAGAGTTGAGAATGGGGGTGAGACTCCCTTAGAGTTGAGAATGGAGATGAGACTCCCTTAGAGTTGAGAATGAGGGTGAGGCTCCCTTAGAGTTGAGAGTGGGGGTGAGGCTCCCTTAGAGTTGAGAATGGGGGTGAGGCTGCCTTAGAGTTGAGAATTGGGGTGAGGCTCCCTTAGAGTTGAGAGTGGGGGTGAGGCTCCCTTAGAGTTGAGAATGGGGGTGAGGCTCTCTTAGATTTGAGAATGGGGGTGAGGCTCCCTTAGAGTTGAGAATGGGGGTGAGGCTCCCTTAGAGTTGAGAATGGGGGTGAGGCTCCCTTAGAGTTGAGAATGGGGGTGAGGCTCCATTAGAGTTGAGAATGGGGGTGAGGCTCCCTTAGAGTTGAGAATGAGGGTGAGGCTCCCTTAGAGTTGAGAATGGGGGTGAGGCTCCCTTAGAGTTCATAATGGGGGTGAGGCTCCCTTAGAGTTGAGAATGGGGGTGAGGCTCCCTTAGAGTTGAGAATGGGGGTGAGGCTCCCTTAGAGTTGAGAATGGGGGTGAAGCTCCCTTAGAGTTGAGAGTGGGGGTGAGGCTCCCTTAGAGTTGAGAATGGGGGTGAGGCTCCCTTAGAGTTGAGAGTGGGGGTGAGGCTCCCTTAGAGTTGAAAATGGGGGTGAGGCTCCCTTAGAGTTGAGAATGGGGGTGAGGCTCCCTTAGAGTTGAGAATGGGGGTGAGGCTCTCTTAGAGTTGAGAATGGGGGTGAGGCTCCCTTAGAGTTGAGAATGGGGGTGAGGCTCCCTTAGAGTTGAGAATGGGGGTGAGGCTCCCTTAGAGATGAGAATGGGGGTGAGGCTCCCTTAGTGTTGAGAATGGGGGTGAGGCTCCCTTAGAGTTGAGAGTGGGGGTGAGGCTCCCTTAGAGTTGAGAATGGGGGTGAGGCTCCCTTAGAGTTGAGAATGGGGGTGAGGCTCCCTTAGAGTTGAGAATGGGGGTGAGGCTCCCTTAGAGTTGAGAATGGGGGTGAGGCTCCCTTAGAGTTGAGAGTGGGGGTGAGGCTCCCTTAGAGTTGAGAATGGGGGTGAGACTCCCTTAGAGTTCAGAATGGGGGTGAGGCTCCCTTAGAGTTGAGAGTGGGGGTGAGGCTCCCTTAGAGTTGAGAATGGATGTGAGGCTCCCTTAGAGTTGAGAATGGGGGTGAGACTCCCTTAGAGTTGAGAATGGGGGTGAGGCTCCCTTAGAGTTGAGAGTGGGGGTGAGGCTCCCTTAGAGTTGAGAATGGGGGTGAGACTCCCTTAGAGTTGAGAATGGGGGTGAGGCTCCCTTAGAGTTGAGAGTGGGGGTGAGGCTCCCTTAGAGTTGAGAGTGGGGGTGAGGCTCCCTTAGAGTTGAGAATGGGGGTGAGACTCCCTTAGAGTTGAGGATGGGGGTGAGGCTCCCTTAGAGTTGAGAGTGGGGGTGAGGCTCCCTTAGAGTTGAGAATGGGGGTGAGGCTCCCTTAGAGTTGAGAATGGGGGTGAGGCTCCCTTAGAGTTGAGAATGGGGGTGAGGCTCCCTTAGAGTTGAGAATGGGGGTGAGGCTCCCTTAGAGTTGAGAATGGGGGTGAGGCTCCCTTAGAGTTGAGAATGGGGATGAGGCTCCCTTAGAGTTGAGAATGGGGGTGAGGCTCCCTTAGAGTTGAGAATGGGGGTGAGGCTCCCTTAGAGTTGAGAATGGGGATGAGGCTCCCTTAGAGTTGAGAATGGGGGTGAGGCTCCCTTAGAGTTGAGAATGGGGGTGAGGCTCCCTTAGAGTTGAGAATGGGGGTGAGGCTCCCTTAGAGTTGAGAATGGGGGTGAGGCTCCCTTAGAGTTGAGAATGGGGGTGAGGCTCCCTTAGAGTTGAGAATGGGGGTGAGGCTCCCTTAGAGTTGAGAGTGGGGGTGAGGCTCCCTTAGAGTTGAGAATGGGGGTGAGACTCCCTTAGAGTTGAGAATGGGGGTGAGGCTCCCTTAGAGTTGAGAGTGGGGGTGAGGCTCCCTTAGAGTTGAGAATGGGGGTGAGGCTCCCTTAGAGTTGAGAGTGGGGGTGAGGCTCCCTTAGAGTTGAGAGTGGGGGTGAGGCTCCCTTAGAGTTGAGAATGGGGGTGAGACTCCCTTAGAGTTGAGAATGGGGGTGAGGCTCCCTTAGAGTTGAGAGTGGGGGTGAGGCTCCCTTAGAGTTGAGAATGGGGGTGAGGCTCCCTTAGAGTTGAGAATGGGGGTGAGGCTCCCTTAGAGTTGAGAATGGGGGTGAGGCTCCCTTAGAGTTGAGAATGGGGGTGAGGCTCCCTTAGAATTGAGAATGGGGGTGAGGCTCCCTTAGAGTTGAGAATGGGGATGAGGCTCCCTTAGAGTTGAGAATGGGGGTGAGGCTCCCTTAGAGTTGAGAATGGGGGTGAGGCTCCCTTAGAGTTGAGAGTGGGGGTGAGGCTCCCTTAGAGTTGAGAATGGGGGTGAGACTCCCTTAGAGTTGAGAATGGGGGTGAGGCTCCCTTAGAGTTGAGAGTGGGGGTGAGGCTCCCTTAGAGTTGAGAATGGGGGTGAGGCTCCCTTAGAGTTGAGAGTGGGGGTGAGGCTCCCTTAGAGTTGAGAGTGGGGGTGAGGCTCCCTTAGAGTTGAGAATGGGGGTGAGACTCCCTTAGAGTTGAGAATGGGGGTGAGGCTCCCTTAGAGTTGAGAGTGGGGGTGAGGCTCCCTTAGAGTTGAGAATGGGGGTGAGGCTCCCTTAGAGTTGAGAATGGGGGTGAGGCTCCCTTAGAGTTGAGAATGGGGGTGAGGCTCCCTTAGAGTTGAGAATGGGGGTGAGGCTCCCTTAGAGTTGAGAATGGGGGTGAGGCTCCCTTAGAGTTGAGAATGGGGATGAGGCTCCCTTAGAGTTGAGAATGGGGTGAGGCTCCCTTAGAGTTGAGAATGGGGGTGAGGCTCCCTTAGAGTTGAGAATGGGGGTGAGGCTCCCTTAGAGTTGAGAATGGGGGTGAGGCTCCCTTAGAGTTGAGAATGGGGGTGAGGCTCCCTTAGAGTTGAGAATGGGGGTGAGGCTCCCTTAGAGTTGAGAGTGGGGGTGAGGCTCCCTTAGAGTTGAGAGTGGGGGTGAGGCTCCCTTAGAGTTGAGAATGGGGGTGAGGCTCCCTTAGAGTTGAGAATGGGGATGAGGCTCCCTTAGAGTTGAGAATGGGGGTGAGGCTCCCTTAGAGTTGAGAATGGGGGTGAGGCTCCCTTAGAGTTGAGAATGGGGGTGAGGCTCCCTTAGAGTTGAGAGTGGGGGTGAGGCTCCCTTAGAGTTGAGAATGGGGGTGAGGCTCCCTTAGAGTTGAGAGTGGGGGTGAGGCTCCCTTAGAGTTGAGAGTGGGGGTGAGGCTCCCTTAGAGTTGAGAATGGGGGTGAGGCTCCCTTAGAGTTGAGAATGGGGGTGAGGCTCCCTTAGAGTTGAGAATGGGGGTGAGGCTCCCTTAGAGTTGAGAATTCGGGTGAGGATCCCTTAGAGTTGAGAGTGGGGGTGAGGCTCCCTTAGAGTTGAGAGTGGGGGTGAGGCTCCCTTAGAGTTGAGAATGGGGGTGAGGCTCCCTTAGAGTTGAGAATGGGGGTGAGACTCCCTTAGAGTTGAGAATGGGGGTGAGGCTCCCTTAGAATTGAGAATGGGGGTGAGGCTCCCTTAGAGATGAGAATGGGGGTGAGGCTCCCTTAGTGTTGAGAATGGGGGTGAGGCTCCCTTAGAGTTGAGAGTGGGGGTGAGGCTCCCTTAGAGTTGAGATTGGGGGTGAGGCTCCCTTAGAGTTGAGAATGGGGGTGAGGCTCCCTTAGAGTTGAGAATGGGGGTGAGGCTCCCTTAGAGTTGAGAATGGGGGTGAGGCTCCCTTAGAGTTGAGAGTGGGGGTGAGGCTCCCTTAGAGTTGAGAATGGGGGTGAGACTCCCTTAGAGTTGAGAATGGGGGTGAGGCTCCCTTAGAGTTGAGAGTAGGGGTGAGGCTCCCTTAGAGTTGAGAATGGGTGTGAGGCTACCTTAGAGTTGAGAATGGGGGTGAGACTCCCTTAGAGTTGAGAATGGGGGTGAGGCTCCCTTAGAGTTGAGAGTGGGGGTGAGGCTCCCTTAGAGTTGAGAATGGGGGTGAGACTCCCTTAGAGTTGAGAATGGGGGTGAGGCTCCCTTAGAGTTGAGAGTGGGGGTGAGGCTCCCTTAGAGTTGAGAGTGGGGGTGAGGCTCCCTTAGAGTTGAGAATGGGGGTGAGACTCCCTTAGAGTTGAGAATGGGGGTGAGGCTCCCTTAGAGTTGAGAGTGGGGGTGAGGCTCCCTTAGAGTTGAGAATGGGGGTGAGGCTCCCTTAGAGTTGAGAATGGGGGTGAGGCTCCCTTAGAGTTGAGAATGGGGGTGAGGCTCCCTTAGAGTTGAGAATGGGGGTGAGGCTCCCTTAGAGTTGAGAATGGGGGTGAGGCTCCCTTAGAGTTGAGAATGGGGATGAGGCTCCCTTAGAGTTGAGAATGGGGGTGAGGCTCCCTTAGAGTTGAGAATGGCGGTGAGGCTCCCTTAGAGTTGAGAATGGGGATGAGGCTCCCTTAGAGTTGAGAATGGGGGTGAGGCTCCCTTAGAGTTGAGAATGGGGGTGAGGCTCCCTTAGAGTTGAGAATGGGGGTGAGGCTCCCTTAGAGTTGAGAATGGGGGTGAGGCTCCCTTAGAGTTGAGAATGGGGGTGAGGCTCCCTTAGAGTTGAGAATGGGGGTGAGGCTCCCTTAGAGTTGAGAGTGGGGGTGAGGCTCCCTTAGAGTTGAGAATGGGGGTGAGACTCCCTTAGAGTTGAGAATGGGGGTGAGGCTCCCTTAGAGTTGAGAGTGGGGGTGAGGCTCCCTTAGAGTTGAGAATGGGGGTGAGGCTCCCTTAGAGTTGAGAATGGGGGTGAGACTCCCTTAGAGTTGAGAATGGGGGTGAGGCTCCCTTAGAGTTGAGAGTGGGGGTGAGGCTCCCTTAGAGTTGAGAATGGGGGTGAGACTCCCTTAGAGTTGAGAATGGGGGTGAGGCTCCCTTAGAGTTGAGAGTGGGGGTGAGGCTCCCTTAGAGTTGAGAGTGGGGGTGAGACTCCCTTAGAGTTGAGAATGGGGGTGAGACTCCCTTAGAGTTGAGAATGGGGGTGAGGCTCCCTTAGAGTTGAGAGTGGGGGTGAGGTTCCCTTAGAGTTGAGAATGGGGGTGAGGCTCCCTTAGAGTTGAGAATGGGGGTGAGGCTCCCTTAGAGTTGAGAATGGGGGTGAGGCTCCCTTAGAGTTGAGAATGGGGGTGAGGCTCCCTTAGAGTTGAAAATGGGGGTGAGGCTCCCTTAGAGTTGAGAATGGGGATGAGGCTCCCTTAGAGTTGAGAATGGGGGTGAGGCTCCCTTAGAGTTGAGAATGGGGGTGAGGCTCCCTTAGAGTTGAGAATGGGGATGAGGCTCCCTTAGAGTTGAGAATGGGGGTGAGGCTCCCTTAGAGTCGAGAATGGGGGTGAGGCTCCCTTAGAGTTGAGAATGGGGGTGAGGCTCCCTTAGAGTTGAGAATGGGGGTGAGGCTCCCTTAGAGTTGAGAATGGGGGTGAGGCTCCCTTAGAGTTGAGAGTGGGGGTGAGGCTCCCTTAGAGTTGAGAGTGGGGGTGAGGCTCCCTTAGAGTTGAGAATGGGGGTGAGGCTCCCTTAGAGTTGAGAATGGGGATGAGACTCCCTTAGAGTTGAGAATGGGGGTGAGGCTCCCTTAGAGTTGAGAATGGGGGTGAGGCTCCCTTAGAGTTGAGAATGAGGGTGAGGCTCCCTTAGAGTTGAGAGTGGGGGTGAGGCTCCCTTAGAGTTGAGAATGGGGGTGAGGCTCCCTTAGAGTTGAGAGTGGGGGTGAGGCTCCCTTAGAGTTGAGAGTGGGGGTGAGGCTCCCTTAGAGTTGAGAATGGGGGTGAGGCTCCCTTAGAGTTGAGAATGGGGGTGAGGCTCCCTTAGAGTTGAGAATGGGGGTGAGGCTCCCTTAGAGTTGAGAATTCGGGTGAGGATCCCTTAGAGTTGAGAGTGGGGGTGAGGCTCCCTTAGAGTTGAGAGTGGGGGTGAGGCTCCCTTAGAGTTGAGAATGGGGGTGAGGCTCCCTTAGAGTTGAGAATGGGGGTGAGACTCCCTTAGAGTTGAGAATGGGGGTGAGGCTCCCTTAGAGTTGAGAATGGGGGTGAGGCTCCCTTAGAGTTGAGAATGGGGGTGAGGCTCCCTTAGAGTTGAGAGTGGGGGTGAGGCTCCCTTAGAGTTGAGAGTGTGGGTGAGACTCCCTTAGAGTTGAGAGTGGGTGTGAGGCTCCCTTAGAGTTGAGAGTGGGGGTGAGGCTCCCTTAGAGTTGAGAATGGGGGTGAGGCTCCCTTAGAGTTGAGAATGGGGGTGAGACTCCCTTAGAGTTGAGAATGGGGGTGAGGCTCCCTTAGAGTTGAGGATTCGGGTGAGGATCCCTTAGAGTTGAGAGTGGGGGTGAGGCTCCCTTAGAGTTGAGAGTGGGGGTGAGGCTCCCTTAGAGTTGAGAATGGGGGTGAGGCTCCCTTAGAGTTGAGAATGGGGGTGAGACTCCCTTAGAGTTGAGAATGGGGGTGAGGCTCCCTTAGAGTTGAGAATGGGGGTGAGGCTCCCTTAGAGTTGAGAATGGGGGTGAGGCTCCCTTAGAGTTGAGAGTGGGGGTGAGGCTCCCTTAGAGTTGAGAGTGGGGGTGAGACTCCCTTAGAGTTGAGAGTGGGGGTGAGGCTCCCTTAGAGTTGAGAGTGGGGGTGAGGCTCCCTTAGAGTTGAGAATGGAGGTGAGGCTCCCTTAGAGTTGAGAATGGGGGTGAGGCTCCCTTAGAGTTGAGAGTGGGGGTGAGGCTCCCTTAGAGTTGAGAGTGGGGGTGAGACTCCCTTAGAGTTGAGAGTGGGGGTGAGGCTCCCTTAGAGTTGAGAGTGGGGGTGAGGCTCCCTTAGAGTTGAGAATGGGGGTGAGGCTCCCTTAGAGTTGAGAATGGGGGTGAGGCTCCCTTAGAGTTGAGAATGGGGATGAGGCTCCCTTAGAGTTGAGAATGGGGGTGAGGCTCCCTTAGAGTTGAGAATGGGGGTGAGGCTCCCTTAGAGTTGAGAATGGGGGTGAGGCTCCCTTAGAGTTGAGAATGGGGGTGAGGCTCCCTTAGAGTTGAGAATGGGGGTGAGGCTCCCTTAGAGTTGAGAATGGGGGTGAGGCTCCCTTAGAGTTGAGAGTGGGGGTGAGGCTCCCTTAGAGTTGAGAATGGGGGTGAGGCTCCCTTAGAGTTGAGAATGGGGGTGAGGCTCCCTTAGAGTTGAGAATGGGGGTGAGACTCCGTTAGATTTGAGAATGGGGGTGAGGCTCCCTTAGAGTTGAGAATGGGGGTGAGGCTCCCTTAGAGTTGAGAATGGGGGTGAGGCTCCCTTAGAGTTGAGAGTGGGGGTGAGGCTCTCTTAGAGTTGAGAGTGGGGGTGAGGCTCCCTTAGAGTTGAGAATGGGGGTGAGGCTCCCTTAGAGTTGAGAGTGGGGGTGAGGCTCCCTTAGAGTTGAGAATGGGGGTGAGGCTCCCTTAGAGTTGAGAGTGGGGGTGAGGCTCCCTTAGAGTTGAGAATGGGGGTGAGGCTCCCTTAGAGTTGAGAGTGGGGGTGAGACTCCCTTAGAGTTGAGAATGGCGGTGAGACTCACTTAGAGTTGAGAATGGGGGTGAGACTCCCTTAGAGTTGAGAATGGGGGTGAGGCTCCCTTAGAGTTGAGAATGGGGGTGAGGCTCCCTTAGAGTTGAGAGTGGGGGTGAGGCTCCCTTAGAGTTGAGAATGGGGGTGAGGCTCCCTTAGAGTTGAGAATGGGGGTGAGGCTCCCTTAGAGTTGAGAGTGGGGGTGAGGCTCCCTTAGAGTTGAGAATGGGGGTGAGGCTCCCTTAGAGTTGAGAATGGGGATGAGGCTCCCTTAGAGTTGAGAATGGGGGTGAGGCTCCCTTAGAGTTGAGAATGGGGGTGAGGCTCCCTTAGAGTTGAGAATGGGGGTGAGGCTCCCTTAGAGTTGAGAGTGGGGGTGAGGCTCCCTTAGAGTTGAGAATGGGGGTGAGGCTCCCTTAGAGTTGAGAATGGGGGTGAGGCTCCCTTAGAGTTGAGAGTGGGGGTGAGGCTCCCTTAGAGTTGA
Organism: Petromyzon marinus; assembly: GCF_048934315.1. NCBI lineage: Eukaryota > Metazoa > Chordata > Hyperoartia > Petromyzontiformes > Petromyzontidae > Petromyzon > Petromyzon marinus. The sequence continues at coordinate 8,140,934 of NC_133704.1, forward strand.
GAATGGGGGTGAGGCTCCCTTAGAGTTGAGAATGGGGGTGAGGCTCCCTTAGAGTTGAGAGTGGGGGTGAGGCTCCCTTAGAGTTGAGAGTGGGGGTGAGGCTCCCTTAGAGTTGAGAGTGGGGGTGAGGCTCCCTTAGAGTTGAGAATGGGGGTGAGGCTCCCTTAGAGTTGAGAATGGGGGTGAGGCTCCCTTAGAGTTGAGAATGGGGATGAGGCTCCCTTAGAGTTGAGAATGGGGGTGAGGCTCCCTTAGAGTTGAGAATGGGGGTGAGGCTCCCTTAGAGTTGAGAATGGGGGTGAGGCTCCCTTAGAGTTGAGAATGGGGGTGAGGCTCCCTTAGAGTTGAGAATGGGGGTGAGGCTCCCTTAGAGTTGAGAATGGGGGTGAGGCTCCCTTAGAGTTGAGAGTGGGGGTGAGGCTCCCTTAGAGTTGAGAATGGGGGTGAGGCTCCCTTAGAGTTGAGAATGGGGGTGAGGCTCCCTTAGAGTTGAGAATGGGGGTGAGACTCCGTTAGAGTTGAGAATGGGGGTGAGGCTCCCTTAGAGTTGAGAATGGGGGTGAGGCTCCCTTAGAGTTGAGAATGGGGGTGAGGCTCCCTTAGAGTTGAGAGTGGGGGTGAGGCTCTCTTAGAGTTGAGAGTGGGGGTGAGGCTCCCTTAGAGTTGAGAATGGGGGTGAGGCTCCCTTAGAGTTGAGAGTGGGGGTGAGGCTCCCTTAGAGTTGAGAATGGGGGTGAGGCTCCCTTAGAGTTGAGAGTGGGGGTGAGGCTCCCTTAGAGTTGAGAATGGGGGTGAGGCTCCCTTAGAGTTGAGAGTGGGGGTGAGACTCCCTTAGAGTTGAGAATGGCGGTGAGACTCACTTAGAGTTGAGAATGGGGGTGAGACTCCCTTAGAGTTGAGAATGGGGGTGAGGCTCCCTTAGAGTTGAGAATGGGGGTGAGGCTCCCTTAGAGTTGAGAGTGGGGGTGAGGCTCCCTTAGAGTTGAGAATGGGGGTGAGGCTCCCTTAGAGTTGAGAATGGGGGTGAGGCTCCCTTAGAGTTGAGAGTGGGGGTGAGGCTCCCTTAGAGTTGAGAATGGGGGTGAGGCTCCCTTAGAGTTGAGAATGGGGGTGAGGCTCCCTTAGAGTTGAGAATGGGGGTGAGGCTCCCTTAGAGTTGAGAATGGGGGTGAGGCTCCCTTAAAGTTGAGAATGGGGGTGAGGCTCCCTTAGAGTTGAGAATGGGGGTGAGGCTCCCTTAGAGTTGAGAGTGGGGGTGAGGCTCCCTTAGAGTTGAGCATGGGGGTGAGGCTCCCTTAGAGTTGAGAATGGGGGTGAGGCTCCCTTAGAGTTGAGAATGGGGGTGAGGCTCCCTTAGAGTTGAGAATGGGGGTGAGGCTCCCTTAGAGTTGAGAGTGGGGGTGAGGCTCCCTTAGAGTTGAGAATGGGGGTGAGGCTCCCTTAGAGTTGAGAATGGGGGTGAGGCTCCCTTAGAGTTGAGAATGGGGGTGAGGCTCCCTTAGAGTTGAGAGTGGGGGTGAGGCTCCCTTAGAGTTGAGAATGGGGGTGAGGCTCCCTTAGAGTTGAGAATGGGGGTGAGGCTCCCTTAGAGTTGAGAATGGGGGTGAGGCTCCCTTAGAGTTGAGAATGGGGGTGAGGCTCCCTTAGAGTTGAGAGTGGGGGTGAGGCTCCCTTAGAGTTGAGAATGGGGGTGAGGCTCCCTTAGAGTTGAGAATGGGGGTGAGGCTCCCTTAGAGTTGAGAATGGGGGTGAGGCTCCCTTAGAGTTGAGAATGGGGGTGAGGCTCCCTTAGAGTTGAGAATGGGGGTGAGGCTCCCTTAGAGTTGAGAATGGGGGTGAGGCTCCCTTAGAGTTGAGAGTGGGGGTGAGGCTCCCTTAGAGTTGAGAATGAGGGTGAGGCTCCCTTAGAGTTGAGAATGGGGGTGAGGCTCCCTTAGAGTTGAGAATGGGGGTGAGGCTCCCTTAGAGTTGAGAATGGGGGTGAGGCTCCCTTAGAGTTGAGAATGGGGGTGAGGCTCCCTTAGAGTTGAGAGTGGGGGTGAGGCTCCCTTAGAGTTGAGAATGGGGGTGAGGCTCCCTTAGAGTTGAGAGTGGGGGTGAGTCTCCCTTAGAGTTGAGAATGGGGGTGAGGCTCCCTTAGAGTTGAGAATGGGGGTGAGGCTCCCTTAGAGTTGAGAATGGGGGTGAGGCTCCCTTAGAGTTGAGAATGGGGGTGAGGCTCCCTTAGAGTTGAGAATGGGGGTGAGGCTCCCTTAGAGTTGAGAATGGGGGTGAGGCTCCCTTAGAGTTGAAAATGGGGGTGAGGCTCCCTTAGAGTTGAGAATGGGGGTGAGGCTCCCTTAGAGTTGAGAATGGGGGTGAGGCTCCCTTAGAGTTGAGAATGAGGGTGAGGCTCCCTTAGAGTTGAGAATGGGGGTGAGGCTCCCTTAGAGTTGAGAGTGGGGGTGAGGCTCCCTTAGAGTTGAGAGTGGGGGTGAGGCTCCCTTAGAGTTGAGAATGGGGGTGAGGCTCCCTTAGAGTTGAGAATGGGGGTGAGGCTCCCTTAGAGTTGAGAATGGGGGTGAGGCTCCCTTAGAGTTGAGAATGGGGGTGAGGCTCCCTTAGAGTTGAGAATGGGGGTGAGGCTCCCTTAGAGTTGAGAATGGGGGTGAGGCTCCCTTAGAGTTGAGAGTGGGGGTGAGGCTCCCTTAGAGTTGAGAGTGGGGGTGAGGCTCCCTTAGAGTTGAGAATGGGGGTGAGGCTCCCTTAGAGTTGAGAGTGGGGGTGAGTCTCCCTTAGAGTTGAGAATGGGGGTGAGGCTCCCTTAGAGTTGAGAATGGGGGTGAGGCTCCCTTAGAGTTGAGAATTGGGGATGAGGCTCCCTTAGAGTTGAGAATGGGGGTGAGGCTCCCTTAGAGTTGAGAATGGGGGTGAGGCTCCCTTAGAGTTGAGAATGGGGGTGAGGCTCCCTTAGAGTTGAGAATGGGGGTGAGGCTCCCTTAGAGTTGAGAATGGGGGTGAGGCTCCCTTAGAGTTGAGAATGGGGGTGAGGCTCCCTTAGAGTTGAGAGTGGGGGTGAGGCTCCCTTAGAGTTGAGAATGAGGGTGAGGCTCCCTTAGAGTTGAGAATGGGGGTGAGGCTCCCTTAGAGTTGAGAATGGGGGTGAGGCTCCCTTAGAGTTGAGAATGGGGGTGAGGCTCCCTTAGAGTTGAGAATGGGGGTGAGGCTCCCTTAGAGTTGAGAGTGGGGGTGAGGCTCCCTTAGAGTTGAGAATGGGGGTGAGGCTCCCTTAGAGTTGAGAGTGGGGGTGAGTCTCCCTTAGAGTTGAGAATGGGGGTGAGGCTCCCTTAGAGTTGAGAATGGGGGTGAGGCTCCCTTAGAGTTGAGAATGGGGGTGAGGCTCCCTTAGAGTTGAGAATGGGGGTGAGGCTCCCTTAGAGTTGAGAATGGGGGTGAGGCTCCCTTAGAGTTGAGAATGGGGGTGAGGCTCCCTTAGAGTTGAAAATGGGGGTGAGGCTCCCTTAGAGTTGAGAATGGGGGTGAGGCTCCCTTAGAGTTGAGAATGGGGGTGAGGCTCCCTTAGAGTTGAGAATGAGGGTGAGGCTCCCTTAGAGTTGAGAATGGGGGTGAGGCTCCCTTAGAGTTGAGAGTGGGGGTGAGGCTCCCTTAGAGTTGAGAGTGGGGGTGAGGCTCCCTTAGAGTTGAGAATGGGGGTGAGGCTCCCTTAGAGTTGAGAATGGGGGTGAGGCTCCCTTAGAGTTGAGAATGGGGGTGAGGCTCCCTTAGAGTTGAGAATGGGGGTGAGGCTCCCTTAGAGTTGAGAATGGGGGTGAGGCTCCCTTAGAGTTGAGAATGGGGGTGAGGCTCCCTTAGAGTTGAGAGTGGGGGTGAGGCTCCCTTAGAGTTGAGAGTGGGGGTGAGGCTCCCTTAGAGTTGAGAATGGGGGTGAGGCTCCCTTAGAGTTGAGAGTGGGGGTGAGTCTCCCTTAGAGTTGAGAATGGGGGTGAGGCTCCCTTAGAGTTGAGAATGGGGGTGAGGCTCCCTTAGAGTTGAGAATTGGGGATGAGGCTCCCTTAGAGTTGAGAATGGGGGTGAGGCTCCCTTAGAGTTGAGAATGGGGGTGAGGCTCCCTTAGAGTTGAGAATGGGGGTGAGGCTCCCTTAGAGTTGAGAATGGGGGTGAGGCTCCCTTAGAGTTGAGAATGGGGGTGAGGCTCCCTCAACGTGCTGGCGCTGCGGGCTTGTAACACTACGGTGCCCCCTCAGCTACACCGCCCCCCGCCGTCGCTTCTCGCCCAGTGAACGTGAACGCGGCGTCGCTGTTCAGAAGCAGCAGCAGCAGCAGCAGCGGTGGCGGCAGATGGCCGAGGCAACGCCGCAACACAAACTGCGTATTAATAGGCGGCGGGGCCATATGGTCCGCACTTAAACGCCGCGTGGAAATTAGCCGTGATTTAAACGGACCCTTTAGCGTAATTGCAGGTTTGGGAACTCGAGTCTCTGCGCGTTGATGGCACGAGAGAGTCAGAGACGCTCCCCGATGTGGTTGTGTTTGGGGGGGACCGTGGGGTAGGGTTTGGTGGGGGGGCCTGCGCGCGTGACTTAGACCAATTATTGTATCAGGGGCCCAGTTAGTGAGATGGGAGTAAGGGGGATGTGGGGATAGTGGGAGATTGAGTGGGGGGCGGCGTTGGCAGGGGGGGGGGGGTGCGTGGGAAAGTGAGGGTGCGGGGAGGTGAGAGAGGTCAAACTGCCCGTGTCGAAATCTGTTCACATCTGTTCAGGTATTCCTGTTCAAATGTGCACGTTCAAGTGCAGTCATGCACGTTCAGGCATGCTTGTTGAAGTGTTTTCATATCTGTTCAGGTATGCAACGTTGAAATTGCATGTTCAGGTGCGTTCATGTATGTTCAGGCATTCCCGTTGAAGTGTTTTCATATCTGTTCTGGTATACCTGTTCACGTATGCCTATTGAAGTGCGTTCATATGTCCAGGTATCCCTGTTGACGTGTGCTCATGTGTATTCAAGTGTGCCTGTTGCGTGTACATATATGTTCAGGTATTCCATCGCAGTATGTTTTTTTTAAAGGGCAGTGAGGCTAGGGGAGGGAGGGGAGGGAGGGGAGGGGAGGGAGGGGAGGGAGGGGAGGGCAGGGAAGGGAGGGGAGGGGAGGGAAGGGAGGAGAGGGAGGGGAGGGAGGGAGGGAGGGAGGGAGGGGAAGGGAAGGGAGGGGAGGGAGGGGAGGGGAGGGGAGGGAAGGGAGGGGAGGGAGGGGAGGGAGGGGAAGGGAAGGGAGGGGAGGGGAGGGGAGAGAAGGGAGGGGAGGGAGGGGAGGGAGGAGAGGGAGGGGAGGGAGGGGAGGGAGGGGAGGGGAGGAAGGGGAAGGGAGGGGAGGCTAGGGAACGGAAAGGAGGGGAGGGAGGGGAGGGAGGGAGGGGAGGGAGGGGAGAGAGGGAGGGGAGAGACGGAGGGGAGAGAGGGAAGGGAGAGAGGGGAGGGAGGGAGGGAGGGAGGGGAGGGAGGGAGGAAGGGGAGGGGAGGATAGGGGAGGGAGGGGAGGGAGGGGAGGGAGGGGAGGGAGAGCATCGCCAGGAAACTCTATTTTTCCCGATATCGTCAGAGGTTTCTCCCACAGTGGCTACTTTTAACTCAAGATTTGGGATCTGTTTTCACAATGATGGCCTTCTCATGTAATTCCAAAGTCTTTTTGACTATGTACTTTACCGTTTTATTCACGTTCTCCTGTATGTATATCCACTATACTAGGTTGCATGAGCACAGTAAGCATTCTATTTAATTTGCTCCTACTTGTTGTTTCACTTGAACGTCGCGTTTTCCCGGGACGCATGACCTCAACGTCAAGAGGACTTTAACGTCGTTTTATTTTTCTTCACACAACACGTGGTTTTGCGCGCGTTGTGCTTTTAGCTTAACTTGCGTGAAGCGACATCGACCTGTTTGGTTAGGCAAGGCGCTCCATCAATGAAAACTACTGTTGTTTTATCGTGGTGTTCACCTGCACCATGTCGTGGATGCTAAACGCCTCGATGACGTGTCTTCTGTGGAGCCAGCTTGTGCACGATCACACGCCGAGGAATTTAAAAGTCTCAAGAAATATACAATCTCATTATGAAGCGTACATAGAGCCTATTTCACCCACTCACCCACTCGATCACCAACCCATTCACTCACCCAGTTACGAGACATTAGCCAACCACCCACTCGTTTCCCGCACCCATTCACCCGCTCACCCGACTACTCACCCATTCACACTTCCACCCACTCGCGATCTAATACACTCACTCACATGTCCATTCACTCACTCACTCACTCACCCACCCACTCACTCACATGTCCATTCACTCATTCACCACCCACTGGCTCACCTGCCCATTCACTCACCCACTCACTCACTCATATGTCCATTCACTCACCCACCCATTCACTCACGTATCCATTCACTCACTCACCCACTCACTCACCTGCCCGTTCACCCTTTACCACCCGATTACGAGTAATCAGCTATGGCCACCCACCCTGCACACTCGTGATAACCCTAGGTTATAAGTTGCGCATTCATAAATACACAGTACGTACTTGCCTACCTATCCACCCATTCACCCACTCACCCGCTCAACTCACTACTCACCTATGAGCTCCCCCCAGCCACGCATCCACCATCCCAACTCACTATCTAATCCACCCACTCAACAACTCGCTCACCTGCCCACTCACTCACCCCGCCACCTCCCTATCCCACCTTCATAAGCGAAGAGTGACAGGGGCCACGTAATTGTGATTGATCCCCCCCCGCCCCCCGGCCGCCACTCCACCCTCCACCTGCACGCTGCTGCAGGAGAGACCAAAGGGGATCCGTGAGGTTGCTCCCAGACTCTCGGACTCACCCAACCGGACGACGCCTGCTTTTGTATTTGGAGTTTGCGGGTGTCTTCTCATGCGCCGTGGACGCGTGGATTTTTTTTGTTAAATAGATTTTGTTTAATTCGGGTCTTCCGTGTTTTCCACTCCGCGTTCAGAAACATGGGTCGAGTTCATTCAGATTATTTTGCTTCTCATGATTTACACACAGTGATGAGCCATCTTCATTGAGCTATCAATTGTGGCGTATCATGTGGACATTTACAGCAGCCAAATACTATAAACGCAGTGGTGATGTTGATTCTAAATGAGGAAGGAAAAACCGGAGGACCCGGAGAAAATTCCACACGACCACGGGGAGAGAGGGAGACACGCAGACTCCAAATATACAGCAGGCGTCAGGGTCGGGAACGAACCCACGACCTCCTGTAGACCAGGCGAGCTAGGTAACATCTCACCAACGTGGCGCCCCCTCCACAGAGGCCGAACTTGACACCACCGATACCAGTCATGGGCAAGTCCACTCAGCTCCACATCCTCCCGTACTAGATCAATCCATCTCTTCTCCGGCCCATGCCACTCACCCACTCACTCACCCACTCACCCCATCTCCCCTCTATCCGGACAAACATAATCAAGCATCCAACTTACCCACCAACCTGCCCAGCTGTTCACGAGTCCCCCGATAATCCACTCACCCACACACGCACTCACCTTTTCACTCACCTTTCCAATCACTCGCTCACTCATCTAGCCACTCCACCTATCCCACCGACGACTACCCCTGCACCCACACACCTGCCCCATCACACACCCACGTATGCAATCGCTCACCGACTCATTTCCCCCAATCACCCACTCGCTCGCTCACTCACTTATCCACCCAGTCAACCAACCAACCATCCACTTACCCACGTACCCATCTATCCACCAACCAGCTTACCCCCTACACCACACCAAACCCACGCAACCCACCCACTAGCAATATTTTGTATTTCTATGGAGGATTATGCAGATTTTGGGAGGTTTTTTTTTTATTTGCGGACGTTTTCTGCAGGTGTTCTGCGCAGATAATTCCCAGATTAGCAACATCCCTAATCCTATCTTACTACAGCCCAGTTCAAGGGATTAGGCGTGGGCGCGTGCGGAGGGGGGCTGTAGAGGGAGGGGTGGGGGGTGTGATGGGGGTGGGTTTTTTGTGATTCTTTAACGAGAGGCTTCTCCGCGTTTGTATGTCTCCCCCCCCCCCCCTCTCCAACATCGCGTTGAGCGGAACGGTGGCGGTGGAGGAGGAGGACGGATGACCCGTACGCAGTGTTACATTAACCCCGCGAGCGTGCTATCATTAATCACCAGCGTGGCAACGGCCTGCGCTACTAGCCCTAGCCTGGCCCTAACACTGTCACTATCCTTACACATTAAGCCTGGCTCTAACACTGTCACTATTCTTACACATTAAGCCTGACCCTAACACTGTCACTATCCTTACACATTAAGCCTGGCCCTAACACTGTCACTATCCTTACACATTAAGCCTCGTCCTAACACTGTCACTATCCTTACACATTAAGCCTGGCTCTAACACTGTCACTATTCTTACACATTAAGCCTGGCCCTAACACTGTCACTATCCTTACACATTAAGCCTGGCTCTAACACTGTCACTATTCTTACACATTAAGCCTGGCCCTAACACTGTCACTAGCCTTACACATTAAGCCTGGCTCTAACACTGTCACTATCCTTACACATTAAGCCTGGCTCTAACACTGTCACTATCCTTACACATTAAGCCTGGCCCTAACACTGTCACTAGCCTTACACATTAAGCCTGGCTCTAACACTGTCACTATCCTTACACATTAAGTCTGGTCCTAACACTGTCACTATCCTTACACATTGATCCTGACCCTAACACTGTCACGATCCTTACACATTAAGCCTGGTCCTAACACTGTCACGAGCCTTACACGTTAAGCCTGGTCCTAACACTGTCACTAGCCTTACACATTAAGCCTGACCCTAACACTGTCACTAGCCTTACACATTAAGCCTGACCCTAACACTGTCACTATCCTTACACATTAAGTCTGGCCCTAACACTGTCACTATCCTTACACGTTAAGTCTGGCCTAACACTGTCACTATCCTTACACATTAAGTCTGGTCCTAGCCCTAACACTGTCACTATCCTTACACGTTAAGCCTGGCCCTAACACTGTCACTATCCTTACACGTTAAGCCTGGCCCTAACACTGTCACTATCCTTACACATTAAGTCTGGCCCTAACACTGTCACTATCATTACACGTTAAGTCTGGCCCTAACACTGTCACTATCCTTACACATTAAGTCTGGTCCTAGCCCTAACACTGTCACTATCCTTACACGTTAAGCCTGGCCCTAACACTGTCACTATCCTTACACATTAAGCCTGGCCCTAACACTGTCACTATCCTTACACATTAAGTCTGGCCCTAACACTGTCACTATCCTTACACGTTAAGTCTGGCACTAACACTGTCACTATCCTTACACATTAAGTCTGGCCTAACACTGTCACTATCCTTACACATTAAGTCTGGTCCTAGCCCTAACACTGTCAATATCCTTACACGTTAAGCCTGGCCCTAACACTGTCACTATCCTTACACGTTAAGCCTGGCCCTAACACTGTCACTATCCTTACACATTAAGTCTGGCCCTAACACTGTCACTATCCTTACACGTTAAGTCTGGCCCTAACACTGTCACTATCCTTACACATTAAGTCTGGTCCTAGCCCTAACACTGTCACTATCCTTACACGTTAAGCCTGGCCCTAACACTGTCACTATCCTTACACATTAAGTCTGGCCCTAACACTGTCACTATCCTTACACATTAAGTCTGGCCCTAACACTGTCACTATCCTTACACGTTAAGTCTGGCCCTAACACTGTCACTATCCATACACATTAAGTCTGGCCCTAACACTGTCACTATCCTTATACGTTAAACCTGGCCCTAACACTGTCACTATCCTTACACATTAAACCTGGCCCTAACACTGTCACTATCCTTACACATTAAGTCTGGCCCTAACACTGTCACTATCCTTACACATTAAGTCTGGTCCTAGCCCTAACACTGTCACTATCCTTACACGTTAAACCTGGCCCTAACACTGTCACTATCCTTACACATTAGGTCTGGCCCTAACACTATCACTATCCTTACACATTGAGTCTGGCCCTAACACTGTCACTATCCTTACACATTAAGTCTGGCCCTAACACTGTCACTATCCTTACACATTAAGTCTGGCCCTAACACTGTCACTAGCCTTACACATTAAGTCTGGCCCTAACACTCTCACTATCCTTATACATTAAGTCTGGCCCTAACACTGTCACTTTCCTTACACATTCAGCCTGGCCCTAACACTGTCACTATCCTTACACGTTAAGCCTGGTCCTAACACTGTCACGATCCTTACACATTAACCCTGGTCCTAACACTGTCACTATCCTTACACGTTAAGCCTGGTCCGAACACTGTCACGATCCTTACACATTAAGCTTGGTCCTAACACTGTCACGATCCTTACACATTAAGCCTGGCTCTAACACTGTCACTAGCCTTACACATTAAGTCTGGACCTAACACTGTCACTAGCCTTACACATGAAGTCTGGCTCTAACACTGTCACTAGCCTTACACATTAAACCTGGTCCTAACACTGTCACTAGCCTTATACATTAAGCCTGGACCTAACACTGTCACTATCCTTACACATTAAGCCTGGTCCTAACACTGCCACGAGCCTTACACGTTAAGCCTGGTCCTAACACTGTCACTAACCTTATACATTAAGCCTGGACCTAACACTGTCACTATCCTTACACATTAAGTCTGGCTCTAACACTGTCACTATCCTTACACATTAAGCCTGGTCCTAACACTGTCACTAGCCTTACACGTTAAGTCTGGCCTAACACTGTCACTATCCTTACACATTAAGTCTGGTCCTAGCCCTAACACTGTCACTATCCTTACACGTTAAGCCTGGCCCTAACACTGTCACTATCCTTACACGTTAAGCCTGGCCCTAACACTGTCACTATCCTTACACATTAAGTCTGGCCCTAACACTGTCACTATCATTACACGTTAAGTCTGGCCCTAACACTGTCACTATCCTTACACATTAAGTCTGGTCCTAGACCTAACACTGTCACTATCCTTACACGTTAAGCCTGGCCCTAACACTGTCACTATCCTTACACATTAAGCCTGGCCCTAACACTGTCACTATCCTTACACATTAAGTCTGGCCCTAACACTGTCACTATCCTTACACGTTAAGTCTGGCACTAACACTGTCACTATCCTTACACATTAAGTCTGGCCTAACACTGTCACTATCCTTACACATTAAGTCTGGTCCTAGCCCTAACACTGTCAATATCCTTACACGTTAAGCCTGGCCCTAACACTGTCACTATCCTTACACGTTAAGCCTGGCCCTAACACTGTCACTATCCTTACACATTAAGTCTGGCCCTAACACTGTCACTATCCTTACACGTTAAGTCTGGCCCTAACACTGTCACTATCCTTACACATTAAGTCTGGTCCTAGCCCTAACACTGTCACTATCCTTACACGTTAAGCCTGGCCCTAACACTGTCACTATCCTTACACATTAAGTCTGGCCCAAACACTGTCACTATCCTTACACATTAAGTCTGGCCCTAACACTGTCACTATCCTTACACGTTAAGTCTGGCCCTAACACTGTCACTATCCATACACATTAAGTCTGGCCCTAACACTGTCACTATCCTTATACGTTAAACCTGGCCCTAACACTGTCACTATCCTTACACATTAAACCTGGCCCTAACACTGTCACTAGCCTTACACGTTAAGTCTGGTTCTAGCCCTAACACTGTCACTATCCTTACACATTAAGTCTGGCCCTAACACTGTCACTATCCTTACACATTAAGTCTGGCCCTAACACTGTCACTATCCTTACACATTAAGTCTGGCCCTAACACTGTCACTATCCTTACACATTAAGTCTGGTCCTAGCCCTAACACTGTCACTATCCTTACACGTTAAACCTGGCCCTAACACTGTCACTATCCTTACACATTAGGTCTGGCCCTAACACTATCACTATCCTTACACATTGAGTCTGGCCCTAACACTGTCACTATCCTTACACATTAAGTCTGGCCCTAACACTGTCACTATCCTTACACATTAAGTCTGGCCCTAACACTGTCACTAGCCTTACACATTAAGTCTGGCCCTAACACTCTCACTATCCTTATACATTAAGTCTGGCCCTAACACTGTCACTTTCCTTACACATTCAGCCTGGCCCTAACACTGTCACTATCCTTACACGTTAAGCCTGGTCCTAACACTGTCACGATCCTTACACATTAACCCTGGTCCTAACACTGTCACTATCCTTACACGTTAAGCCTGGTCCGAACACTGTCACGATCCTTACACATTAAGCTTGGTCCTAACACTGTCACGATCCTTACACATTAAGCCTGGCTCTAACACTGTCACTAGCCTTACACATTAAGTCTGGACCTAACACTGTCACTAGCCTTACACATGAAGTCTGGCTCTAACACTGTCACTAGCCTTACACATTAAACCTGGTCCTAACACTGTCACTAGCCTTATACATTAAGCCTGGACCTAACACTGTCACTATCCTTACACATTAAGCCTGGTCCTAACACTGCCACGAGCCTTACACGTTAAGCCTGGTCCTAACACTGTCACTAACCTTATACATTAAGCCTGGACCTAACACTGTCACTATCCTTACACATTAAGTCTGGCTCTAACACTGTCACTATCCTTACACATTAAGCCTGGTCCTAACACTGTCACTAGCCTTACACGTTAAGCCTGGCCCTAACACTGTCACTATCCTTACACATTAAGCCTGGTTCTAACACTGTCACTATCCTTACACATTTTGCCTGGACCTAACACTGTCACTAGCCTTACACATTAAGTCTGGCCCTAACACTGTCACTATCCTTACACATTAAGCCTGGTCCTAACACTGTCACTATCCTTACACATTAAGCCTGGACCTAACACTGTCACTATCATTATGAGACCTCCTTTGCCAGAAACAAGATATAAGAATAGGTTTTACCCTTTTAACTGGCACAAAAAACTGACACCTTTATTCAAGGCATCATGTTTGCAATAACCACAACACAAGCAGTCAAAACCTATTCTTATATCTTGTTTCTGGCAAAGGAGGTCTCATAATGTTAATGCTCACCCCGAGCCCTCAATACTCTGATAGTGCGCTGTTTTTGAGTTGTACGCCTTTTGGCGTCTTCTGGTCCAACACCAATGGAGACTAGGCTCTAAGAAAAGCTGTGTCGGGTGTGGACCAATCAAATTCAAGGACAGTGCATATTATTATCAGAGTTGTCTTTTTTGTTTGCATTTTGACTGCTTGTGTTGTGGTTATTGCAAACATGATGCCTTGAATAAAGGTGTCAGTTTTTGTGCCAGTTAAAAGGGTAAAACCTATTCTTACTGTCACTATCCTTACACATTAAGCCTGGTCCTAACACTGTCACTATCCTTACACGTTAAGTCTGGCTCTAACACTGTCACTATCCTTACACATTAAGTCTGGCCCTAACACTGTCACGATCCTTACACATTAAGCCTGGACCTAACACTGTCACTAGCCTTACACATTAAGTCTGGCCCTAACACTGTCACTATCCTTACACATTAAACCTGGTCCTAACACTGTCACTATCCTTACACATTAAGCCTGGACCTAACACTGTCACTATCCTTACACATTAAGCCTGGTCCTAACACTGTCACTATCCTTACACGTTAAGTCTGGCTCTAACACTGTCACTATCCTTACACATTAAGTCTGGTCCTAACACTGTCACGATCCTTACACATTAAGCCTGGCTCTAACACTGCTACTAGCCTTACACATTAAGTCTGGACCTAACACTGTCACTAGCCTTACACATTAAGCCTGGTCCTAACACTGTCACTAGCCTTATACATTAAGCCTGGACCTAACACTGTCACTATCCTTACACATTACGCCTGGTCCTAACACTGCCACGAGCCTTACACGTTAAGCCTGGTCCTAACACTGTCACTAACCTTATACATTAAGCCTGGACCTAACACTGTCACTATCCTTACACGTTAAGCCTGGTCCTAACACTGTCACTATCCTTACACATTAAGCCTGGCTCTAACACTGTCATGAACCTTACACATTAAGCCTGGCTCTAACACTGTCACTATCCTTGCACATTAAGCCTGCCCCTAACAATGTCACTATCCTCATACATTAAGCCTGGTCCTAACACTGTCACTAGCCTTACACATTAAGCCTAGTCCTAACACTGTCACTATCCTTACACGTTAAGCCTGGCCCTAACACTGTCACTATCCTTACACATTAAGCCTGGTCCTAACACTGTCACTAGCCTTACACATTAAGCCTGGTCCTAACACTGTCACTATCCTTACACGTTAAGCCTAGCCCTAACACTGTCACTATCCTTACACATTAAGTCTGGCTCTAACACTGTCACTAACCTTACACATTAAGCCTGTCTCTAACACTGTCACTATCCTTACACATTAAGCCTGGTCCTAGCCCTAACACTGTCACTATCCTTACACGTTAAGCCTTGCCCTAGCCCTAACACTGCCACTATTCCAAATTGAAAACATTGGAAACATTGACAGGACCCTCAGGGAGGCTCTCCTGGGTAAAGCAAGCAAACCTGAAAAATAATCACACTGGCCCTAGACTCCAGGATAGCTCTAGAACTGGCACTAGCCAAATTAGTGTCTGGTACGGCGCGTAAACATCGCCACGAGGAAGACAACGGCGGTCGGGCGTGGTGCTGGCAACCCCCACCCCTTCATAGGTACTCGCTAACAGCACTTGCCCCAATAGCCTGTGAAGGCTATACCGGGAATCTTTCTCTTTGTATCCGTATGTGCGGGAAGCGGTAGCATAGTGGTTAGCGCACTCCGCTCGGAGCCGGGCAAAATCGATAACGAATAACTTGAATGGGTGCTGGGCCTCCGCTAGGTCGACTCGACCTTAAATCAGTACCTGGTGCGGTGTGGTGTAGACGTCAGCTCTCCAACGGATTGTGGCGGTCAAGGGGCTGTTAGCGAGCACCTACGAAGGCCAGCACGTCACGCGATGGGATGGGGTGGCCAGAACCACGCCCGACCGCCTTTGTCTCCCCCACTGCTCATGTGTACCCACCCACCGGCCCAAGGCACTCATTACGGTTTGAGTCGACATCGGGAGAGGGTGTCGCTGGACCAGTTAGCTCGGGTCGCGGGGTTCGTGTCGCAGTGCGCTAACCACTCCGCCACCGCTCCCCACAACAACAACAACAACAAAAGACAACACAACAATCCTCACCCGTAAACCGCACACGTGCCTCCCTCTAGTGGCTCACACGCATGCAGGCTCTTCACTATCACCAGGCGCGCCGTACCACCAATTCCGCCACAGCGGTGTTGTGCTGCCAGTTCTGCACACACATGCACAACTGAAGTCAGTTTCCTGAAGAGGAAGCGGAATACTGCCGGCACGTGGAGCGAAACGTCGGACGTGAGAGAGGCCGTACAGCCCAAGCGTGCGAGCACCCCCCCTCCCCCCCCCCCCCCGCGCTCTAACCACCGCGCTTGGCAGACGTACAGGGAAGATCCCAGCCAAACGAGCGACGTTTTAACCGGTAGGGTTATTGAATGTACCCGGATAAATGCTTTAAAAAAATTCGCCTCGCCCCTCATGCAAATTTCCCCTCTCACGGGTGGGTGGTCGCGGTGGAATCACTCACGAAGCTGGGAAGGCAGCAGCCACGCTACCAACAATGTGCCCAAGTTCTGCGGTCCAATGTCGGTAGGTGGTGGTGGTGGTGGCGGTGGCGCTGCACGTGGCACGCCTGTACTCATCACACAGGGCCGTGAAGGCGTTCGTCGCGAGAGTTGGTGGACTACCGCGCAGGTGGTTGTGAAACTCCCGATCCGTGGGTGAATGGGCGTCGAACAGATGCCATAGGGGGGCCATCCATTTAGTAGGTACGCAACAAAAATCTGTCAAAACTTGACCCCCCCCCACCTCCCTGTAGGTACGCGTACTTTTTAAACCCCCCCCCCCCACCTGCGTACGTACGCCTGACGTACCCCCCCCCCCCTCCCGAATCCTATAGAACTGCCGATATTTAATCCACGCAGAAACGATCAAGGATTAATAATATTAACTTGTTTAAGCAAACAGATAGTCCACCGCCGGACTATCTAACTAATTTGAAGGCCAATGTAGATACAAATTATTATCGAGGCTTCACCCCCCCCTGCCCCGTTTCCTATGCGTACGCATTGGGGTTAACCCCCCCCCCCCCTCCATGCGTACGCACTAAATGTATGGTCCCCTAACCCCAGATTCGTCACAAGAAGGGCAAGCACAGCAAGCGGACCAATCGCCGTCTGTTTACGTCTGCGCGGGGGATAGAGCGTTGCTCCCTCGCGCAAGGCGTGGGGTTTCCTCCCCGCTCATAAACACAGCTCCCAATTAATTGGCTGAAAACATCTTAGCGTTGACAAAACAACGCCGTGCATCAGAAACGTTAGCTTCATTAAACGAGGAGGCCAAACCCACGCTCTCACCATGGGTTACCGGCTGTGACCACGTGGCTCCAATTGCTTTTGTTTCCATTCACGTG
Source organism: Petromyzon marinus (assembly GCF_048934315.1). NCBI lineage: Eukaryota > Metazoa > Chordata > Hyperoartia > Petromyzontiformes > Petromyzontidae > Petromyzon > Petromyzon marinus. The sequence continues at coordinate 8,157,572 of NC_133704.1, forward strand.
GAAAGATGGAGCTCGCTTTGTCAGCACTGCAAATGCAAAGATAAAGGTTCCCCCGATAGCCTTCAACAAACTGTTGGGAGGGGCAAGTGCTGTTAGCAGGTAGCACCTCTGAAAGCCGGCGCGGCACACGAGGGGGTAGTTGGCCAGCATAACTCCCGGCCGCCTTTGTCTCCCTACTGGTGACTTTTTCACACACCGCATCAGGTACTCTATTTGAGGCTGAGTCGACCTAGGGGAGACCCAAGACCGGTTCAGATAATCGTCACTAATTTTGGTGGCCGTGAGCGGGAATTGAACTCGGGTGGCCGGGTTCGTCACTGAGCACGCGAATCGCTGCACTCCCCCACACCCCACAAAGGCAAAGTCCCCCCCCGTGTAGCCTTAACAGACTGTTGGGGCAAGTTCTGTTAGCGAGTAGCACCTATGAAGGCCGGCACGGCGCACGAGGGGGTGGGTGGCCAGCACCACGCCAGGCCGCCTTTGTCTCCCCAGTGACGACGCTCACACACCGCACCAGGTACTCATTTAAGTCTGAGTGGACCTACTACACACACACACACGTGCGCACATGAAACCGACCACGTCGTCTCGGGATGAATTGCGCACGGTGCAGAGCGGATTCCTGGGTTTATCTATCGTCTATCCCTCCTGTAGTAGCAGTCATAACAACAACAACATCAACAACAACATCAACAACAACATCAACAACAACATCAACAACAACATCAACAACAACATCAACATCAACAACAACATCAACATCAACAACAACATCAACAACAACATCAACAACAACATCAACAACAACATCAACAACAACATCAACAACAACAACAGCAGCAGCAGCGACACCTGCGGACTAAACACGCCGCCGCACTGTGAACCCGGCCGCCCTTCGCCACCCCGCGCGCCGCACGTGGCGCCCTGCGAGCTCGCAGGGCGCCACGTGCGGCCTTGCGGGCACGCGCACGGCAGCGGCGGCGAGGGTGAGGAGGGCCACGGCCATTGCCGCACCCCCCCCCACCTCCCATGCCGGAGGATGGTAGGGGGGGGGGTGGAGAGGTGGTGAGGGGGGGGGGAGAGGAGGCGGGGGGGGAGGAGGCGGGGGGAGGAGGAGACGGTGGGGGGGGGAGAGGCGGTGGGGGGGGAAGGCGGGGGGGGGAGAGGCGGTGGGGGGGAGGCGGTGGGGGGGGGAGAGGCGGTGGGGGAGAGGCGGTGGGGGGGGAGAGGCGGTGGGGGAGAGGCGGTGGGGGGGAAGGCGGGGGGGGAGAGGCGGTGGGGGGGAGGCGGTGGGGGGGAGGCGGTGGGGGGGGGGGAGAGGAGGCGGTGGGGGGGGGAGAGGAGGCGGTTGGGGGAGGAGATGGGGGGGGGCGGTGGGGAAGAGGCGGTGGGGGGAGGCGGTGGGGGGGAGAGGAGGCGGCGGGGGGGAGGCGGTAGGGGGGGTGAGGCGGTGGGGGGTGGGAGACGAGGCGGGGGGGGGGGTTAGGGGAGAGGAGGAGGGGGGGGGTTGCTGGTTAAAATAAATCCGGGGCGAGGACAGTGCCGTCGTTATTATCTTGAGAGCGGAGGAGCCGAGGGATCGAGCAGGGAGCGATAAGAGGAGGAGGGGAGCACACGAAGACAAAGATTCCCCCCCCCCTCGTATAGCCTGAGCAGACTGTTGGGGCAAGTGCTGTTTAGCGAGTAGCACCTATGAAGGCCGGCGCGACACACGATGGGGTGGGATGCCAGCACCGTGCCCGGCCGCCTTTGTCTCCCCAGTGGCGATGTTTACACACCTCACCGGGTACTCATTTGAGGCTGAGTCGACCTAATGGAGGACCACGACCGATTCAAATAATCATAACTGGTGTTGGCCGTTAGCGGGAATCGAACTCGTATGGCTGGATTCGCAGCGCACTAACCACTGCACCACCGCGCCCGCTACAATGACGGCCACACAAACACAATCACGCAACAACAACAACCGCCATTCGCCACTAAGTGGCGGTGACATCACCACGACGCTTGTGCCAGGCCATGTGCACCTTGAGGCCACGTGAAGTGTCGAACGCCCGCTGGCAGGAGGTCACGGGGCAAACCCAGTAGGTGCCACGGGTCGACTGACTGAGATGACTGAGATGATTGGCTGATGCACCTGTGCCCCCTACTGTGCCAACCTGCTGTGCTTTAGCCACCCGGCGCTCCGCTCGTTGTTGTGAGCGTCGCTCCTCCGCCCTCCGTTGTTGTTGGAGGGCGACTGCCTCCAACTGCCCAGTAGCATCCTTCACGAGCCTCCTCCACAGAGGCCGATCTTGACACCGCTGGAACCTGTCTTCGGCAAGTCCACTCAGCTCCACGTCCTCCTGTACCACATCACTCCATCTCTTTTCTCGCCCTTCCGCGCCCGTTTAGCCCCCTCGATCCGGCCGAACAAAAGCTGTTTCGGAATGCGGTGGCTGGGCATGCGGGCTACATGACCCAGCCAACGCAGCTTTGCCTGCCGGAGGAGCTCACCGATGGGACTTTGCCCAGATCTTTCAATCACGCACACACAATGACGCACACACAATCACACGCACAATCACACACGCACAATGACACAATCGCACACACAATCACACACAAACAAAGCACACACACAATCACACAAACACAATCACACATTCACACGCACACTCACACACGCAATTACACAAATGCAATCACACATACACAATCACGCACACAATCACACAGACACAATCACACACACAATCATACAAACACAATCCCAAACTCACAATCACACACACAATCACACACACACTCAGGCGTGCGTGTTGGGGCGACGCGACGTGGAGGGGTGAGCAAGGACGCGGAGCGGCAGAAACGTAGGCACAAAATGTTTGATTTTAAAACGAACTCACACACACGACGATCTGTGTGTGTGTGTGATTGGGTGGCCCAATGTGAGCGGTAGTGTAGCGGTGAGCGAACCCGACGACTCGAGTTCCATTCCCGTTCACGACTAACACCAGTGACGATTATCTGAACCGGTCCTGGGTCTCGCGTAGGTCTGCTTAGCCTCAAAATGAATAGCTGGTGCGGTGTGTAAAAAAAACATCGCGACTGGCTTGGCGTGGTGCTGGTAAGCCACCCCCTCGTGTGCCGTGACGCCCTTAATGGGTCTCTGCAGTTCCCAGATGTTAACTACCTCGCCTGGTATACAGGAGGTCGTGGGTTCGCGCCTGACCCTGACGCCTGCTGCTGTATATTCGGAGTTTGCGGTGTCTCCCTCTCTCTCTCTCATCATCACAGTGGCTAGGAGATGTTAACTACCTCGCCTGGTATAAAGGAGGTCTTGGGTTCGGTCCCGACCCTGACGCCTCTTGTATATTCGGAGTTTTTCGTGTCCCTCTCTCTCGGTGGTCACGTGGATTTTTTCCTCCGGGTTTTTCCCTCCACATTTTAGAATCAACAACAACGCGCCTTTAGAGTAATTGGCTGCTGTACATTTCCACACGACGATGAGCCACTTCGTCGCTTGGCTTTCATTTGTGGCCCGGCACGCTTCTGAAAAAGTACCAATTTAGCTCGGTGGGCTTTATCTGGTAAAAAATATAGTTGAATGGTTTAATGCAGTACACAGACACCCATAGAGATACACAAAAAAAACACCGTGTGATCGTTCATAGGTGCTCGCAAGCAGCACTGCACCCCAACAGTCTGTTTAGGCTATACGGGGGATATTTGTCTTTGCTGTGATTGTGTTATGCGCGCACGCGCACGCGCGTGTGTGTGTGTCACTGTGACTTCGCGTAGCGTGTACGGATTCGTGTGGGCGGACGGCGTGATGGTTTTACTTGGTGCGGCGGCAAGAAAGGCAGACGAGGAGGATGGAGGATGAAGTGGCTGAAGGAGGATGGAGGGGAGGGGGTGCAGGTAGCAATGGAAACCACGGCACGAACACTGCAGTGAGTGGGACGAGAAAGGTAGCGAGGTGCGACTAGTTGTTGTTGTGGTGGTGGTGGTGGTTGGTGACCGATCCTGGACCTCTCCTTAGGTCAACTCAGCCTCAAATAAGTACCAGGCGCGGCGTGTAATCATCTCCACTGGGGAGACAAAGGTGGCCGGGCGGGCGTGGTGCTGGCCACCCACCCCCTCGTGTGCCTCCATAGCTGCCACTCGCTAACAGCACTTTGCCCCCCAACAGCAGTCTGTTTAAGGCTATGCGGGGGACCTTTGTCTGTGTTTTTGTGGTGGTAAGGGAGGGAGGGAGGGAAGGAGGGAGAGAGAGAGAGACACACACACGGCACTGAGATAAAGGGTCCTGTGTCCTAAACAGTAATTAGATGTCAGTAACAAATCAGGCGCGCATTGGGGGGCGGGGTGGTGGGGGAAGACTCCCCCCCCCACATCCCCCCCACACCCCCCCCGCCCCCACCGCCCGTGTGGGACCTCAAAGGAGGAGGCGAGGCAGGGAGATTTGCTCCCAGTGCCCCAAACATCCTCCGCTCCGCGCCAGCTCGAACATCTCTCCGCCCGCTCGCTCGCAAAATTTCCCTCGTAAAAAAAAATAATCATCACAAAGTGCAATCGTGAACCGTTGCCAACATTCCGTGTGAATTCATTCATGGATTCGTTCATTCCGATTCGGAGCAAAACAATTCATTGTCTCGAATCGACTTTTTTTGTGGTGGTGGTTGTTGTTGTTGTTGTTTACTTGGTATTCAACAATGTGCTAGGCGTAGCGGCCTCTAGTGCCTGTAGCAGCCACTTGGGAGTTATTACACAATTTAAATTACATGGATAATACGATTATTATAATTATTTTCGCCAATACACTGCTGGATGAAGGTCCTCCCCCAGTACGCAGTTTTCGGTCATAGAGGTTGAGTTTCACCATTCTTCACCACGCCCAGGTATCACTGATGTTGGCCGTGGTCGCTGACAATCAACGCTTTCTTTGATGATTATTATTCATCTTATTACGCGATTTTCTTCCACGATGATGACGATGATTGTACTCAATAGCTACTATTGACGTAAGAATTAACATTTCAATAAAAAAACTGGTCATCAACACGCATTTATTTTTAAATTGTAATTCTCATCGCAGGCCCCCAAGGTGTTAACAAAGTGCAGTCACCAAGTCTTATTACACGCTTTCATTTAACTCACTGTCTGTTGTTGTCGTTGTTGTATCCTCCAATCTTGTAACTCAATTGTAACCCACTTCCCAATGTGGTAGCGACTGCAAACTTGGTATACTTACGTAATATTGGTGACAATACTATATTCTATCATTAAAAACATATATATTTTTAAACATTCTTTTTTATATGTTATGTTTCGGCTTGGATCTAACTATCCACGGTCAACTGACGTTGGCTGTAATTGGACATGGTCCTTTACGTTATGGCAAGCTTCGGGGCCACTTCCTGGAGTCGTGGAGTTCCTCCATTACTAGTACATTTCATAAAAGCGTGTTTTTAAAAAACAAATTTTAAACATATTACTTATTTAGTACAATTCACATTTTTTTTATTTTTTACCAGGTCAGGCCCACTGAGCTACGTAGCTCGATTTCAGAAGCGACCTGGCCACAAATGATAGCTCAACGAGGCGGCTCCTCAACATCATCATCATCGTGTGGAAATTCATAGCAGCCAAATACTCTAAACGCGTGATGTCGATTTTAAACGTGGAGAGAAATGCCGAAGGACCCTGAGAAAAATCCACACGATCACAGGGAGAGAGAGAGAGAGACCATGCAAACTCCAAGTATACAAGCACGCGCTTTTAAATCGAGATTGATTTTTTTTTAGAACCGCCTTCCGCACCTCCGATTAGCACGGTTGGCTACGTACGGTGCGAAAGAAGTTCAACGTACATAACAGGACGGGTTGCCCTTATCGAGAACTCGGAAGCGCGCAGGTCTAGCGTGTCTCAAGTCTACACTGCATGCCCACTGCAGTCCCTGACTCTTAGGATCCACTCTGTTTGTCTCTGGCTACTCTTTTCTACTCTGGCCTCTGATGCTGCCGAGTAATGTGTCGTTCCAGGAGCTCGATGCCAATGTCGAGATGTGATGCTGGCCACGACGAGAGGGCTGTCATTATTGAGCGATGCAGTGGTGCACGAGTACAAATAACAACAACAACAACAACAAAGATCTCAACACATTTGTCAATAAGCGCACTGTGTGTGTGTGTGCCATTAATTGAGACGCAAAAATATATAATAGGCGACGTTTCGGGCAATGGTCCTTCCTTCTTCAGAACACATGAAGAGAGAGGTCAGAGAGAGATTGAGAGAGGGAGGGAGTTACAAACAACGGTTGGGAGACTGCACTTAACATTTTATTCACAAATTGGATAATGTTGATCACCATCGATAACTATAATGCACCACTTAAAATTCACAACATCACACAAAACAGACCACCACCAACCACCCACCCCAACAACAGCCAACCGCCACCACCACCAACCCACCACCAAACACCATCTTCAAGGGGACACATTATACAAATGGGATTAAGACGTCAACCGTGTGCGGATCGTGCATCGGGACGGGAGTTTTTTTTTATCTGAGATTAGAGATGACCCCTCCCCCCGCCCAGTAAGGGGCGGGGGGGGGGGTTCAGGGATCCGGGGGATGGGAGACGAGGCGGATACAGACTCCCTCCTCCTTTTTATTCTTCTGATTCCTAATTTTCCTCAATGATCTCTTGTTCCTCCTCCCTCCTAACCCCTCCCTCCTCCTCCCCTTCCACGTCTTCCCCACGTCTTCCTCCACTTCCTCCTTCTCCTCCCTCGTGTCCTTCGTCCTCGGTCAACTCCGCATCCACCACAATCAATCAAAACGACCACTCTTTTTTTTAAACCAGGTAAGGCCCACTGAGCGATACAGTTCATTTTCAGAAGCGACCTGGCCATGCATGATGATAGCTCAACGAAGTGGCTTAATAGCGGAGCCAGGATTTTCAGGTAGGGGGGCAATTGTTAGTAAGTAAGGAGTTGTTAGTAAGTAAGAAGTTGTTAGTAAGGAGTTGTTAGTAAGTAAGGACTTGTCCCTTGCTTTTTATTTAACGCGTGTGCGGCGATGGCGCAGCCATCGATCGAGGGTCGAATTCGAACCGCGTTGTGTGATCGGCATCACGCTCGCTGGAGGTGTTAATGCTTTCAGAGAAGTCGTGTACGCTATACGCCACTAGGCACACTTCTGTGAGTCACTTATAACTGCTTTGTCGTTACTTATTGCCAATTATGGACTCAGACTATTGTCCTATCATCTCATAGAGTCCCTGGCAAGTGATAATATGCTACACAGTGGCAGTGGGGGTCGCAAAATGCCGATGTATTACTAATAAACCCCAATGATCCGATCGAAATTAGCGATTTCGATAGGATCATTGGGGGGGCACGTGCCACCCCCCCGTCCCCCCCAGTGGCTCCGCCAGTGAAGTGGCTCGTCACCACGTGGACATTTATAGCGGCGTAAGAGTCCGGACTCGCGACGTTTGATTCTAAATGTGAAGGGAACCCCCGGAGGACCCGGAGACAAATCCAAAGGGAGAGAGAGAGAGACAGAGAGAGACAGAGAGAGACAGAGAGATAGAGAGACAGAGAGAGACAGAGACAGAGAGAGAGACAGAGAGAGACAGCGAGAGAGAGACAGACACAGAGAGAGACAGAGAGAGACAGAGAGAGACAGAGAGACACGCAAACAGCGGGCGTCATGGTCGGGATCGAACCCACGACCTCCTGTATACCAAGCAAGGTAGTTAACATCTTGACACCGTGGCGCTCTATCCACTGCTGGTTGAAGGCCTCCCTCTCTCCCTCTCTCTGCCATCATCCCCTTGGCGGTGAAAGTCTCAGACGCCTTGCATCTCCCGACAGCACTCTCCACAGACTTCACTACCTGCTCCTCCCCACCCCACCACCACCCACTACCCCCTCGCCCCCTACACATTGTCGTGATGTTGATCATAACTCACACACCCCCTCTTGTCAATCCGCTACCGCATGAAGGCCGAGTCGATGTTTGTTCGTCGTGGGCGTGGTCGCTCCGAGTTTTTCACTGGACATCCGTGCAAGGCAAATTGGACATCCGAACCGTACGGCGTGGACCCCGGGGTCCCGAATAAACGGAAGTCAACATCGCAGTGAATTATTTTACTTTTGGCGGCTCCGTCCACACCGCGCACATTAAACGCCGCGACCCCGCCTGGCGCGGATCGTTCCGTTGTCGTGTCGTGCAAGCGCAGCAGCTTGGACGAACGCGCAGAAGAAACAAACTTTGATGAGCGCATCGTGCAGTTCAGTTCAGTTTATTTTAGTATAGCCCTGTGAGACATTCGGCTCTTGAATCGGGTGCAACCACAACAACAACAACAACAAAAAACATGAACAAAAACACGAACAAGAAAAAAAACATCTTAAAGTGACTACGTGTGAGTGTGCAAACAGAAATCCATGGGAAGAAAAAAAGCAGCAAAAATATTCCTGAAAAAAAGCACCGTACACCAACGCTGTGTGCAAAAAATCCCAGTGGGATGCAAGTCAAACAACAACAACAACCACAGAGCTCGTCGAGAGGAAAGATCGTCCTTCGCCTTCAACAGACACAAGATGACGTCCCAACGCAGTTAGGGGCTGTTCATAAATGACGTCAAGCACCTGTGGGGGGCGGGGGGGAGGTCAGACATTTGTGACGATGTGTGACGAGGGGGGGGGGGTGATAAATGTGACGTCACATCAAAATGCGCAATTTTAAATAAATATAGACGACACGTTCTGCTTAATTAAATAGACTTTTTAATCAATGTTTTCTTCCACAATGACAATAGTTTAAAGCGATTTGAAGCATGTTTTATTTTTTGGGGGGGAGGGGGGGGGCGGCGCAGAGTTTTGTGACGTCATATTTGAGGGTGGGTCTGACTTTTTGTGACGCCGTGTGACGAGGGGGGGGGGGGTGGGCTGGGCGTCAAAAATCGCGTGACGTCATTTATGGACGACCCCTTAATGCGAGAGCCGGGGGCTTACGGGACCCCGGGGTCCCGCCATCAGGTTCATCTTACGGCTCATCGTTTTCCTCCGCCAGGATTGACGACTGCGCGGTGGAGGCCTTCATCCAGCAGTGGATAGACCACGGCACCACCACGATGATGACAATGACGATAACGGTGATGATGATGATGATGGCGGCGAGGCAGTAATTGAGAATGCGCCTGCGTCGTTGGGGGTCGCGCGCGGGCGCGGAGCTGCCACTCCGCGCGCTTCAGGAATAATTTGACGGCGCAATTACAGCGGGGCCGCATCTCCTCCCCCCCCCTCCCCCCCACGAGGAGTTGGACATCATCGGTGTCGTCGTCGTCGGGTTTATTCGTGATCGTGGCACAAAGCGCGGCCAAACACAACAACAACAACACCACCACAATGCGTGGCGCAGATCCCACCCGCAGAGCTACAACGTCTCACACACCCCGTACCACCCCCCCCCGCCCCACACCCCCCACCCCACACCCTCCACAGCCCCCCGCCCCACACACCCCCCCCCCCCGCGACCCCCAACGGCCCCCCCGTCCCACACCCTCCCCCCGATCCCCCACCCCAGTTCCCCCCCCCCAAATCCCCCTCCCCCCAATCCCCGCGCCCCTCCCCATCCCCGCTATGTCACTCCCCCACCTCGACAAAAACCAGTGGGATTCACCAGCACCGATCATAACAAACTCCTGCACGCAATTATAACCAGGCACGTGTTGTGTGTGTTGTGTGTGTTGTGTGTGTGCGTGTTGTGTGCGTGTTGTGTGTGTTGTGTGCGTGTTGTGTGTGTGCGTGTTGTGTGTGTTGTGTGTGCGTGTTGTGTGGTGTGTGTGTTGTGTGCGTGTTGTGTGGTGTGTGTGTTGTGTGCGTGTTGTGTGTTCGTGTTGTGTGTTGTGTGTGCGTATTGTGTGTGCGTGTTGTGTGTGCGTGTTGTGTGTGCGCATTGTGTGTTGTGTGTGCGTGTTGTGTGTGCGTGTTGTGTGTGCGTATTATGTGTGCGTATTGTGTGTGCGTGTTGTGTGTGCGTATTATGTGTGCGTATTGTGTGTGCGTGTTGTGTGTGCGTATTGTGTGTTGTGTGTGTGTGCGTGTTGTGTGTTGTGTGTGCGTGTTGTGTGTGCATATTGTGTGTTGTGTGTGCGTGTTGTGTGTGCGTGCGTGGAGGAATGGGTCCGTGGCAGTGTAGCTGTGAGTGCGCTGCGCGATGTCCACCGGGCCACCCGAGTTCGATTCGCATCTCGGCTCATGACCAACACCAATGACGATTATCTGGACCGGTCCTGGGCTTCCTCCCCTCAAATGAGTCTCCGGTGACGTGTGTAAACATCGCCACGGAGCCAGTGGTGGAAGGGGGAGCGGTGGCACGTGCCCCCCCAATGATCCGATCGAAATCCCTCATTTCGATCAGATCATTGGGGTTTATCTCCATATATAAAAGGCAAAGTTGTGATTATGTCTGTTCAAAATGTTTAGCGTACTTCCCGACATGCAACAAACTTCTAATTTTCCACGTGGACACTTTCCAGACTGTACACCATGCAAAATGTACACTTTTTTTGGGGGGGGGGGGAGCTCAATAATGCATATATTTTTTGCACGGCAAGTGAGCTGTGACGTCAAATCTGTCACGTGACCCGCGCATGTGGAAGCGTAACGCATTGTAGTGTAGTGGTTAGCGCGCCGTGCTACGAACCCGGCGACCCGAGTTCGATTCCCGCTCACGGCCACCACCGGTGACGATTATTTCAACCGCTTCTGGGCCTCCCCTAGGTCGACTCAGCCTCAAACGAGTAACTGCTGTGGCGTGTCAACATCGCCATCATTCCTACTAACAACTCCTTACTTACTAACAACTCCTTACTTACTAACAACTCCTTACTCACTAACAACTCCTTACTCACTAACAACTCCTTACTAACAACTCCTTACTAACAACTCCTCTATCATTTTCCATTGCTGCAGGCGTTGCCCACCCCTCTACCTGAAAATCCTGGCTCCGAGGGAGACAAAGGCGGCCGGGCGTGGTGCTGGCCACCCCCCCGCCCCCCTCGTGTGACGTGCCGGCCTTCACAGGTGCTACTTGCTAACACAACTTGTCCCAACAGTCTGTTACAGGCAAGACGGGGGATCTTTATCTTTGGTTGGTGCAGGTGTATGGTTGCAGGTGTTCGGGCTGGAGACCCCGAGGAAATTTCCTCGGTTGTCTGACAAGGTTTGCGCTGCACGTGTAACAGCGTGATCAGCGTGATCAGCGGGATCACGTCTGTTCAGCTTGATCAGCGTGATCTCACCGTCGGCTGCGGATCGGAGCCGGCATCGAGCGCAGATCACTGAGGCTGCTCCGCGCCACTCCGCCAGGAAGGACGGAGCGATTCGACGAGTAGGCACAGCGCGTAGAGACAATTCTGTGTTGGATAGGCACACCAATGATGATAATTGGTGATGATTCGTGAGAGTGACTATGAACCATCTTGCCCCAGCCGACATCATTGACATGCTGAACCAATGTCTCACCTCGAGGTCCCTAAGATATGGGGATGCAGATCTCTCTCTCTCTCTGCATTCCCAGGTCGAGGCTTGGGTCTATGGGCGACCGAGATATTTCCTCCCCCCCCCCCCGTGTAGCCCCCCAGACTACGGAACGCTCTTCCACGAGACATCAGCAGGTGATAGTGAAGAGGGCGACAGTGAAGAGGGTGATAGTGCAGACGGTGATAGTGAATACGGTGATAGTGAAGAGGGTGATGGTGACGACGGGAATAGTGAAGACTTGGGATAGTGAAGAGGGTGATAGTGAAGAGGGAGAAAGTGAAGTGATAGTGACTACGGTGATAGTAAAACCGATGATATAGAAGAGGGTGACAGTGAAAAGGGTGATAGTGAAGAGGGTAATGTTCCAGACGGTGATAGTAAAACCGATGATTATATTGAAGAGATAATAGTGAAACCCATGATAGTGAAGTGGGTGACAGCGAAGAGGGTGATGAGGACGATGACGACGATGGTGATGAATGGAACCAAGCGCCATGACCGGGAATCGAACCGTCGTCTGAGCATCGCGTTACCATCCCCCCCCCCCCTCCCTCCTCTTCCAGCTCCCCAAATCCTCCTGGCCAGGCTGATACAGAGCAGCGCAGCGCGGACATCCAAATGAATGATATTAACGACCCTTTGATATCTTTAATTAACCAAGAAGCGCGATGGGGTGCGGTGGTGGTGGGGTAGTGGTGGGTGGGTGGGTGGTGGGTGGGGGGGATAATTAAAGAGCCCGCGACCCCGCGCTCACGCGTTTCAGGGTTCAGGGTCAGCGATGGGAAAATAAAACGTCTCGTGCAGGAGGAGCGGCGTGCGCGCGCGAAGATAAACACGACGCTTAAACGGCGCCTATTCATCACGTCCAGCAAGACACCCCTGCCGCCCCCCCCCCTTTCTCTGTACCCACCCCCCCCAAACAACCACCCTCTCTTACCCCCGAAGAAGAGAGGCAAAGGTCCCCCGTCTAGCCTCAACAGACCGCTGGGGCAAGTGCGGTTACTCGGAGAGGAGCTCCGACGGAGGCCGGCGCGGCACACGAAGGTGCCTGGGGTGGTCGCGGCACCACCCCCGGCCGCCTTTGTATCTCACCCCGTGGCGATGTTTTACGAGACACCGCACCCGGGTACGTACGCAATTGAGGCTGAGTCGACCTAGGGGGAGGCCCAGGGCCGGTTCAGATAAACGTCACCGGTGCTGGTGGCCGCGAGTGGGAATCGAACTCGGTGACGCCGGGTTCGTAGCGCAGCGCGCTGACCGCTACACTACCGTACCCCCCACCCCCTCCCCCACCCCCTCCCCCACCCACCTTCCCCCCACCCCCACCCCCCCACCCCCATCCCCTTCCCCATCCACCAACCCCCATACCCCCCTCCCACCACTTCGAACTCACTCCCGCAGACACACCGGCGCATGCTTACCACACGTGTACCGGACAAGCAGCGTGGCACGCGCTTGTCAATCCACTGCTGGACGCAGCCTCTCCTCCCCTATTCCAGCTCCAACCTCTCGCCTCCTCTTACTCCTCCTCCTCACACCTGTATCTCCTGCTCTGTCTCCCAATTCAGCCTTCTCTTCTATCTCCTACCTTGACATCCTCCCAACTCCATCTCCTCCTCCTCCTCCTCCCACCTCTTCCATCTCCCACCTTCTCCACGTCCTCCTAATCCCATCTCCACCACTCTCCGTTCAATTAAACAATCCTCGAGCCGCCTTCACTTCCTGCTTAGACCCCCCCCCCCACCCACTGTCAATCTCTCGAACATACTTCACTCTCGCACCTATTTGTAGCCCCCCCATCAGACCCCCCCTAAATTCCCCATTAGACCCCCCCACCACTGTTCCCTCAATCAGATCCCCCTACCCCCCCATCCGGCCCCCCCATATCCCCCCCCCCCATCAGACCCCCCCCACCACTGCCCCCCCCATCAGACCCCCCTACTTACCCTCCCCATCAAATCCCCCCCACCACTACCCCCCCAATCAGACCCCCCCTACTCCCCCCCCCATCAGACCCCCCCCACCACTGCCCCCCCAAACAGATCCCCCTACTCCCCCCTCATCAAACCCCCCGCACCACTGCCCCCCCCAATCAGATCCCCCTACCCCCCCTCCCGACTCCCCTACCCCCACTCCTTCCCCGCCCCCCCCCCCCCCGATTGCTTTGATCGCCACAGGGGTCACTGTCCGGGCCGCGCCTTCCCCGACGCCAACCCCAACACTCGACACCATTTCGTCATTTACACGAAATGGGGAACGGACAAAGAAAACCACGTCAATCTAGTCATATATAATAATATATAAACAGGTGACGTTTTGGGCAATGGACCTTCGTCATAGCAGAGAGGCCAGAGAGGGGGAGTGGCCTCACTGTGTGATCCTCCACCACGTGTCATATCAGGCGGTACGCACTGGTTCCAAATACAATATTCTGATCACTAAAATTCAATAGATTCCTAAACACGCAAATAAATTCAATTGCATTCAGTCACTGCAGGTTACGGGACTGAGACCATCAACCCGCTGCACTGGAGACCCCGGTCTAATCACAACTCAGTCGATGGTAGTCTGTGAGTCCCTCTGTGCCTCTATGGGTGTCTGTGTGAGTCTATGGGTCTCTATGTAAGGCATTAGTGACCGAGCTTAGGCCATCAACTCACTGCCATTGATAACCACAACGCAGCCCGTGTGAGTCTACTGGTCTCTATGTGAGTCTACGGGTCTCTATGTGAGTCTATGGGTTTCTATGTCAGGGTATGGGTCTCTATGTGAGTCTATTGGTCTCTATGTGAGTCTACGGGTCGCTATGTGAGTCTATAGGTCTCTATGTGAGTCTATGGGTTTCTGTGTGAGTCTATGGGTTTCTATGGCAGAGTATGAGTCTCTATGTGAGTCTATGGGTTTCTATGTCAGGGTATGGGTCTCTGTGTGAGTCTATGGGTCTCTATGTGAGTTTATGGGTCTCTATGTGAGTCTTTGGGTCTCTACGTGAGTCTATGGGTTTCTATGTCAGGGTATGGGACTCTATGTGCGTCTATCGGTCTCTATGTGAGTCTACGGGTCGCTATGTGAGTCTACAGGTCTCTATGTGAGTCTATGGGTTTATGTGTGAGTCTATGGGTTTCTATGGCAGAGTATGAGTCTCTATGTGAGTCTATGGGTTTCTATGTCAGGGTATGGGTCTCTGTGTGAGTTTATGTGTCTCTATGTGAGTCTATGGGTTTCTATGTCAGGGTATGGGTCTCTGTGTGAGTCTATGGGTCTCTATGTGAGTTTATGGGTCTCTATGTGAGTCTATGGGTTTCTATGTCAGGGTATGGGTCTCTGTGCGAGTCTATGGGTCTCTATGTAATTCTTTGGGTCTCCATGTGAGCCTGTGGGTCTCTATTTGAGTCTATGGGTATCTATGTGAGTCTATAGGTATCTATGTGAGTCTATGCGTTTCTATGTGAGTCTATGGGTCTCGATGTGAGTTTATGGGTTTCTATGTGAGTCTTTGGGTCTCTATGTGAGTCTATGGGTTTCTAAGTCCGGGTATGGGTCTATATGTGAGTCTATGGATCTCTATGTGAGTCTATGGGTTTCTATGTCAGGGTATTGGTCTCTGTGCGAGTCTATGGGTCTCTATGTGAGTCTTTGGGTCTCTATGTGAGCCTGTGGGTCTCTATGTGAGTCTATGAGTATCTACGTGAGTTTATGGGTCTCTATGTGAGTCTATGGGTCTCTATGTGAGTGTATAGGTTTCTATGTCAGGGTATGGGTCTCTATGTGAGTCTATGGGTTTCTATGTCAGGGTATGGGTCTCTATGTGAGTCTATGGGTTTCTATGTCAGGGTATGGGTCTCTACGTGAGTCTATGGGTCTCTGTGCGAGTCTATGGGTCTCTATGTGAGTCTTTGGGTCTCTATGTGAGCCTGTGTGTCTCTATGTGAGTTTATGGGTTTCTATGTGAGTCTTTGGGTCTCTATGTGAGTCTATGGGTTTCTATGTCCGGGTATGGGTCTATATTTGAGTATATGGGTCTCTATGTGAGTCTATGGGTTTCTATGTCAGGGCATGGGTCTCTATGTGAGTCTTTGGGTCTCTATGTGAGCCTGTGGGTCTCTATGTGAGCCTGTGGGTCTCTATGTGAGTTCATGGGTTTCTAAGTGAGTATTTGGGTCTCTGTGTGAGTCTATGGGTTTCTATGTCCGGGTATGGGTCTATATGTGAGTCTATGGGTCTCTATGTGAGTCTTTTGGTCTCTATGTGAGTCTATGGGTTTCTATGTCCGGGTATGGGTCTATATGTGAGTCTATGGGTTTCTATGTCAGGGTATGGGTTTTTATGTGAGTCTATGGGTCTATGTGTGAGTCTATGGGTCTCTATGTGAGTCTTTGCGTCTCTATGTGAGCCTGTGGGTCTCTATGTGAGTCGATGGGTCTCTATGCGAGTCTTTGGGTCTCTATGTGAGCCTGTGGGTCTCTATGTGAGTCTATGGGTCTCTATGTGAGTCTATGGGTCTCTATGTGAGCCTGTGGGTCTCTATGTGAATCTATATGTCTCTATGTGAGCCTGTGGGTCTCTATGTGAGTCTATGGGTCTCTATGTGAGTCTATGGGTCTCTATGTGAGCCTGTGGGTCTCTATGTGAGTCGATGGGTCTCTATGCGAGTCTTTGGGTCTCTATGTGAGCCTGTGGGTCTCTATGTGAGTCTATGGGTCTCTATGTGAGTCTATGGGTCTCTATGTGAGCCTGTGGGTCTCTATGTGAATCTATGTCTCTATGTGAGCCTGTGGGTCTCTATGTGAGTCTATGGGTCTCTATGTGAGTCTATGGGTCTCTATGTGAGCCTGTGGGTCTCTATGTGAGTCTATGGGTCTCTATGTGAGTCTATGGGTCTCTATGTGAGCCTGTGGGTCTCTATGTGAGTCTATGGGTCTCTATGTGAGTCTATGGGTCTCTATGTGAGCCTGTGGGTCTCTATGTGAGTCTATGGATCTCTATGTCAGTCTATGGGTCTCTATGTGAGTCTATGAGTCTCTCCCTCTCGTTTCCCTTCTCTTCTTAAGCCGCCGCCACCGCCCCCCCCCCTCTTCCTTCTGAGTGGACATCTGCGAAAAAAGAGCTTCATAGCTTATCGGATTCTTCCGGGATAAAAAAGGATTTTGATTATTTTGATTACTTTCGCTCTTACCTCTCTCCCCCATCTCCCCTTCTCCCCTCCCTCTCCCTCTCTCTTACCTCTCTCTCCCATCTCCCCCATCTCTCCTCCGTCTCCCTCTCTCCCCTTCTCCCCTCCCTCTCCCCTTCTCTCTTCCGTCTCCCTCTCTCTCTCTCTCCCTCTTCCTCCGACCTCCCTACCTCCCTTCACGCTCGCTCACAGCGGCCGCTGATCGATTTGCACGTCGATTGTTGTCGTCATTGATTGCCTTGGGGGAGGGGGGGGGTGGAGAAGGCAGGCGGAGGGGGGGGGAGGGCACTGAACCCCTGTCACCTCGACTCCTAACCCCCTGCGCCCCCATCCCGCCCGCCCCCCGCATCCACTGCACGTGTCCCCCACACTGCATCACTCACGGGGCGCGCGGGCAGACCTCTCCGATCGAGCCCGTGGGTGACGGAAGAGGAAAACGCGAGTCGGGACTGGCAGTGACAAATGCGAGCGGCGAGTGGAAATGTCCGCTTTATTTAATTATTTACTGGAGTGTTTGTTCTGTTGCGTTAGAGAGAGAGAGGTGGGGGGGGGTATACGTAGAGGCAGAAGGGGAGCGGTGGTGCAGCGGTTAGCGCTACGCTGCGCTCTGCGAATCCGGCGACCCGAGTTCGATTCCCGCTCACGGCCAACACCGGTGACGATTATCTGAACCGGTCCTGCAAGGGTTTCCCCTAGGTCGGCTCAGCCTTAAAACAAGTAAATGCCAGCACCACGTCCGGCCGCCTTTGTCTCCCCCAGTGTCGATGTTTACGCACACATTGCGCCAACTACTCACTTGAAGCTGAGTCGACCTCGGCAAAGCCCAGGACCGGTTCAGATAATCGTCACCGGTGTTGGCCGCGAGCGGGAATCGAACCCGGGGTCGCCGGGTTCGTAGCACGGGAACACACACACACACACGTGAACACACGCACACGTGAACACACACACACGGGAACACGCACACACACGGGAACACACACACACGTGAACACACACACACGTAAACACACATACACGGGAACACACACACACGTAAACACACATACACGGGAACACACACACACGTGAACACGCACACACACGGGAACACACACACACGTGAACACACACACACGTAAACACACATACACGGAAACACACACACACGTGAACACACACACGGGAACACACACACACACACGTGAACACACACACACGTGAACACACACACACGTAAACACACATACACGGGAACACACACACACGTGAACACACACACACACGGGAACACACACACGGGAACACACACACACACGTGAACACACACACGTGAACACACACACACGTGAACACACACACGTGAACACACACACACACGTGAACACACACACACGGGAACACACACACACACACGGGAACACACACACGTGAACACACACACACGGAAACACACACACACACGGGAACACACACACGTGAACACACACACACACACGGGAACACACACACACGCCATTCGCCACTAAGTGGCGGTGACGTCACCACGACGCTTGTGCCAGGCCATGTGCACCCTGAGGCCACGTGAAGTGTCGAACGCCCGCTGGCAGGAGGTCACGGGGCAGACCCAGGTGCCACGGGTCGACTGACTGAGATGACTGGCTGATGCACCACCTGTTCCCCCTACTGTGGCAACCTGCTGTGCTTTAGCCACCCGGCGCTCCACTCGTTGTTGTGAGCGTCGCTCCTCCGCCCTCCGTTGTTGTTGGAGGGCGACTGCCTCCAACTGCCCAGTAGCAGCGTCCTTCACGAGCCTCCTCCACAGTGGCCGAACTTGACACCGCTGGTACCAGTCATCGGCAAGTCCACTCAGCTCCACGTCCTCCTGTACCACATCACTCCATCTCTTCTCTAGCCCGTGCCGCGCCCGCTTAGCCCCCTCAATCCGGCCGAACAGAAGCTGTTTCGGCATGCGGTGGCTGGGCATGCGGGCTACATGACCCAGCCATCGCAGCCTTCCCCGCCGGAGGAGCTCACCGATGGGACCTTGCCCAGATCTTTCAAGGATTTGTGAGCTCCTCACACAATCCAGTCTGGTTAAACCCAGGATGGGTCGTAGGCAGGCCAGCCTAAATGTTTCTAACCGGCGAAGATGTTCCATTAGGGGGGTCCACGTTTCGCAAGCGTAGAGAAGGGAGGGAATGACCGTGGCCGAGAAGACCTGAAGCTTAGTGCGGAGCGACAGACCAGGTAGCTTCCACACAGCGTTACGCAACCGGTGAAAAGATATTGCCGCTCGACTGATTCGGAGTGAGACCTCTGCTGTTAAACTGGAGCCAGTCATAAGCACACTGCCCAGGTATGGGAAACTCTCCACTCTCTCCACAACTGACCCATCACCGATTGGGAGTTGTGGGGGGTGGAGTGTCCGATGGTACAAAATACCCAGGCAGGTGCTTAGTTTTGGTGGGGCTGATGGTAAGGCCCCACCTCTTAGTGGCACGCTCCAGTCTCGGCAGCAGCGTCTCCAACTCCTCCTCTGAATGAGCAGCTATTACCAAATCATCAGCATACATAACGTGGTTGAGCAATAGGGAGCCATCCCTTGACCGCACCCGGGCATCGATCAGCCTCCCAGTGTATCTGTACCATATGGAGATTATCCCGGTACAGCTATTGAAGGCTTCACGAACTACGTGGTCAAAATAGATGTTAAATAATGTGGGAGCCAGAAGACATCCCTGTCGCACCCCAAGGTGTACAGGGAATGGCTCTGACTCCCGGCCACGTAGTTTTACCCGGGCCCGCTCACCATCATGAAGGTTCTTAATGATCGTGAGCAGAGGGAACACACACATACGGGAAAACACACAGACGGGAACACACACACACGGGAACATACACACGGGAACACACACACACACGGGAAAACACACACACGGGAACACACACACACGGGAACATACACACGGGATCACACACACACAGACACACGGGAACACACAGACACACGGGAACACACACACAGACACACGGGAACACACACACACGGGAACACACACACACGGGAACACACACACACGGGAACACACACACACGGGAAAACACACACACACGGGAACACATACGGGAACACACACACACAGACACACGGGAACACACAGACACACGGGAACACACAGACACACGGGAACACACACACAGACACACACAGACACACACAGACACACACACACAGACACACACACACACAGACACACACAGACACACACACACAGACACACACAGACACAGACACACAGACACACACACACAGACACACACAGACACACACACACAGATCACGCATTAGCCCGGACAGGCCGCTCTATTATTGAGGCGTCGCTATCTGGAGAGCGCAGCCAGAGACGTCCATGGCACAGATCAAGGGAGGCGCACGCCTCCACATTTGCGTGAGTGAAGGCGGCGATGTTAAACAGAGAGAGCATTTCTCAACCAACAAATGGGACTAACCTCTAGCCCCTCCCCTCTACCCCCCAGACCCCCCACCCCTCTACCCACCCCCCCAGACCCCCCCCCCACCCTCCACCCCCCCCCCTAGCCCCCCAAACCCCCCTTCCCTCCACCTCTCCCCCCAGCTTCTTTAACGTGACGAAGGCGAGCGGTATTGCGTTTTGCGTTAGTGTTAGAGGTTCATTCGCGGTTCGAAGCCACACGGCAGCCCCGGTTAATATTGCATGTGTAAAGAACCACAAGTCAAGTGTTGTAAAGAGCGGGGGGGGGGGGGGGTGGGGTCGGGTGCGGCGGGGTGCAGCAGGGAGAGTACACGAGACATTAATCGACGATTCATCATCGATGCATCGGCACTTGACTTAAACAAACGGAAGGGCGTTTCCGGGGGACCTTTGTCATGTGTGTGTGTATAGATAAAGGTGCAGCCCTGAAATCGCCTCGCTCACCGCACTGCTGCCAGAAAAGGGGGGCTCTCCACTTGGTGGAGCGAACTCTGTGTGCTGTGTGTGGGTGAGCGGTGGTGCAGCGGTTTAGCACGCTGTGCACCGAACCCCCGGGGATCCGAGTTCCATTCAGGGTCACGGCCACCGACACAAACTGTCGATTATCTGAACCGGTCCTGCAGGGCCTCCCCTCCGCCAAAGTCGACTCAGCCTCAAGTGAGTACTTGTTGTAGGGTGTGTAAAAAACATCGCCAATGGGGGAGACAAAGGCGGCCGGGTGTGGTGCTGCCACCGTCCTCCCTCATTGGTGCTCGATGATGACGGGCTGAGTCACACGACTGGGCCGCATTTAAAGTCTGAAAGCCACCTAAGCCAGAAAATCATTGAGTGTTTTTAAATCTACATTTATCCAATTAAAGACGTACTGTACCTCTTAGGGCCAATTTATAAAGGAAGGCTACGAACTTGCGATGCCATATCGGCTCTAAATGTATCGTTCACACGAGCACATCGTAAGGAAAACAAAAAACAAAAGGCAATTACCAAGTTTTGGGAAGCTAACAGTCGACCGCGCTTATAATTATTGTAATTATAAAACACCACAACATATTTTCGTCCCGTCCATAATGAGCGACGCTTGACGAACCCAGGTCCCAGAGGATACCCTTCCGTGTCCCTGTCAGACGGATAATTGAGACTGGGAATGTATAATAATTAAAGTTTAGGCTGACATATATTTATTTTTTTCTATACTTTTATTTGGTTTGGCGCACGACGCTCGCGAAAAATTACCAAGTCACCTCGTCAAATTCAAATTCCTCGGCCCCGTGGTCTACTCAGAACTCACCGATAACAAATGGCGAGACACCGCACATCGATATCATTGCACCCACTCCTGCCTCTGACTTTCCTCCTCCTCGGAGACACTGGTGAAGGGTGGTGATAGGGGTAAGGGTAGTGATAGGGGTAGGGGTAGTGATAGGGGTTAGTGATAGGGGTCGTGATGGAGGTTGGCATAGTGATAGAGGTTGTGGTAGCAATAGGGGTAGTGATAGGGGTAAGGGTAGTGATAGAGGTTGGGGTAGTGATAGGGGTAGTGATAGGGGTAGGGGTGGTGATAGGGGTAAGGGTAGTGATAGGGGTAAGGGTAGTGATAGAGGTTGGGTAGTGATAGGGGTAGTGATAGGGGTAGGGGTGGTGATAGGGGTAGGGGTAGTGATAGGGGTGAGGGTAAGTGATAGAGGTTGGGTAGTGATAGGGGTAGTGATAGGGGTAGGGGTGGTGATAGGGGTAGGGGCAGTGATAGGGGTAAGGGTAGTGATAGAGTTTGGGTAGTGATAGGGATAGTGATAGGGGTAGGGGTGGTGATAGGGTAGGGGTAGTGATAGGGGTAAGGGTAGTGATAGAGGTTGGGTAGTGATAGGGGTAGTGATAGGGGTAGGGGTGGTGATAGGGGTAGGGGCAGTGATAGAGGTTGGGGTAGTGATAGGGTTAGAGGTAGTGACAAGGGTAGTGATAGAGGTTGGGGTAGTGATAGTGGGTTGGGGTAGTGATTGGGGTAGTCATATGGCTTGAGGTAGCTACTACTACACGTGCAGTAGTAGCTACTACACGTGTAGTTGTAGCTACTACTACACGTGTAGTTGTAGCTACTACTACACGTGTAGTTGTAGCTACTACTACACGTGCAGTAGTATCTACACCTGTAGTAGTAGCTACACGTGTAGTAGTAGCTACAACACGTGTAGTAGTAGCTACGCGTGCAGTAGTAGCTACAACACGTGTAGTAGTAGCTACACTACACGTGTAGTTGTAGCTACACGTGTAGTAGTAGCTACACGTGTAATAGTAGCTACACGTGTAGTAGTAGCTACACGTGTAGTAGTAGCTACACGTGTAGTAGTAGCTACACGTGTAGTAGTAGCTACACGTGTAGTAGTAGCTACGGGCCCCGCACTTTCAAGGGCCCCGCGCTAAATGCTTTCAAGCTATAAATTCCGGTTCAGTGATTCTGCACTTGCTCTATTACGATAGTACTATACTGCCTTCAACTTTTTGGAATGACTGGGTGTGTAAGGTTCGCGATTTGTCGTATTATCTGCTGTATAGCAAGTAAAAAAATACAATAACTTTACTATGCAAGTTACAAATGTGTGTTTTAATATTTACGTGTTTTTATTTTATCTAGGGCCCCTTTATAACATCATGCTACAGGCCCCCGCACTTAGCTTCATCTGGTACTGTTCATCGCGTGACCACTTTGGCCGCGTGTCGGGTGGAGGAGGGCGTACGACGCGCGACGTTTTATTTACTCGCGCGATAGATGACCCCAGACATGGATTGCTGCGCGGCATCGACTCGCGCAAAAAGCACGGAGCGAGAAGCGTCAACCGCCGATTGTCAAATCGGAGCTGCTTCGTCATCTTTACGATGAATACATTATCATCATCATTATTGCTGTTGTTTTTGTTTACAGCGCGTGCCGTGACGGCTACTGCGAAGTCCGACCGTGCCCGTCGAGTGCTCGCCGAAGCCGCATTGTGCATCGAACGTGGCGAAGTCCTCGCCACGAATGAAGAGGCAACGATGGCGACGTCTCGCCCATCTCGCCGGAGAGCCGTGAGCCGTCACCACCACGCGAACTCCGCTCCATCCTCTCGGCAGCGGCGGCTTTTGTTTTTGTGGCTCAGCCGGTCGAGCAAAGGCGGCGGCGGCGGCTGCGGCGGCTGCGGCGGCTTTCAGGTGCGCTTCCGCGGCCGTCTGGAACGCTCTCCCCCCTGCGATGTTAGGAAGCCACCGAGGCTACGCGCGTTTAATCCGTAGAGATTGTCAAACTCGTTTCTTTCAAACAGATGTTTGTGTTTACTTTGTTGTCTTTCCCCCCGGCACCTCCGATTAGCACGGTTCGCTACGTACGCTGTGAAAGAAGTTAAACACACATACAAATACGGTAGTTATATATTGTTATACAACAAGTAATATGTTTTTTTTACAGTTGTTTGGTAACGTTAATTGCTTTAATCACAAGCGACTCGGTGATGACCCCTAGATCCTGAGGTTGAACTCACGCAGCGGTTTTCTCAGACCGACTGCTGCTGATTATTCGTGATGATGGTTGATGATGTTGTGTGGAGGTAGTAAGATAACGTGTGATGGAGCACATTTAATGATGATGTTATATGGAGGAGGTAAGATAACGTGTGATGGTGATTGTGGTATACCCCCATGCTGCTCCTGCTGCTGTTGATGGTGATGATGATGATGCAGATGATGATATTTTGGTGAATATGAATCCGTAATAATAATTATTT
>NC_133704.1:8186536-8207937 GCF_048934315.1 Petromyzon marinus
CAGAGATATGTCGTTTCGTCTCCCCGATATAGCAATCACCGCAGGTACAACTCAATTTGTAAACTCCGGGGTACTGTAAGTCAGGGATGACATCCTTCACGGATGGGATCAGGTCACGGATTTTGTGTACTGTATTGCTGCTCACGCTGAGGAGGAGTTGGAGGCGCTCCTGCTGAACCCGGAGCGTGCTACGAAGAGGTGGGGCCTTACCATTGATGGGGTAGTTGGGGAGACGTTTCCATACCTGGGCAGTGTGCTCATGACCAGCTCTGGTATGATTAGCAGAGGTCTCACTCAGAATCAGTCGAGCAGCATTCACTTGTCATCGGCTGCGTAACGCTGCGTGGAAGCTACCTGGGTCTGCCGATCCACAGTCGACACAAAGCTTCGGGTCTTCTCGGCCACGTTCAAACGTGGACCCCCCCCCCCCAATCCTTCCCTCTCATAAAACATCTTCGCCGGTTAGACAACATCAGCGGCGCGTGATATCCGAACCCGGTCCTTAGCCAACCCTCCCTCCTCCTCATCCGCACCCTCCTCCGCACCCGGTAACCCGTGTCGGGATTGTTGTTTTTAGGTGACGCACGGGAAATATAAGAGAGGGATAACGTAAGAAGCAGACGCTCCGTGTATTTACGAGAACTCGCCGCGTTCTTTCATGGGATCGGGGTAGCGAGGCGGGGGGGGGGGGGTCAGGCAGAGAGACAGAGAGGGAGAAATATGTACGGGCGTGCGTGCGCGCGCGGTTTAATTTGCGAGCAAATCGCGGCCATGGGGTTCGGCCTCTTTGAAGTGGCGCGCTCTGACATGTTCACGGAGTGTCGCGGGATGTTCACCTTTATTTGTCGTTTCTTCGCTTTTGTTTTACATTTCCAGGACGTCTTCGTCACCACCCCCTCCTCCTCCCTCTGCGCCCCATCCAGACATACACAAAGGAAGATTCCCCTCGCTCCCCCGGTAAAGCCTTTTCAGACTGTTGGGACAAGTGCTGTTGACGAACGGCGGCAGGACTGACACAACGGTGGCTGTGGGAGGCCATAGCGCACCAAGTGACTCAGTTAAGGCTGAGTCGACCTAGGGGAGGCGTCATAGAAGTGCGAGATATTGGTGAGCTGGGGAATCGACCTCGGCTCGCCGGGGTTCGTTGCGCAGTGCGATGACCACTGCGTGAGTCTGTGGGTCTCTGTGTGTGAGCCGACAGGTAGGTCTCTGTGTGATGAGTCTGTGGGTCTCTGTGTGTGAGCCGACAGGTAGGTCTCTGTGTGATGAGTCTGTGGGTCTCTGTGTGATGAGTCTGTGGGTCTCTGTGTGGTGAGTCTGTGGCTCTCTGTGTGGTGAGTCTGTGGGTCTCTGTGTGATGAGTCTGTGGGTCTCTGTGTGATGAGTATGTGGGTCTCTGTGTGGTAAGTCTGTGGGTCTCTGTGTGATGAGTCTGTGGGTCTCTGTGTGATGAGTATGTGGGTCTCTGTGTGGTGAGTCTATGGGTCTCTGTGTGATGAGTCTGTGGGTCTCTGTATGATGAGTCTGTGGGTCTCTGTGTGGTGAGTCTATGGGTCTCTGTATGATTGGTTTGTGGGTCTCTGTGTGATGAGTCTGTGGGTCTCTGTGTGATAAGTCTGTGGATCTCTGTGTGATGAGTCTGTGGCTGTCTGTGTGATAAGTCTGTGGGTCTCTGTGTGATGAGTCTGTGGGTCTCTGTGTGATGAGTCTATGGGTCTCTGTGTGATAAGTCTGTGGATCTCTGTGTGATGAGTCTGTGGCTGTCTGTGTGATAAGTCTGTGGGTCTCTGTGTGATGAGTCTGTGGGTCTCTGTGTGATAAATCTGTGGGTCTCTGTGTGATGAGTGTGTGGGTCTCTGTGTGATGAGCCTGTGGGTCTCTGTGTGGTGAGTCTGTGGTCTCTGTGTGATGAGTCTGTGGCTCTCTGTGTGATAAGTCTGTGGGTCTCTGTGTGATGAGTCTGTGGGTCTCTGTGTGATGAGTCTGTGGGTCTCTTTGAATAGCCCTCATCATCCCTTTTCACGTGAAGTTTCCGAGTGCCACTGAACGCGACCGATTCGGGAGACTTGCGTGGGTCAGACCGCCCTGTGACCACACGCGCGCCCATGTGCAGCACTCGAACTAATAGCCACTGATGAACATTTAAACAAACTCAATTTCGCCACAATAGGAACGACTCTCCAAGGTAATGATTGCGCGGGGTAAATTGGATAGTTATTGTGAGATTGCGGTATTGTTCACGCGCGTTGCTAATTCGATGCAGGCAACCATCGACAACAACATCGTCGTCGTCGTCGTCGTCATCATCATCATCACCATCGAGAGCCGTGATCTATCCACTGGTAGATGAAAGCGTCCACCACAACGCCGTTGCCATCACGATGACGCACGGCGCCTCTCCGAGGCCACGGTCCATCTCCTCGCGACCGAACGCCATCCGATGCCCATCGCTCCAACTGAAGGGAGCATTGAAGGCAGGGCACCACAGTTGTGCGTCTGTGGACATGCAACGCAAATCCATGGACCTCATTTATGAACCCATAGAGATACATAGGGAACCATAGAGTATCGTAGAGATACATAGGAACCCATAGAAATATATAGGGAGCTACAGAGTATCATAGAAATGTATAGGGACCCGTAGAGATACACAGGGACCTGTCGAGTTTTGGTCGAGATACATCGGGGCCCATAAAGTAGCGCAGAGATATGTAGGGACCCATAGAGATGCATCGGGACCTGTAGAGACTGTTTGTGTTGAGTTCCTTTGGTAGCAGTGGTACTGCTGGCCTACACTTTGGAGTGTTTACCTGGTAAAGGAAAAAAATAAGTTCGTTATTTTTTCATGGTGTATAAATATAACAACAACCGCCATTCGCCACTAAGTAGCGGTGACGTCACCACGACGCTTGTGCCAGGCCATGTGCACCTTGAGGCCACGTGAAGTGTCGAACTTCCCGCTGGCAAGAGGTCACGGGGCAGACCCAGCAGGTGCCACGGGTCGACTGACTGAGATGACCGAGATGACTGGCTGATGCACCACCTGTGCCCCCCCCTACTGTGCCAACCCGCTGTGCTTTAGCCACCCGGCGCTCCGCTCGTTGTTGTGAGCGTCGCTCCCTCCGCCCTCCGTTGTTGTTGGAGGGCGACTGCCTCCAACTGCCCAGTAGCAGCAGCAGCGTCCTTCACGAGCCTCCTCCTCCTCCACAGAAATGTAAGACACCGTATACACGCGCAAGAGATGCGTGCACGTGGACTGATTAAAGCAGCTGGAGGACTTCCGCAGTGTACTCACCCCACACTCACCCCACACTCACCCCACACTCACCCTCTCTCTCTCTCTCCCAGCGTGGACGGCACCCTCATGTTCACCTTCTGAAGCACTCGCTCGTCACCGTGTCGTGCGCGATGACCAGCACAACCACGTGACTTTTCTTTCGTGTTGTGCGCGGTGCTGTTAGCGCCAAAGCGCGTGGATTCGTAGCGTTAATTTTTCATCTGCTTGCCGGTGACTTTGTGTGTTTCATATCGAAATCGCCTCCAGTGCTGTTGCTGCTGGCGGCAATAAAAGTTGTTTAAAAGTCAAAAGTCTCTCTCCCCCTCTGTTTGCTCACCAGCATCCACAGCGGCATGGAATTAACCCAGGCCGGCTGGTGATGGGTTTGCTGCCGGTTATTTATTTGTCGTTTCTTTCTCCGAGACGGGCTGCCTGCTACCGCGGACAAAGAGCACCCCCCCCCCCCCCCCATCTGCCCTCTCACTGGGGTCGTGGATGCCGTTTGGCGAATTAAAAATTAAACTCAACTTCTTTTTGTACCAGGTAAAGCCCACTGAGTTGTGTAGAGGAGACCTGCCCACAAATTATGGCCCAAATGAAGTGGCTTATCGCGTGGAAATGTATAGCAGCCAAATACTCTAAACGCGTGATGTCGATTCTCAACGCGCGAGATAAAACCCGGAGGACCCCGAGAAAAATCCACGCAAACAAATATACAGCAGCAGTCGTCAGGGCCGGGATCGAACCCACGAACCTCCTGTACACCAGGCGAGGTTGTTCACATCTCCTAGCCACCGCCTTCGATGGCATTTCCGCCACCAGGGATCCAGTACCCAACCCCTAGCGCTGATCCGCCCTAAGCCGTTGGCACTTCTTGGGGGGGGGGGTGAAGAGGGGGGGGGGGTAATTGACCGCCAGCCGGCCCCCGGCGTTGACCATTACGGGCCTTCATAGGTGCTACTCGCTAACAGCACTTGCCCCAACAATCTATCAAGGCTATACGGGGGATCTTTGTCATTACAGTGTGGGGAAGCCGTAGTGGAGCTGTTAGCGCGCTACGCTGCGCTACGAAATCCAGCGACGCCGAGTTCGATTCCCGCTCACGGCCAACACCAGTGTTCCGATTATTTTAAGCGGTCCTGGGTCTCCACTAGGTCGACTCAGCCTCAAATGAGAACCTAGTGCGATGTGTAAAATATCGCAACGAGGGAGACAAAATGCGGTCGGGCGTGGTGTTGGCCAGATCCACCGGCTCGCGTGCCCTGCCGGCCTTCATAGGTGTCTCGCTAATATCACTAGCCCCAACAGTCTATCAAGGCTATACGGGGGGTCATTGTCTTTGCTTGTCATTACGGTAGTAGAATCAAGGTCTCACCTGACAAGATGACCCACAACGATCCGCAGTGGACCCACATTAGTCCAGTGACCCACATTAGCTCCACAGCAACCCACACTAAACCACAGCGATCCAACATTATGAAAAATCAGGCCAATGAGCAACATTAGGCCCAGTGACCCACATTAGGCCACAGTGATTCAAATAAGGCCACAATGAC
Organism: Petromyzon marinus; assembly: GCF_048934315.1. Classification (NCBI taxonomy): domain Eukaryota; kingdom Metazoa; phylum Chordata; class Hyperoartia; order Petromyzontiformes; family Petromyzontidae; genus Petromyzon; species Petromyzon marinus. The sequence continues at coordinate 8,191,370 of NC_133704.1, forward strand.
CCACATTAGACAAAAGTGGCTCACATTAGGCCCAGTGACCCACATTAGGCCACATTTGACCCAGTTACCCATATTAGGCCAGAGTGACCTACATTAGGCCATATTAATCCCAGTAACCCACATTAGGTCACAGTAACCCACATTAGGCCGAGTCACCCCCATTAGGCCACAGTAACCAATATTAGGCCACAGTGACCCACATTAGGCCACATTAGGCCATCGTCACGCGCATTAAGCCCAGTGACCCACATTAGGCCACATTAGACCGAACGACCCACATTAGGCCCAGTGACTCACATTAGGCCACATTAGGCCTCAATGACTCACATTAGGCCCAGTGACTCACATTAGGCCACATTAGGCCTCAATGACTCACATTAGGCCACATTCGGCCACAGCAAACCGCATTACACGGAGAGACGGAGACAGAGAAAGGTAGGGAGAGAGATTTTTGGTAGAAAGGAGAGAGAGGTGGGGGTGGAGAGAGGGCTAGAGACAAAATGAGAACCAGAGAGAGTGAGAAAAGCAGGGAGAGACCATGAAAGAGAGATAATAGAGAGAGAGGGCGAGAAAAAAGAGCATGAGAAGGGTGTGTGTGTGTGTTGGAGAGAATGAGAAACGAGAGTGGAGTGCGAGAGAAACGCAAGCGATGGAGAGAGAGAGAGAGAGCAGTGAGAAGAAAACTTTCAAGAGGGAGAGGAGAGAGCGAGGGAGAGAGCGTGAGAGGGAGAGAGCGCGCAAAAGAGTTTGAGCGATGTGAACGAGGTAGTGTCTTAAGGTCCCCAACATCTCAACACCACCCCCTCCCCTCTACCCCCCCTAACCCCCTTCCCTCCACCCCCACCACACCCCCTCCCTATAGCCTCTTGTCAAGCTTCTCAAACCCAAAACCACCACCCCCCCCCCCCCAATTATCCTTTATTTGAGATTTTATGTTAATATATTTCCCATATTATTTATTTATTTACTTCCTCCCTCTCTCTCGATCCGTTGCTTCAATTATCACCCTATTTGTCGAGTCGCGATAGGGGGGGGGGGGGGGGAGTCGTCGCCCACGCTCATTACCAGCGCGGCCTTCCCGCTCAGCCACCGCCGCGGTCCTTGTTTGCAATCAGCGGAGGTCTCGATAATATTCCTGTTCAGCCGCCTCCTCAATTCCCCCACCGCCCCCCTTTGTCTCCTCCTGTCCCTCCGGACTAACCTCCCTTCACTTCACATCATCCCCCCCTCCCCCATTCTCACATCCTCCTCGTCTTCATCCTCCTCTCCACCCGCCGTGTTTCAACTCGCAAGCCGGTGACTCGCCCCCCCCACCCCCGTTAGCATTCTCCCCCTAGCCCCCCCCCACTAGCCCCCCCCCACTAACTTCCCACTAGCCCCCCCCCCACTACCCCCCCACTAGCCCCCCCCTCCCGCCATCCTCCCAGACTAACCGCACGCACACACACACACACACACCCCTGCCCCCCTCTTCCCTTCACGTCACCTGGACCCTATCGTCACATCCTCACTTCATCCTCCACCGTCTCTCAGCCCGGAGAGTGGCACACACACACACACACAAACAAGAACACCTCGTCCCCCGTTAGCCACTTGGACACCACCCCCCCCTCTCCCCATCCCCCCCGTGCTCTCTCCAGACCAACCCCATCTCTACCCCCACCCTTCCTCGCTTCACATCACCAGGACCCATCCTCCCATCACACACCACCCGCCCTTTCTCAGCCGCCCTCCCACCCAGCCAACACGCGGCTCAATGTCAGACTCCCCCCCCCACCCACCCACCCTGCCTCCCTACCCGTGACCCCCCCGAGTGAAGGGTCCTTCAGGTCCCCGTGTTGCGCAATCACCGAACGAGGGAAGCTGACACGCCGCGAGCCAGCGGGGCCGAGACAACTCCGCGTGGGAGTCTGCGTGGGGAGCGGTGGCGCAGTGGTTAGCGCGCTGTGTGTGTGTGTGTACACGTGTTCACGTGTGTGTGTGTGGGAGAGAGAGAGAGATTGAGAGAGTGTGTGGGAGTGTGTGTGGGGAGCGGTGGCGCAGTGGTTAGCGCGCTGTGTGTGTACACGTGTCCACGTGTGTGTGTGTGGGAGAGTTTGGGAGAGTGTGCGGGAGTGTGTGTGGGGAGCGGTGGCGCAGTGGTTAGCGCGCTGTTTGTGTGTACACGTGTCCACGTGTGTGTGTGGGAGAGAGAGAGTTTGGGAGAGTGTGTGGGAGCGTGTGTGGGGAGCGGTGGCGCAGTGGTTAGCGCGCTGTTTGTGTGTACACGTGTCCACGTGTGTATGCGCGCGCGTATGTGTTCCACGTGACGCAAACAGCGCTAATTGTTCAACAATCATCGGGCGCGCGCAGCGTTGAGCAAGTTAATTTGTATTCGAAAGGGGGAGCAAACTGGTGATTATAAACTCTTTGCTGTTGCTGCTGCTTCTGCTGCTGATGATGATGATGTTGATAGTGACGATGATGTCTGCTTCCATCACCCCCCCGCCGGCGCTCACCCCACCCTCCTTGATCCCCCATGCACCCCCTGATGGTCCCATCACTGTTGTGACGACCACCGCGGGCTGCGTCACAGAGCTCGCTAGCAGCACTTACCCAAACGTATGTTCATGCTGTACGGGGGATCTTTGTATTTTCCTTGGTTTTATTTTTATATGGGGGGGAACGGTGGTGCATTGGTTAGCGCACTGCGCTACGAACCCTTGCGGACACGTGTTCGATTTACTGCGCACAGCCGGCATCAGCGGCGATTATTTGAACCGGTCATAGGCCTCCCCGAGGTTGACTTAGCCTCAAATGAGTGCTTTGTGCGCTGTGTGTAAACGTCACGACTAGGGAGACAAAGGCGGCCGGGCGTGGTGCTCGCTACCCACCGCTCGTGTGCCGTTCCGGCATTCATAGATGACCGCTTACGGCAATTGCCCCAACAGTCTGTTCAAGGCTATATGCACTTCTGCGGCCGTCTGGAACGCTCTTCCTTCCGTTAAAAGAAAGCCACTTGAGCTGTATACTTTGAAATAATCGAGATTGAAAACTCGTTTATTTGGAACAGCTTCTTGTGTCGAGTTTGTTGTCTTTCCCCCGCAGCACCGATTATCACGGTTGGCTACATGAGAAGCAAGAAATAAGTTCAACATGCAGACGTGCGGAGGATCTTTGCCTTAGTTGTTATATCATAGATGGAGTGGTGTGGTCTAGGAGGATGTGGAGCTGATCGGATAAGCTGAGGACTGGTACCAGCGGTGTCAAGATCGGAGATGGCTCGCGAAGGACGCTGCTGGGCATTCGGAGGCAGTCGCCTGCCACCAAAAGGGCAGAACGGATGAGCGACACTCACAACAACGAGCGGAGAGACGTGCGGAACAGCGTTCCGGTTCTGTTCCCAGCTGTTCCGGACTGCACCAGAACAGCATTCTGTTCTTTTTGGCAATATTCCGGATCAGCGCTCCGTTCTGTTCTCGATTATTCCGGATCAGGTCTCCGGTCTGTTCCGGATTATTCTGGAACAACGCTCCAGTCTGTTCCGGATTATTCTGAAACAGCGTTCCGATCGGTTCTGAACTGTTCCGGAACGGTTCTGAACGGTTCCGGAACGGAATTCCGCACTGCTCCGGCTGAAATGAATCCCCGTATAACAGCAACACGTGTGTGTGATAACTAACAATGTACACAACACACGCACACACCGATGCGTATCTTTAAATAGTAACACAATATGTAAATAGAGTCAAATTAATAGCAACACAGAAAAAAATATGCCCCATTTCGCCCTTTAACAGACTGTTGGAGCAAGCTCTGTCAGAGAGCACCAAGAATCGCCCGTTGTCTCTCCAATGAAGATGTTTACACACCGCAGCGGGTACTCCTTTTTTAAGGCTGAGTCGACCTAGGGGGGGAAGGCCTAGGACCGGTTCAGATAATCGTTACCGGTGTTGGCCGTGAGCGGGAATCGAACCTGGGTCGCCGGGTTCATAGCGCAGCGCGCTGACCACTACACCACTCCTCCCCACACACACAGACACGTGTGCGTAAATTATTATAAAGCGTGGTGTTCGCCACCCACCCCTCGTGTGCCGTGCCGGCCTTTATAGGTGCTCACTAACATCACTTGCCCCTACAGTATGTTAAGGCTATACGGGAGATCTTAATCTTTGTATTTGTATTTATTGTAGTGGGGAGCGGTGGTGTAGCGGTTAGCGCTGTGCGCCAGGAACCCGGCGACCCGGGTTCGATTCCCGCTCACGGCCAACACCAGTGACGATTACCTAGGTCGACTCAGCCTCAAATGAGTACCTGGTGCGATGTGTAAACATCGCCACTGGGGAGACAAAGGCGGTCCGGCGTTGTGCTGGCCACCCATCCCCTCGTGTACCGTTCCGGCCTTCATAGGTGCTCGCTAACAGCACTTGCCCCTACCGTCTATTAATGCTATACAGGGATCTTTGTCTTTGTATACATGTACACACACATACATACACACCATTCGCCACTAAGTGGCGGTGACGTCACCACGACGCTTGTGCCAGGCTATGTGCACCCTGAGGCCACGTGAAGTGTCAAACGCCCGCTGGCAGGAGGTCACGGGGCAGACCCAGGTGCCACGGGTCGACTGACTGAGATGACTGGCTGATGCACCACCTGTGCCCCCTACTGTGCCAATCTGCTGTGCTTTAGCCACCCGGCGCTCCGCTCGTTGTTGTGAGCGTCGCTCCTACCTCCAACTGCCCAGTAACATCCTTCACGAGCCTCCTCCACAGAGGTCGATTTGACACCGCTGGTACCAGTCATCGGCAAGTCCACTCAGCTCCACGTTCTCCTGTACCACATCACTCCATCTCTTCTCTCGCCCGTGCCGCGCCCGTTTTGCCCCCTCGATCCGGCCGAACAAAAGCTGTTTGGCATGCGGTGGCTGGGCATGCGGGCTACATGACCCAGCCAATGCAGCCTTGCCTGCCGGAGGAACTCGCCGATGGGACCTTGCCCAGATCTTTCAAGGATTTGTGAGCTCCTCACACAATCCAGCCTGGTTAAACCCAGGATGGAACGTAGGCAGGCCAGCCTAAATGTTTCCAACCGGCGAAGATGCTCCATTAAGGGGGTCCACGTTTCGCAAGCATAGAAAAGGGATGGAATGACCGTGGCCGAGAAGATCTGAAGCTTAGTGAGGAGCGACAGACCAAGTAGCTTCCACACAGCGTTACGCAACCGATGAAAATATATTGCCGCTCGATTGATTCGGAGTGAGACCTCTGCTGTTAAACTGGAGCCAGTCATAAGCACACTGCTCAGGTATGGAAAACTCTCCACTCTCTCCACAACTGCCCCATCACCGATTGGGAGTTGTGGGGGTGGAGTGTCCGATGGTACAAAATACCCAGGCAGGTGCTTAGTTTTGGTGGGGACTGATAGTAGGGCCCCATCTCTTAGTGGCACGCTCCAGTCTCAGCAGCAGCGTCTCCAACTCCTCCTCTGAATGAGCAGCTATTTCCAAATCATCGGCATACATAACGTGGTTGAGCAATAGGGAGCCATCCCTTGACCGCACCCGGGCATCGATCAGCCTCCCATTATATCTGTACCAAATGGAGATTCCCCCGGTGCAGCTATTGAAGGCTTCACGAATTACGTGGTCAAAATAGATGTTAAATAATGTGGGAGCCAGAGGACATCCCTGTCGCACCCCAAGGTGTACAGGAAGTGGCTTTGACTCCCGGCCACGTGGTTTTACCCGGGCCCGCTCACCATCATGAAGGTCCTTAATGATCGTGAGCAGAGGGTCAGGGACTCCAAAAGCACGAAGAACAACCCAGAGCCCAGGCCTACTGATGGTATCATAGGCCTTGACCAGGTCAATAAAGCAGAGATGTAGGTCTTGTTGGAATTCCCTACACCTCTGCTGTAGCAGACGGACAGAAAACATGGCATCTGTGCAGGACCGCCCTTTCCTGAAACCGCATTGTGGCTCCACAAGCCTCTCCTCAGCGTGCCTGGCAAGGCGAAGTTGAATAATCCTTGCCAGGACCTTTCCCGGCACACTGAGGAGTGAGATGCCCCTGTAGTTGTTACAGTCTGAGCGGTCCCCCTTCTTAAAGAGGGGGACCACCAGGGCATCCTTCCAATCCTGCGGAACCCGTCCAGTGGTCCAGACTGTTGTTATGATGTCATATAGGGCAGTCTGTGCACAAACGCCACCCTCCCTCAGCATTTCGCTTGGGAGATCATCTCTGCCCGCTGCCTTTCCTGGTCTCAGACTCCGGATCGCCTTCAGTACTTCCTCAACAGATGGTACTTCAGCCAGCCACTCACAGTGGGTGACTTCTTCCAATATTTGAGGCACCGCAGCCTCAGCAGGGTCATCCTCACTTTGCACGACAATGTTTTCCTGGCTGATGGATTTTTCCTCCCCCAGGACCTCACAGAAATACACATACATACACACATACATACACACACATACATACGTAGTGGTAAGCCCACTCGGCTACGAACCTACCTGGCAATGGGCAATATTTGAACGGGGTCTGAGCCGCCCCTAGGTAGACTCGGCCTTAAATGAGCACCTGGTTCGGTGTATAAAACATCAGCATTGGGGAGACAAAGGCGGTCGAGCGTAGCGTTGACCGCCTGCCACTCCCTCTTGCTCCGTGCTATCTAATCGAAACTTGCTCCAACAGTCTGTTAGAGGCTGTACGGGATAATCTTTGTATAATATATACAGTAGTTTCACATGTATGCTTTCTCGACCAATATTATCCATAATAGAGGGGTTTTGGGGGGGGGGGGGCTTAACGACACTTTAATATTTACGCGATTTAACCCAAAAAGCCTCCTATGGATACATACAGTACATATGTTTATTAAGATCTTCAACCATTCCTTGCAGTTAATTTCCATTGGTTGTTATAATGGGGTAATGGGTTCTGCGCCTTAGGGGCCATCCATTCAGTAGGTACGCAAAAATCTGTCAAAACTTGACCCTTCCCCCCTCTCCCTGTAGGCACGCGGACTTTTTACACCCCCCCCCCCCCACCTGCGTACGTACGCTTGACGCACCCCCCCCCCCCCCCCCGAATCCTATAGAACGGCCAATATCTAATCCACGCAGAAACGATCAATGATAAATAATATTAACGAGTTTAAGCATTATTATTATTATCGAGGCTTCAACGCCCCCCCCCCCCGTTTGCTATGCTTACGTACATTGTCAGTAGTCCCCCCAAATGCAAGCGTACGCATTTGGGTTAACCCCCCTCCATGCGTACGTACTAAATGGCCCCTTGCAGGTGTAAATAATAATGAGATTAAATCAGCTCAAGCCTCACCCACTCTGAATCCCTCTCTCCGCCCACTGTGAAAACAGACGCCGCTCCTCTTCCTTGCTGCTCGACTCTTCTCATCATGAACACCATCATCACCCTCTCACCCCCAACATATTGGCCCGGTCATATCCATCTCCTCCATCTCCTCCTTCTCCTCCATCTCCTCCATCTCCTCTTCCATAACCTCAAGGGTTTTTTTTTACCTGGTTAAATAAAGGTGAAATAAAATAAAATAATAGAATCCTAGTCCTCTCCCCCTGCTGCTCATCCTGGGCCGTGCCCTCCTCTTCTTTGTCCGTCTTGGGGTGGGTTGGGGGGGGGGGGTAGCCACTTCCACCCCGACCTCCCCTGTCCCTTCCCCGTTGCTTTTCGCGTTGCACCGTCCACGATCGCGGCGTTGACTCCACTCCCCCTGCGCGTGTCGCGTCGCCTCGGAGACAAAGTTCCCACCTCTCCTCCCATTGCGATTCCCTTTCTTCGCCCACAAAGATCGCGCTCCGTTCACTCGGCTACTTTTCTGTCGCTGCGTTCATTAAACGCGTTAATGAATCCCCCCCACCATCACCCTCTTGCCCCCCACCCCCCAAACTCTTGCCCCCCCCCCCCACCCACCCTCTTCCCCCCCCCCCCCACTTATTTTCCGCAATCTATAATAATTAATTTCATTATTACTCTCATTTTTCTCTCTATATTTTTCTCTCTCTCTCTCTCTCCCAAAAAGCACAAAACGCAATTTTACGTGCGTATATATAGGCCCATTATAATGCACGCATGTAATAATAATATAATAATAAAAAATACATATTAAAGAATAAAGAAAAAAAACCTCTCCCCTTATTCTTTCTTAAAAATCGTAAATGATCTCGCTCTAATTTAAATGTAACACTTTCAATTATCGCTCGCTCGGCGCCTGGCCCCAGATCTCTCGCCCCCTCTGTGAGCGCCAAATCATTACCCTGGCGAGAGTGCCTAGCGCTCTCCCCTCCCTCTCCTCTCGTCTCCCCTCGGTCTCTCCGCTCTCCCCGCACCAATCATCACGACTCCCCTCGCCGCCACCCTAATACTCCCTACTTACCCCAGCGACACAGCTTGATCCCCCCCACCTCCTCCCACCCCCCGCCAAAGACAAAGATCCCCCGTATAGCCTCGAACAGATTTTTGCCCCCGTAATATTTACACGAACCCATTCATCTTTGGTGTAACACGTAGCCCTTCGCGACCAATATCCATATAGTACTGTGTCGGGTGGTGGCGGATTTAACGACGCATTCATATTCACCGCGATCTAACTCAAACACCTCGATTGTGATCCATCGTTAAAACCCCAACGAGGTCCCCCGAGATCTCTGCATCGACTTCCTTCTCTACTCGGGACTCCGAGGGTCCAAGGGTTCTTGTTCGTGTCGGGGTGATCGCGATTTTGCCACAGCGCAGCTCCCAAGCTTTGGAACGTTTCGCCTTTTTTTTTTGCTCACGAGACGATCGGAATCGTTCGCTACATTTAAGTTCGTCTTGAAAACGCGTCTTTTAAAACTGGACCTTTTCCCCTTCCCCCACCCCCAAACTAGCTCTGGCCGTTTAACCCTGGTTCTGTTTATTTGCTGGGCCCCATTGGGATCTACAGATGAAATGCGCCACTAAAATTATCATCATTTCGAGGCAAGTGCTGGTAGCGAGCAGCACCTATGAAAGCCGGCACGGCACACGAGATGGTGGATGGCCAGCACCACGGCAAGGTCTCGTGGCGATGTGTGGAAAACATCGCCACCAGGCACTCATTTGAGGCTGAGTCGACCTGGGGGAGGCCCAAGGACCGGTTCAGGATACTCGTCACTGGTTTTCTGCTGGCCATGAGCGGGAATCAAACTTGGGTCGCCGGATTCGTAGTACAGCGCGGGAGACGCTACGACAGCGCTATAGCTCACGAGTCTGAGAAAATAGCCCCCGAACGGCCTTAATAGACTGTAGGGACAAGTGCTGTCAGCGAGCACTTATGAAGGCGGGCACGGCACACGAGTTTGGCCAGCACCATGCCAGGCCGCCTTTGTATCAGCCCCACCCCCCTTATTCCCACTCCCTTCTCGCCCCCACTCAGGGGTCACGTCCCCCCACCCCCCACGCCTCCTCCACTGAACATGTGATTTGCATTTATATAAATGTATAGTTTGCTCTATGCGTGTTTCCCCGCATCTCTGAATAGCACGGTTGGCTACGTGCGAAAGAAGTTCAACATCAAAACCTCAAGGTTCCGGTTTCACGAGGTTTCTCGCAGTAGGCAGACGACGGGGAAGGCGACGTTACTGCTACAGCTGCTGTCTTCGTGATCCGAGGTGAGTTGGGGGCCACGGTGGCGAGATGTTAACTACCTCGCCCGGTATACAGGAGGTCTATGGGTTCGATCCCGACCCCGGCGGCTGCTGCATATTCGGAGTTTGCGGGTGTCTCCTTCTCTCTCCCCGTGGTCGCGTGGATTTTTCTCCGGCTCCTCCGGTATTTCCCTCCACATTTAGAATCAACATCATCACGCGTTCAGAGTGTTTGGCTGCCATAAATTTCCACATGGTAAGCCACTTCGTCGAGCGATTATTTGTGGCCAGGTCGCTTCTGAAAATAAAGCTCTAACGCTCAGTGGGCCTAACCTGGTAAAATAAAAAATATTTTTTTTATAGTTCTTTATACGGTGATTTGCAGGTGATTTCTTTTTTTTACAGCACTGGGAATGCTTTGGCCATTTTCAGTTACATTGTTCCGGGAGGTGTTTAGCTTTGGGAAGAAAGTGGAGAACGTGGAGGAAACCCACAAAAATCCCCCGTATAGCCTTTGACGTACTTTTGGGGCAAGTGCTGTTAGCGAACCCCTATGAAAGCCGGCATGGCACACGCGTGGGTGGGTGGCCAACACCACACCAGGCCGCCTTTGTCTCCCGAGTAACGATGTTTACACACCGCACCAAATACTAATTTTGAGGCTGAGTCGACCTCGGGGAGGCCCAGGACCGGTTCAGATTATCGCCACTGATGTTGGCCGTGAGCGGGAATCGAAGCCGGATCGCCGGGTTCTTAGCGCAAGCGCGCCAACCCCTACGCTGCGCATAGACACAGTCACTCAAGAGACACTCGCGCAGAGACGCCTAAGAGAGAGGCACACGCACAAAGATAAAGATCCCCCGTATAGCCTCACACACACACACGCAGGCACGCACCATGAGTGGCTGACGCTCTCCGCTGACAATCCACGCCTGCTACCTTCACCTCTCAGCCTAATGCTGCCTACTAACCCCAGCGACACAGCGTGATCCCCTACCCCCCACACCTAGACCCCTTCACACCCCCCTCCCCGCAACACCCCCCACCTCCACGCCCCCCCCCCCCTTCCCACCCACACCCCAGGGACGCAGATAGAGTAGTAGAGTATCACAGTACAATTCGAATATTTCCAAAAGCCGAAGTCATCTCGACCCAGCGTGGCGGTTCGACTTCTTGCAGATTTCATGAATGTTCCGGGAAATGTTATTTTTAATTAAAATGACTGTTTTTATTATAATTTTAAACTTGCAATTTTCGTTATAAACGTTTCCATAAACATTATGGTACAATTTTACAGGGTTTTATGCATGGGCGTATCTTGTACCACAGTCGAGTGGTAGTTCTTTATGCCAAATCGAGCAGCGTTCCGGAAAATATCACACTCACAGCGCACTCACAAGCAACAACCGCCGTTCACCACTAAGTGGCGGTGGCGTCACCACGACGTCTGTGCCAGGCTAGGTGCACTTTGAGGCCACGTGAAGTGTCAAAGGCCCGCTGGCAGAAGGTCACGGGACAGACCCAGGAGCCGTGGGTTGACTGACTGAGATGACTGGCCGATGGACCAGCTGTGTTCCCCACTGTTGCCAACTCTCTGCGTTTCATTCGTTGTTGTGAGCCTCGCTCCCCTCACCTCCACCTGCCAACCCTCATCACCACCGCCTTCTCAACCCCCCTATCTTTAGCCCCCCCCGTCTGCCCATTAAGTCTTAGCCCTCCCCCCCCCCCGCCAATCCATCCTGGAGTGGAGCTCTTAGAACTTGGGAATATTTCCACGTGGAATACAAAATGCGTCAAAGAACACACGACATCACACACACATGTAAATCAACAACGTAGGCTTTCGCGACCAATGTTACCCTCTCTCTCTCTCTGCTTCTGGCATTCGCCTGACGATGCTGGCTGTAACAACCGGCGCAACGTCGTAACTCGAATTGTAAACGTTGTGGATTTACTCTGCAACACACCGGTGCGCTGAACTAGTCACGAATTGTCGGGTGGTGGCGGGTTAAACGACACATTTATATTTACGCGATCTAACGCACACTAATGAAAAAAAACTTCTATTATGGACACACAGACAAATAACCATCCCGATATATAAACAAATACACGTATAACTGCGTAATCAATGAAAAAAAAACACAAAGAACCGCATAAATAACGAATCTGAAGAGGCGCCTTTCCAAATGCCGTGAGCCGAATCGATTTGTTGAGCGGAGCAGACGACTCCACCTGGCAGTGGCCTTCACTCATCCCGTCAGCACAGCCACCCTCAGGGCAGGGCCGGGGGGTGGGGAGAGGGAGGGGTGAGGCAGGGGGGGGGGTGTCACAAGTGGACAATGTGTAGTGACGTAAATGGAGTCACTATGGCGTTAGCGTCAGCTGCTGTCACAGGAGTGTAACGTCTCGAGGCTCTCTCTGGCACCAGAGTAGCTATGGCATGGAAGCGGGCCCTAGAGGGCATGGTTCTGGTGACGGCCAGAGAGAGGGCATGTGAGGGCGTGGACAGTCTCGGTGACCCCGGGAGGGCACGTGACCGGCAGAGGGTAGCGAGGGGGCCCCAAAGGGTGGGCTTGAGGGACACGTGGTGCTCGGTGGAGAACCTTCTGGTGAGATCCAGAAGGGGGGCGTGGCCGAAGGCAGAGCGAGTCCACGCTCGGGAGAATAAAAGGGAGGTCCCGAGAACAATCGCGGCTGTCTTCTGGAATCAACCAGCCGGGCAACGTCTCTTTGCTCTTCGGTCGTCACGTTGGGCATCATGGGTCAGGCAGTATGTTACTGACCTGACCCAGTTATGTAGTTATCCCGTTGTGGTCTAGTTAAGCGTGGTCGTTACCACCTATGTCGTTATCCTGTGTAGGTTATGCAGTGCACTGTTGGGGTTCGAGAATAAACGTGGTGCCTACCCAGCGCCTCCGTAAAGTGCACTACAAATGTAACGAAGCACAGATAAGTAGAGACATGAATGTATATACACACACATTAAACATTTAAAACGATCGTTTTTATTTTACCAGTTAAGGCCCGCTGAGCTATTGTAGGCGCCTTTTCAGAGACGACTTGGTTATCACAAATGATAGCTCAACGAAGTGGCTTATCATGATCACCGTGTGGAAAAGAATAACAGCCAAAAAACCTTAAACGCGTGATGTCGATTCTAAACGTGGAGGGCGGGGGGGGGGAACATCGGACGCCCCGAGGAGAAAATCCACGCGACCATGGGGAGAGAGAGAGAGACACGCAAACTCCAAATATACAGCAGCAGCAGCAGGCGTCAGGGTCGGGCTCAAACCCACGACCTCCTGTATACCAGGCGAGGTAGTTAACACCTCACCACTATATATAGACAGAGAGAGCATCGTAGACTTATATACGTGGTAGAGGGTCGAGGAAATTGACGCAGAGACATCCCAAATGTAGCAGCACCATCCCGAGACTTCACACCCAGTGGAGCTGAACGCGAGTAAGCGAGGGGCTGTGTCCGTTGTTGGTTTTATTGGTCACTGTTTCTTTAGCAGAGGGAAGTGAGGGCGAAAGGATGTGATGGGCTGGGAGGGAGAGAGTACAAATATTACATTGAAAACAGGGGGAGCATAGACATAGAGACGGGGTAGAGAGAGGGAAGGGGGGGGGGGGGTAGAGAGAGGGGTAGAGATAGCTGGAAGGGGTAAGAAGGAGGAGAGCAGAGCGTGAAATCTTTTGTGAAATCATTCACTTAAAAAGGGGGACGGTGGGGGGAGAGGCACGTAAAGCAAAGCATTGAATAAAAAACTAAATGATGAACGAAGCAAAGTGCCGACTACACCGAGCATCTTCTTGTTTCCTCTGATCGTAAAACAAGAGAGAGAGAGAGAAGGGGAACGGGAGAGGGAAGAGACAGAGGGAAGTGAGAGGGAAAGGAACGGAGATACGGGAGCAGGAGGGGTTTCAGGAGAGGTGAGGATGGGGAGGAAGAGGAGGAGGCTGCTTTAGGGGTCTCGACGCCGCTGCTGTTGCACAGAGGAGCCGTGGCGTTCGTTTTCACAGCGGGCAGCGGCGGGGAGAGGGGAGGGGGTTCAGAGTGGAGAAGGGGGCTGGGGGGCACACAGAAGCCACGTGATTTGACGGGATGTTTGGGTTTATTTAGATAGGTAGAGAGATAAGGGAGATATCGATGAGGATGGGGAGGGATTCAGAATGGGGTGACCACACAAAAGTCACGTGGTTTACGGTAGGCCCGCACACGGGTGGCTGCGTACGGTGCGAATGAAGTCCAACATGCATACACGTGCAGCTCACTGTACTGTCCTCGTGTGTACCCACTCTGTGCTGTCTTGATATGGATGCGCGTGTACGTGCATTTGCCCTTCATCAATCCACCGCCGGATGAGGGACACACCCACGCCTAACGGGTCGTGGGAGTAACTTGACCATACTTCACCACGCCGGTCGGGTGCGCGCGTGTGTGAATGCGGCGGAGCTGAGAATCTAGAGGCAATGCAAGAGTCACGGGTTTCTCTGCGATTGCCCGCTGTGTTGTTGACGACGCAGCCCCGGAAGGAATTTTAACAAAAAGAAGAGTCTCTCGCAACCTGTCACGCATTGCGGGTCGCCCGTCCAAAGCACGAGGCAGGCTCAGGAGCAGCTGAGATCTTGCGAGATCTTCCGAGATCACCGGGCGCGTTCAGGGTCGCGTGGCCATAGGGATCCTCTTGAAATGACGAACGTGATGTAGACAAGAATCGATTCCGGAAATGGAATCGTCGCTTTCAATTAGTAGTGGAGAATCATCGTCACCACCACCAGCATCGTCGTCGTCGTCGTCCAGCAAAAAGCCATGGTCTATCCACTGCTCGATGAAGGCCTCGCCAAACCGCTGCGGCATCGCCAACGCAGCAGCGCGTGCACCCGGGACGATTTTTGGCGCTCCATCTCCTCGTTTGGGGCGTACCCCGCGGCCGCGTTTGGTGCATTCCTCGGTGAGCTTCCATGGCAAAGACGCCTCAGTGATGATGATGGTGGCGATGATGATGGTGATGATGATGGTGATGATGGCGATGATGATGATGGTGATGATGGCGATGATGATGATGGCTATGATGATAATGGCGATGATGATTGCGATGATGGTGGCGATGATGATGATGATGGCGATGATGATGATGATGATGGTAATGATGATAATGGCGATGATGATTGCGATGATGATGGTGGCGATGATGATGATTATGATAGTAATGATGGCGATGATGATGATGATGGCTATGATGATGGCAATAACGATGGCAAATGATGATGGCGATGGTGACGACCATGATGATGGCGATGATGATGATGGTGGCGATGATGATGGCAAATTATGATGGCGATTGTGATGGCGATGATGTCGATGTCCCCGTCTCTCGCTTCCTTCTCGCGGTGCAATGCTCTCGCCGCTGCGTGACGTCTCCTGATTCCCACCCTGGGACTCTCACCCGAGATGGCTTCGGTGCTAATTATAAAACCGGTTTAGTGCGTGCTGGGGATTCGGGGGGGAGGGGAGGGGGGGGAGGAGGTGTGGATCACTGGTGACGCGCTAAGCGTTAGCAAACCAAGCAAAAACAAAAGCTCAGAACGCCCAAGTAGCTCAAGTGGTGATTTCACGCTGCCCCCCCCCCCCTCTTCAATATATCTTTTGTAACTATTTAAACTTTTTTTTCACCAGGTAAGGTCCACTCAACTATAGAAGCTCTTTTCAAAAAGCGACCTGGCTATCACAAACGGTGGCCCAAAAACGAAGTGACTCATCGTCACGTGGAGATGTCTCAGCAGCAGCCAAACGCTCCTGCACGCATTGGGGGCAATGTCACGCTCGTCAGCCGTGACATTGCACGTGACATTGCACGTGACCTTGCACGTGACATTGACATTGCACGTTCCTGCGGCGTGGGGGCAGAGTCTATCTATGGCACAACCGTGGGATGGCTGTCCCCATACAAGTGGCATTCGTTTATAGACCCCCACGAGCTGAGCAGCTACCAAACGGCATCCACAAATCCCAAGATTGTATGTAGCGCTAGCTGTACATCCCAGCAGTTGGTGGTGATCGACCGCCCTAAGACAGATCCCCTCGCTCGCTCCGCAGTCGCCCCTCTCTCGCTCCCCTCTCTCGCCCCCCTCTCTCGCCCCCTCTCTCGCCCCCCTCTCTCGCCCCCCACGCTCGCTCCTCTCTCGGCCCCCTCTCTCGCCCCCCTCGCTCGCCCCCCTCTCGCCCCGTCTCTCGCCCCGTCTCTCGCCCCCCTCTCTCGCCCCCCTCGCTCGCTCCTCTCTCGGCCCCCTCTCTCGCCCCCTCTCTCGCCCCCCTCTCGCCCCTCTCTCGCCCCCCTCTCTCGCCCCCCTCGCTCGCCCCCCTCTCGCCCCCTCGCTCACTCCTCTCTCGCCCCCCTCGCTCGCCCCCCTCGCTCGCTTTTCTCTCGCCCCCTCTCTCGCCCCCCCTCTCTCGCCCCCCTCGCTCGCCCCCCTCTCGCCCCCCTCGCTCACTCCTCTCTCGCCCCCTCGCTCGCCCCCCTCGCTCGCTCCTCTCTCGCCCCCCTCGCTCGGCACCCTGCACTCGCACGGTGAACGCAGGGGGGGGGGGGGGGAGACGGGGGGTGGGGGGGGGTGGGGGGGGGGTGGGGGGGGGGGTGATTCCTCGCAGCTGGTTCACTTCGCGGTGCGCGGTTAACGCGAATCTCCGCCGCGCGAGAAGGCGATAGGTGTTTGTTGTTTGGCGCCGCGCGTTCCTGTAATTGGCGAGGAGCAAACACCTCCTCCAAATGACCCCCTAATTAGCCCTTCAAGGTCCGCCAGCGATCGGCTCGCAAGGCGCGAGATGCCGGCAAGGAGACGGTTCACGGCACGGGAACGCGGAGTGCGGCGTTGGTGTGGAGGGTGGTTGGGGTGGTAAGCGTAGCGACCCGGGTTCGATTCCCGCTCACGGCCA